>NC_073384.1:57952666-58313500 GCF_028641065.1 Leucoraja erinaceus | reverse complement strand
CCTATCCATGTTCTCCAGAGATGCTGCCTGATCCACTGAGTTACTCGAGCAATTTTGTGTCTTTCTTTGGTACAAACTCGGTCTGTCTGTCTATGTTACTAAAACTCACATCTTGTTTCTATATTTGCCTGGATTGTTTGGGCCTTTGTACCTATATTTGCGCAAAACGGTACACCATAGCGCTACAATTTTTGCACCACCTTACTCACCATTGTCCTGTAATGTGCAAAAAATAATAGTTTTGTTCAGATTTATGCCATATTTTACAAGTTATTCACGTTTTAAACCTTAAATAATTTAAAACAGCGCCCCCACTTGCCGTCCTAGACTGACTGCACAAAGGACACCCAAACGGGTCCTCAGTGCGGCCTTTGCACAATTTGTACAGGTACGCTGCCTTCCACTTTACTGATGCTCGGGGCCCGTGGGGAGGGAGGAGCGCTACCCGGGGCTGTTGCTGCTCCGTGCCTGTGCGGAGGGAGAGGGGCGGGATCCTGTGCATGGAGTTGGAACTCCGGGGTCTGGGAGAGGCCGCGCCAGCGACCCGCCCGTGGGGAGGGAGAGGAAAGGCACCCGGGTCGGGAGGCAGCGAGAGGCCAGACCGGCGACCCGACCACTGGGAGGGAGAGCGCAGGCAGGGAGAGGAGCGGCACCCGCAGACTCGGCCTCTTTCTCCCCCGGTTACGCGTCCCCCCTGATAGCGGCCGCCATGAGGAACGTTGATTTTATTTTTTACAAGTTATTGCCACGTCAGCACAATTGGGGGCTATGGGTGAGTGGTGGAATATTGCGTTGGGGAACCAGGCCTCCCGTGTGACAGGGACCCAATGGGTCCCACTTGGTCTAGTTCTTTTTTTAAAGTTCATTACAATGAATTCCAAGGAACATTTTCTCATCAATGCTCTTCACTGCATGTAATAAAATTACAAAAATATTTAAAAAACAGAAAATGCTGGAAATTCAGGTCAAGCAGCAGTGGAGATGCAGTAACTAAATTGCAGGTTGCAATAGTAAGTACACTGCAGGTCGATGATCTTCATTAAAGTTTTAATACTTTTACATTTTACATATGTTTTACTCTCATTTTTAGAACAAAGCTTACTTTCCTTTTTAATTCAGTCTTTCAGTTATTTGAAATTATAAAGTGTGGCATCCCGGTCCAACAAGCGTTTCTTTCCCAAACCAAGCCCCATGCATATTATAGCGTGAGAGACACCCCCATCATATTCAATGCCATAAACTAAACATGAATAACTTATGTGTCATCTGCATTGCCAGCAACATAACCTTGCAGGATTACGAAAGTTGAAAGCAAGAAGTAACCCAAGGATTGATCTTATGATGTGTAATTTATTGCTCTTACATCCCCAGTGGACAGCTGCACTAACAAATAGTAAAAGGACAGAAATATCAGGTTATCTATTTGTGATTACCCAGCAATAACCACTCAGAATTAAACAAATTATATATATATAATCAATTTAAATATCAAAGTGAACTGCACTGGTGATTTTCTGGTAAATATAAGGTATTTGAAAGATTGCTCTGATAACTTTTACCTGCTTTGGGATGTCAACCAGTGACGAAGCAGCTAGTTGTGTAAACGTATGCAGGGTGACAATCACCATCTTGGTGGAAGGGTACAGTGCCACTAGTTGCTGAAGGAGAACACGGGTGCTGGAGGCAAGGGTGGCATCATGATGCATGTACTGCAGAATTGGTATCAGTTTTAACTTCAGATCCACAGGTGTTGCTAGTCCTGAAAAACAAGGCTTAAAATGAGTTTTGTTATTCATCCATACTTTTAGTGATCCTTAAATTCAGTAACTGCAAAACATTTGTGACCAATGGGCAGGGATAGGGGTCAGTATAAGGGGAAGGTGTCTATAGAATACCAGAATCGGAAAACCAATGTCACACTTTGGATACAGAAACGGAGGGGTTAACAACAGCAGAGTTGTAGATATATATTGTCGTATACATCTGTTCATGTCTATCTCAAAGTCCATTGAATAAAACAGCTGCTTTGCACAAAATGTTATGCAAACTGCAATCCTAAAACTAATTAATCTATTTTGGTGTTAATCAGTTTGCTTTTCCCTTTGCTTCACACATACAACTGGTCAAATCTGGCTCACAGTTTAAAAATTATTTTTAAAAAGTGTTGTGTCCTTCTATTTAAGAGATCCACACAGCACAGAATAAATTGAGCTTATTAATGCGAATGCAGGATTATTCTTCACACTGGATACACAAAATGTCAGACTGTAATTTCTGTTGGAAATTACTTCAAGCTGATAGGGAACATTCTTTATAAGATAGACGAGTTCCTGTGAATCAGAAGAAAAAAAAACTACAAATAGCCTAAAGTGAAGCTACTAATTTTTGTCCAAAAACGACCCCACCCTACTCCAGGCCCTCCTTTTTTCCTTCGCAGCCTTCACCTCCCCCTCTTCTGTTCTACTCATCACCCCTCCCTCTGGTTGTACATTTCACCACCCACCTTCCTTCTTATCAGATTCTATCACTTTTATCCTTTCCATCTATAACCTTGGTTACTGTTGGAGGTAATTGTGTGTTTAACCAGTGTTTTGAATCTGGTTTTCACGTGGGACCCAGTTGCCTTCTCAACAAAGGCCCAGATCAGGCAGGCACAAACACCATCTCATCTCGTAGGGCAGTGGTGAGGTTTTCAAACAGGTCCGTTTATTCAACGCCTCAACAGTATGCACTGTAACACTCTGAGAGAACACAAAATGTTTCAAAGATTCACAGCATCTGCATACTCTTATATTCGGTGTTTCAATTGTTACATGTGGATGTTACATTTATGAAATAATTCATCAGTTATCAGCCTTTCTTTGTAATCATTCATTCTAGTATTCCTTCTCTTAAGAGTAACAAACTTTCTGCCTCCTCTTAATTAATTTAATAAAACATCCTCCTATTTGTTTGACAAAAGGGTGCAATAAAGAACCCTTCTAATCTCATGATTAGTTTTATTAGCCTGGAGTACATCATTCTGTGTTTAACTTTACTTTAACTAGCCATGCCTTGTCGTCTAAACACCCCAATCTATCTATTGCCTCACCTAACATGACCTCAAATTACCTTCACTCTGTTGGTCTCTTCTCCCATCATGCTACCCAGCATGTATGGGCTTGGGTTATATACAGTGTCCTCCAGCATGTATGGGCTTGGGTTATATACAGTGTCCTCCAGCATGTATGGGCTTGGGTTATATACAGTGTCCTCCAGCATGTTTGGGACAAAGACCCATCATTTATTTTGCCTCTGTACTCCACAATTTGAGATTAGTAATAGAAAAAAAAAATCACATGTGGTTAAAGTGCACATTGTCAGATTTTATTAAAGACCATTTTTATACATTTTGGTGTCACCATGTAGAAATTACAGCAGGTGTTTATACATAGTCCCCCCATTTCAGGGCACAGTGGTGGGGGTGTTATGGCCTGGGCATGTATGGCTGCTGAAGGTACTGACTCACTTATCTTCATTGATGATACATCTGCTGATGGTAGTAGCATAATAAATTCTGAAGTGTATAGACACATCCTATCTGCGCAAGTTCAAACAAATGCCTCAAAATTCATTGGCCAGCAGTTCATTCTACAGCAAGACAATGGTCCCAAACATACTGCTAAAGCAACAAAGGAGTTTTTCAAAGCTAAAAAACGGTCAATTCTTGCGTGGCCAAGTCATCCCCTCGATCTGAACCCAGTTGAGCATGCTTTTTATATGCTGAAGAGAAAACTGAAGGGGACTAGTCCCCAAAACAAGCATAAACTAAAGATAGCTACAATATCTTTACCTAATAGTTACAAGGCCTTCTACGCCCGAACCTCCAGACTCAGAAACAGCTTAATTCCCAGAGCTATAGCGGCACTGAACCGGCCCTGCTGAGTGCCCCCCATCCCCCCTGGACTGTCTCCCTCAGATGGTCACGTCACACAGCTTATTTATTTATTTTACTTTTACATCGGTTGGAAGCTGCATACTAAATCACGTTGCACTGATGTGCAATGACAATAAAATATATTATTATTATTATTATTAATACAGGCCTGGCAGAGCATCACCAGAGAAGACACCCAGCAACTGGTGATGTCCATGAATCACAGACTTCATTGCATGCAAAGGATATGCAACAAAATACTAACATGACTACTTTCATTTGCATGACATTGCTGTGCCCCAAACATTGTGGTGCCCTGAAATGGGGGAACTATGTATAAACACTGCTGTAATTTCTATATGGTGAAACCAAAATATATAAAAATGGCCTTTATTAAAATCTGACAGTGTGCACTTTAATCACATGTGATTTTTTAATATTACAAATCTCAAATTGTGGAGTGCAGACAAATAAATAAATGATGAGTCTTTGGCCCAAACATTATGGAGGGCACTGCATATTACAAACTGACAAGTGTCCATGGTTGAATAACACCCATCTCGTCATTGTGTTTTATGGCTGCTTTTCAACCTCTTCAGTCTGAAGGTCTCAACCCGAAACATCACCTATTCTTTCTCTCCAGAGATGCTGCCTGTTCTGCTGAGTTATTCCAGCTTTTAGTGTGGATCTTCAATTTAAACCACCATCTGCAGTTGCTTCCTACACTCTTTGTTAAGCGTTAGTTGTGTTGAATATTATTCAACACAACTAAGTCTTTTCTTCACCTCCGTTGCTGCAGAGAATACAATCTCAGTTATCAAATCATTCATCAAAGTGAAAAAAAAATACCAGCCCTGCCAATATGTTCATAAATCGCCCCTGGATCCTCTCCAGAGCAATTGCACCCTTTCTACAGTGTGTCATAGTCTTACAGCATGGAAACAGGCCCTTCATCCCAACTTGTCCATGCAGATCAAGATGCCCCATCTAAACTATTTATCTGCATTTGTCCCATATCCCTTTAAACCTTGTGTGTCCCAGTGTGTGTGTAAGGGTGTGTGTTAGAGTGTGTGTCAGTTAAGCGGCGACAACACCCGGAGTGAGCGGAGACTTGGCGATGTCCGGGGAGCATTTCCCCTCTCTACCCCCCCCCGTCCCCAGGAATGCGGGCCGGCCCAGGTGCTCTGTGTCCAGCTGGGGTCCGGGGGAGGTGAGTGTCAGTGACCCAGGGATCCGGGGGAGCAATAACCCGAGATTCATCCCCGCAGCTCCGAAGGCGGCACCGACGCCCCCACTCACCCGGTTCGCTCCTGGCTCCGGGCCGGGGTTAAAACTCCATGTAGTGTGGACAGAGCAGCTGCAGGACACATAGCCGCCAGAGGCGAGGGTGGGGGGTGTGAGCGGTGCCTCATGTGTCGGTGCTGGGACCACCGCCACGTCTCACCTATCACACCATCTGCACGGGAATGTGAATGCGGGTGAGGCAGCATCTATGGAGCGGTAGACAAAATTGCTGGAGAAATGCTTGAGTCTGAAGAAGGGTCAAACTCAGACATGGACGCTGCCTCACCCGCTGAGTTTCTCCAGCATTATTGTCTACATTGCCATTTTAAATAGTGTGCGATGGGCTTAAGCCAAATGCTCGTTCTTTACAGGAAATCCATCGACAGAAAACTATTCTCATTGGTGAGTGTGGAGGAGTGTGACTTTATTTATTTATTTATGTGTTTGTTTGTTTATTTTTTAAGATGTTTTTTTGAGCGTGACAACTTCTGTCATCAGCGTGAGAATTTCGTCAAATGCGTGAGTCTCACGCTCAATGCGTGAGAGTTGGCAGCCCTGGTTACAATCACTACCTTCCTCACCCCTATCCAACTCACCTGGACCCACCCATCAACCCGTTCCCTCATATTATTCTACGAGCTATCGCTCCACGACTCAGTCTGAAGAATTGACCCAAAACGATGCCTATCCATTTCCTTTCACAAATGCTGCCTGACCTACTGAGTTCCTCCAGCAGTTTGTTTCTTTTTTCCCCCATGTCAAATATGAACTTGCCCAATAACAGCAACTCCCAACCAGCTTCTACCTGACACTAATGTAATCAGCTTTCACTAATTTAACATTTTCTCCCAAGTTCCAGTTTTATCTCAATACCCAACTATCTGAGAATTTACAGAATTATGATCACTGCTCCCCTCAAAATGTTCTCCCACCGAAACTCAGATCATCTGGCCAGGCTCATTTCCCAACACAAATTATCCACACAGCGTCAAGATGCACCTAACAAATGAATCCCCATTTAAACCTCTAGCACGAAATGCATAATACTTGTTTTAAAGTACTGGTATAATACAATGAAAGACGATAGATACTCTAAAAAATTAGTTTACGAAAACTTACCTTCAATCACTTCGCCAATTTTGTTACAAATACCAGTAGCAAAATCCCTAATGGGAAGTACAAAGCAAATAATCATTAATCGTAAATTCACAATCATAAACCACAGTGATTTAACAAAATTCATAAATAAAATTCTGTAATAGTAGTTATAGAATGATACTATATCAAAACAGACCCATCTGCCTAGCTCATTCATGCTGTCGAAGATGTCCGAGTCTAATCTGAGACTAATCCAAGATTTATCTGAGCTACTCCCATTTGCCTATGTTTGACCCATATCACTCCAAACCCTTTCTATCCGTGTACCGGTCCAAATGTCTTTACAAGGCAACTATACCTGCTGCCAGAGCTTCCTCTAACAGTTCTTGTACTCACTTGGATTGTGCAGAAAAATGTGCGGCAGCAAAAATGGCAGCTTCCACTTCAATATTATCATGCGAATCCAAACTTTGCCGAATACTGTGATGAGCATTTTTTCTGTCAGGAATAATGGAAGCCATACTTCCCAGCATTCTGCATAAGGAAACAATTCCTTGAATTATATTTTCATTGTCATGGCACATACATGAACAAAAATATAACTACTGGTATGGAAAAATAAACTGCAGCCAGGAGGAACCTTTGTATAGATAAACCAGGGAACTGCATTTGATTCAAATTGCCCTCACAAAAAAACTCAGTGCCAAGTATGTCAACTAGAATAAAAATCAATCAAATAGTGGAGATGATATGTGCTATAATAGCAAGACTTGCTAGGTCCACACTGAAAAATCAAATTTCCAATGGCCCCTTTAAATATCCACTTTTTATTCCGTTTGATAACAATATTTTCTTTAAATCAGGGCCTGTTATTACGAGTTTATTCAGAATTAATTTACAGTTATTTCTTCAACATCCAGTGACAATAGAGTCTGAAGAAGGGTTTCGGCCCGAAACGTTGCCTATTTCCTTCGCTCCATTGATGCTGCTGCACCCGCTGAGTTTCTCCAGCTTTTTTGTGTACCGACAATATATCATACATCTCTTGAAACACAGCATACTCAACAGGAGTATAAATGAACAATGTTATTTAATGTCTAATGTTAGTTTGGCTGTCTTATTTTGACAAATTATTCATAAATCACAACCAATACAAGTGCCCCAATGCGTATCTTCACTGAAATCATCTTACCTGAGAGTTATGGCTCTAGCCACTGGATCATTGCTATGGATAACTGAGAAGACCCTTTTCACAAACTCATCAACATTTAAGATTTTCTCCAGATGCTTTTCACTCTGCTGAGTCACCTTCAGTACACATAGTCTCAAAAAGTTGTTTCTGAAGATGAAAAGTGGCCAAATTAATGCAACTCTTTCCCCTACCGAAATTAAAATGTTAAAAATAGCAATCAGCATTATTCTTTCAAGTGATCGTAACACTTACCCAACTCTGAAGATGTCTGCCAGTTTCAAAAAAGCTGAATTTATAAGAATTGGAAATGGGTACTTCTGGAACAGTCGAGGAAAACGAACAACTGCCTCACACTGTTCACCAAGTTTTCCTGACCTTAGCCCTGAAGAGAAAGAATACAAAACACTGCATTTCAACATCATTTCTCAGCTTCGCATTTTAAAGATAATGCAGGTTGGAATCAAAACATTTTTGTATTGTATGGTTCATTGTCATATTGGCACTGAACTATATGCAAATAAAGAATTTCACTGTACCTAGGTACACTAGACAATAAAGTACCTTTGAGTGATACCATTTGACCATTAGTGGGTATTTCTTAGGAACCGTAATAGAAGGCATAGTGGCGCTGCAGTTGTCTCACAGTTGCTACGAACCAGGTTCAACTGACCCAAGAGCTGTCAATGCGGAGGTTGCACATTTTCCCTGTGTTCACATAGGTCTCCCCTGGCTGTTATAGTTTCCATCCGCATACCAAAGACATGCTAGTTGTTCAGTTATAGTAAATCTCCGCGACATAGATAGGTGATAAAGGATTCACAGGGGCATTGTGTGTAATTCTTCAAGAAAAAAGGCAAACATGCCATCTGAATATATTTTGTGCAGAATATTTGATGAGCTGACTCTAATGCAGATTATACATACAGTGGCAGTAATAAAAGTGTGGTGTTTGAAATTGATTAAAAAAAACACACACACACATATATTCGAAAGTCACCAGCTTCAAGTTTCTGGGCTCTGCATATCTCTGAAGATCTGTGCTGGGCGCAGCACATGGATTCAATCACAAAGACAGCTCCACTTCCAAAGAAAATCAAGGAGATTCAGCATGTCAATGAATAGTTTTTGAACTTCTGTAGATGTTCGGTAGAGAGCATACTCTCTAAATAGTTTAATGGTTTAACCTTGGCCTTTTTGGCAACTCAGACACCCAGGAACGAAAGAGATTAAAGAGTGGTAGACGTTGCCCAGTTACTTATTAATAAACCTGAATGTTACAGATTTTATTAAAGGCTATATTTATACTTTTTGGTTTCACCATGTAGAAATAACAGCTGTGTTCATACAGTCCCCCCACATTTTAAAGCACCAATATGTTTGGGACACATGACATTTGGTCGGTGGGGGCGCTGCAAGACGGCTGCCCTGCCAGCAGCATGTTAGTCATTTCTACATTTTTTGTTTTTTTAGTATGTCCAAATGTGTGTTTTAATGAATCTTGGTGTGTCTTGTGTGGGGGGTGGTGTGGGGGGGGTAAGGGGGAAACCGCTTTTGGTCGCCTCCTCCACAGAGGCGACTTTTTCCATGTCGCCTCCCTCGTGGCCTAACACCAAGGATTGGTGCGGCCCTTCCCGGAGTCAGGCCCGGAGCTTCAGCAGCGGGCGCAGCGTGAACATTTCCCAAACGCTGGCCCACGGCCTACAACATCTGAAGCCGCGGTCTGCGGAGCGTCTAGCTGCGGACCCCTCGTTGGGGATCCCCGGAGAAGAAGAGCTCCGACCCGCCAGCCCGCAGCCTACATCTGAAGCCGCGGACTGCGGAGCTTCTAGCCGCGGGTGTGGCTGGGACTTACGGATTTACTTACCATCTGGAGCGGGATCCCTCGCCGGGGATCCCTGGAGAAGAGCTCCGACCGCCGGCCTACTTCATCTTGAAGCCGCGGTCTCCAATAGGGAAGCACCGATTCAGGACTTACCTTTCAGACGAGAGGGCCTGTACATCTGGCCGACCGCAGCGGCGACTGCGGAGGTATTGGCCCCGACCACGGGGGAACAATGGAGGAGGACTGACTGTACTTTGTGCCTTCCACCACAGTGAAGAATGCTGTGGTGGATGTTTGTGTTAAATATTTATTGTGTATTGCGTGTTTTTTTTTAATTGTACGTGATGAATAAATCTGATTGATTGATTGATTGACTTCACAGGCATTTGTAATTGCTCAGGTGTGTTTAATTGCCTCCTTAATGCAGGTATCAGAGAGCTCTCAGCACCTAGTCTTTCCTCCATTCTTTCCATCACCTTTGGAAACTTTTATTGCTGTTTATCAACATGAGGACCAAAATTGTGCAAATGAAAGTCAAAGAAGCCATTATGAGACTGAGAAACAAGGCTAAAACTGCTAGAGGTATTAGCCAAACCTTAGGCTTACCAAAATCAACTGTATGGAACATCATTATGGAACATCTCTCAGGTCAGATGATCAGCTGCTCCTGATTGAGCCAAAGACTAAGCGGAAGCTCAGAGGGGACCGTGCCTTTGCTGTGTCGGCTCCGAGATTGTGGAATGAATTGCCTCTGCACGTTAAACAGGCCCCTTCTCTAGCTGTTTTTAAATCACTCCTGAAGACATATCTATTCTCCATGGCCTTTGTAGACCAGTGAGGTGTTGAATTGTTTATTAACTTTATTTGCTTGGTTTTGCTGCGTTGTTCGTACTTGTGTTTTATGTTTTTTAATTTATTGTTTGGATTTTTGTATGTAATTTATGCGCCTCGTGTTAGTTGTATGTTCTGTTGTTCTGCCTGTTTTATGATGTCTTGCTTGTTTTCTTTTTTCTGTACAGCACTTTGGTCAGCTTTGGTTGTTTTTTAAGGTGCTTAACAAATAAAGTTATTATTATTATTATTATTATTAAGAAGAACGAGAGCACTGGTGAGCTTACTGAAATTGCAAGGCTGGCCAAGGAAGACCTCCACAGCTGATGACAGAAGAATCTATAATTAAGGAAAAATGCCCAAACACCTGTCCGACAGATCAGAAACACTCTGCTGGAGTCAGGTGTGGGTTTGTCAATGACCATTGTCCGCAGAAGACTTCACGAACAGAATTACGGAGGCTCACTGCAAGATGCAAACTACTGGTTAGCTACAAAAATAGGATGGTCGGGTTACAGTTTGCCAAGAAGTACTTAAAAGAGCAACCACTGTTCTGGAAAAAGGTCTTGTGGACAGATGAGACGAAGATTATCTTATATCAGAGTGAGGGCAAGAGCAAAGTATGGAGGAGAGAAGGAACTGCCCAAGATCCAAAGCTTACCACCCCATTTGTGAAACACGGTGGTAGGCCTGGGAATGTATGGCTGCTGAAGGTACTGGCTCACTTATCTTCATTGATGATACAACTGCTGATGGTAGTAGTATAATTATTTCCGAAGTTTACAGACACATCCTATCTGCTCAAGTTCTAACAAATGCCTCAAAACTCATTGGCCGGTGGTTCATTCTACAGTAAGACAATGATCCCAAACATACTGATAAAGCAACAAAGGAGTTTTTCAAAGCTAAAAAACGGTTAATTCTTGAGTCAATCACCCGATCTGAACCCAATTGAGCATGCCTTTTATATGCTGAAGAGAAAACTAAAGAGGACGCCCCCAAAACAAGCATAAGCTAAAGATGTCTGCCATACAAGCCTGGCAGAGTATCACCAGAGAAGGCACCCATCAACTGATGATGTCCATGAATCGCACACTTCAAGCAATCATTGCATGCAATGGATATGCAACAAAATACTAAACATGACTACTTTAATTTACATGACATTGCCATGTCCTAAACATTAGTGGTGGCCCGTCGGTATCGACGATGCCGGGATGTGCAGTCTCAATTCCGGTGAGTTCTGACATGGATCACAAGTCCAATTCGTGGACCGCACACTTGAGGGCAGTGGGGTCAGATGAAGGTCATCGCTTGGGAGTTTGGGGCGGCAGCCTTCCTCCTCTCCCAGGCTTTCGTAAGTCACTCTAGGCGACGCACCTCAAAGCTGCTGGATGCAATCTTTGTACCGCTTCCTGGGATGCCCACGATTCCTTTGTCACTGGGAGAGCATGCTGTGGAAGACCTGTCAAGGCATGTGGGTTTCATCCAACTTGGTGACGTGCCCAGTTCATCGGAGCTGTGCTTTGATGATCATTGCCTCGATGCTTGTGAAGCTGGATCGATCCAATACTTCTAGGTTGGGCACTTTGTCCTGCCAGCAAATGCCCATGATGGACTGTAACAGGCACATATGGAACTTCTCACGTTGACGGATGTGATTCCTATACAAGGTCCATGTTTCACAGCCATAGAGCAGGCTGGAAAGCACAACTGCACAAACATTAATGGTGCCCTGAAATGGGGGGACTATGTATAAACACTGCTGTAATTTCTACATGGTGAAACCAAAATGTATAAAAATGGCCTTTATTAAAATCTGACAATGTGCACTTCAACCGCATGTGATTTTTTTTCTATTACAAATCTCAAATTGTTGAGTACAGACGCAAATAAATAAATAATGGGTCTTTGTACCAAACATTATGGACGGCACTGTAATCATGTGTTGCCTTTCTACTTACTGGATAGTGCGCAACAAAAGCTATTCACTGAGCCTCGGTACATGTGACAATAAACTAAGCTGGATATAGAATATTCAAATTTCTTTATTTGCAAGTCACAGATCAGAGCATCATTGACAATCATGAGCAGTGTATTTCCAGCCCAACATTCAAATCATCCTGCTGCAGTGCAGATGCTGGTTAATACACAAAGTCAAGGACTGCTCTCACCCCAACCACAGACTGTTTACCCTCCTACCATCCGAGAGGCGCTACAGGTCTTTCCGTTGCCGGACCAGCAGGTCCAGGAACAGCTTCTTCTCTGCGGCTGTTACATTACTCACACTGTACCTCGGTGATTGCCAGTCACCCCCCCCCCCCCCCCCCCCCCACCCCCCCCCCCCCCCCCCCCCCCCCCCCCACCCCCCCCCCCCCCCCCCCCCCCCCCCCCCCCCCCCCCCCCCCCCCCCCCCCCCCCCCCCCACACTCCTTCCACCAGAAAAAATTGCACTACTACGACTGTATGCATGTAAATATATTTATTATTGCTCATATTCTATGTCGCTCTTCTAGGAAGATGCTAACTGCATTTCATTGTCTCTGTACTGCACAATGCACAATGATAAAGTTTGAATGTGAATCTGAATCTGAAAAGGACACCAAATGCTGGAGTAACTCAGCAGGTGAGGCAGCATCTCTGGAGAATAGGTGACGTTTTGGGCCATGACCCTTCTGCAGACTGAATGAGGGAAAAGAAGAAAGCTGGTAAAGGGGAGAGGCAGGACAAAGGGTGACAAGTTATAGGCCGACACAGACGAGGGTTTATTTTGACACGCTGGTGGTTGGGACAAAAGGCAGAGGTGTCCATGCATAAGTGTAGGATGGAATCGCAGATGCTAGTTTAAACCTAGGATAGACACAAAAAGCTATCTCAGCGGGACAGGCAGGATCTCTGGTGAGAAGGAATGAGTGACGTTTTGGTTTGAGAACCTTCTTCAGACACTTCCCAGCCATCCCAATATGTCCATCCATATAAAACTTTGCACGTTGGTTCATATTCAATTTGATTATAGCATAAATAATTCGAGTATGACAGATGTAGAAAGTTTTCAGTCCTTCTATGATCAAAACATTTCAGTTGCTTTATTTATTTGAAAAGAGCTGCCATACAATAACGGAGACAGTGGCTATTACAGGTTTCAAACAGTGACAAACCACGATTAGGTTTGGATTCCTGTCTTTAGGCGGGTGGGGGAGTGAGTTTATGGCCGATGACAGAAAAATGTCTCACAAAATGAAGCGTGAGGATGGAGGGAACAAGATCACAACAACACTTGTAGTGAAGTGAAAGGCAGGCGGGTGATTTATTTACAACAGCCGCGCCGTGGAGCCGGGAGCCGCGGATACCGCACTTCGGGCACCACCTCCATCTGCCCGGCATCGGCGGAAGAAGGGTCTCGACCCAAAAAGTCGCTCATTCCTTCACCTCCATAGAATCATAGAAAATAGGTGCAGGAAGAAGCCATTCGGCCCTTCGAGCCATCACCGCCATTCATTGCGATCATGGCTGCTCGTCCCCTATCAATAACCCGTGCCTGCCTTCTCCCCATATCCCTTGACTCCACTAGCCCCTAGAGCTCTATCTAACTCTCTCTAAAATCCATCCAGTGATTTGGCCTCCACTGCCCTCTGTGGCAGGGAATTCCACAAATTCACAACTCTCTGGGTGAAAAAGTTGTTTTCTCACCTCAGTCTTAAATGACCTCCCTTTTATTCTAAGACTGTGGCCCCTGGTTCTGGACTCGCCCAACATTGGGAACATTTTTCCTGTATCTAGCTTGTCCAGTCCTTTTATAATTGTATATGTTTCTATAAGATACCCCCTCATCCTTCTAAACTCCAGTGAATACAAGCCTAGTCTTTTCAATCTTTCCCCATATGACAGTCCTGCCATCCCAGGGATCAATCTCCAGAGAGAGATGCTGCTGCCTGTCCCGCTGAGTTGTGTGGACACCAGGCCGCGGCCGTCTCGTACCTTTGTCCAGCTCCATCAGGGCGGAGTTGGCATCCATCTCCTGCTCGCCGTAGCCGCCATCCGAGAGGAAAGGCCGGGCGATGGTCAACGCCATGGCAGCTCCGCTCCAACCGACACCTCCCAGTCATGCCCCGCGAACCGGACGTGACGTCGCGGCCCCGCCGTCATTTCCGTCCTCATGCTTCTTTCTCGGCTCGTCCAAAGATGATTGGTCTCGCCCCGCCGGCATCTGCGTCATCACGCTGGACGTCCCGCCCCGCCGGCACTTGCGTCATTCCGCTCCACGTCCCGCCCCGCGGCGCGCACCAATCAGGCCCCGTGACGTCTATTTGGCGGGAGGTTGGGAGCAGAGTGAAACGCGCGGGAGTTTGTAACAGCAGCAGCAGCAGCAGCAAGATTCTCTGTGAATGAGGATGCTGTTCCGTACTGTGCAGAGTAGCAGGGTTTGCAACTCAAAGAGGGGTGAGACGATGTGATTAAGCTATTCTTTCAAGAAGTGTCTGTTTATATAATTTGTTTAAATGAACGGGTAACGTGTGGGTCTAGGCGTGTTTACATTGTGTCAACCCAACATTTGTATTATTGCGTTACTACTAACGGTTTTATTATATATCTGAATTATATATACATCTATCCATATATTCAGATATTATATAACTCCACCCGCACGCTTCAGTTTTTGGGATGGTTCTCAGCCATTGGCTATAAACTTTTCCCCTCTAAAGATCTCAACCTAATCCATTTATATATTCAGATATATAACAAATGTCTATATATTCAATTTAACTGTAAGTAGTAACGCAATGCAAAATTAAGCTGTTTTTGTGGTGGTGGGTGTGGGTGGGGGGTTTGCGGGTGTGGAGGGCAGGGGAGGGCGATCGGGAAAGTGGTGGTTAAATGAGTTTAAGTGAGACTATAGACGAGTCGTGTTTGCAAACAAAAGAAAAAGCATAATTACAAACGAACTTTATAGTGAGAAAAATGTGTAAGTAGAGAATTAAGTAAATGGGCCTGCTCTATGGGACAAGAATACCTGCAAGTTAGAGAACAGATACTATTATGATCATTTACTCTCTGACTACGTTGAGATTAGATGAGGTTTATTGGGTTTTTTTCAAGCAGTTGAATGTAGTGCATGATGCAAATAATCTAAATTGAATAGTGTTCTCACCATTTTAACTGAATTGAGACAGACAAAAGTTAGCAAAGTTTTGCATTGTCGCTGCTCATCAAAAAGACGAAGTTAAGACGGAGCTAAAATTGTTCGAGAGATCAAAAGTATTTAATGGTCATGAGTACGAAACCGGAACAATGAAATGATTGCACAGCTTTACAGGCTTAAACGCAACACACACATACATATAATATTCCAATAATTCAATAAATTAATAGCCATAATATTAGTGCAAAATAAACTAAAGACTTTTCTGTAACCGCCGATACACAAATACAAGTTCACAGTTGCTGAGCCTTGTGTGGTGCAGTTTTCAAAAGCCTGACCGTTGCTGGAAAGAATATTTTTCTTGAACCTATTGGTCACTGTTTTCAGGCTCTTGTAACTTCCGAATAGTAGGAAGGAAATGTGAGCGTGGCCAGGGTGGGTGTGGGCAAAGATATTGGCTGCCTTTTTGAAGTAGCGCCTCCTATAGATCCCTTCAATTGTGGGGAGGTCAGTGCCTGTGATAAACCAGGCAGTGTTTATCCCACTAATTTCCTTCTTTCCTGGGCCAGGCTGTGATGCAACCAATCATGACTTACAGAATCTCCTTGACCTACAAAAGAAGTAGAGGCTTTCTGCTCAGTTTAGTTTATTGTCAAATGTACAGTGAAAAGCTTTTGTTGATTATCTTCTTCCTTTGTGATTGCATCAATGTGCTGGGCCCAGGACGGATCTTCAGAGATATGCTCGCCCAGAAACTTGAAGTTCCTGCCACACAATAAGACACAATAAGGAGCAGGGAGGTTCTACTGCAGTTGTACAGGGTCTTGGTGAGACCACACCTGGAGTATTGCGTACAGTTTTGGTCTCCAAATCTGAGGAAGGACATTATTGCCATAGAGGGAGTGCAGAGAAGGTTCACCAGACGGATTCCTGGGATGTCAAAGATTTCCCCCTTATCCTTAAACTGTGACCCCCTTGTTCTGGACTTCCCCAACATCGGGAACAATCTTCCTGCATCTAGCCTGTCCAACCCCTTAAGAATTTTGTAAGTTTCTATAAGATTCCCCCTCAATCTTCTAAATTCTAGCGAGTACAAACCGAGTCTATCCAGTCTTTCTTCATATGAAAGTCCTGACATCCCAGGAATCAGTCTGGTGAACCTTCCCTGTACTCCCTCTATGGCAAGAATGTCCTTCCTCAGATTAGGAGACCAAAACTGTACACAATACTCCAGGTGTGGTCTCACCAGGACCCTGTACAACTCCAGTAGAACCTCCCTGCTCCTATACTCAAATCCTTTTGCTATGAATGCTAACATACCATTCGCCTTTTTCACTGCCTGCCGCACCTGCATGCCTACTTTTAATGACTGTTGTACCATGACACCCAGGTCTCGTTGCAACTCCCCCTTTCCTAATCGGCCACCATTCAGATAATAGTCTACTTTCCTGTCTTTGCCATCAAAGTGGATAACCTCACATTTATCCACATTATGCTGCATCTGCCATGCATTTGCCGACTCACCCAGCCTATCCAAGTCACCTTGCAGCCTCCTAGCATCCTCCTCACAGCTAACACTGCCCCCCAGCTTCGTGTCATCTGCAAATTTGGAGATGTTGCATTCAATTCCCTCGTCCAAATCATTAATATATATCGTAAATAGCTGGGGTCCCAGCACTGAGCCTTGCGGTACCCCACTAGTCACTGCCTGCCATTGTGAAAAGGACCCGTTTACTCCTACTCTTTGCTTCCTGTTTGCCAGCCACTTCTCTATCCACATCAATACTGAACCCCCCATACCGTGTGCTTTAAGTTTGTATACTAATCTCTTATGTGGAACCTTGTCGAAAGCCTTCTGGAAGTCCAGATATAACACATCCACTGGTTCTCCCTTATCCACTCTACTAATTACATCCTCGAAAAACTAAGATTCGTCAGAAATGATTTGCGTTTCATAAATTCATGCTGACTGTCCAATGATTTCACCACTTTCCAAATGTGCTGCTATCCCATCTTTAATAACTGATTCTAGCAGTTTCCCACTACCGACGTTAGACTAACTGGTCTGTAATTCCCCGTTTTCTCTCCCCTCCCTTTTTAAAAAGTGGTGTTACATTAGCTACCCGCCAATCCTCAGAAACTACTCCAGAATCTAAAGAGTTTTGAAAAATTATCACTAATGCATCCACTGTTTCTGGGGCTACTTCCTTAAGTACTCTGGGATGCAGCCTATCTGGCCCTGGGGATTTATCGGCCTTTAATCCATTCAATTTACCTAACACCACTTCCCGGCTAACCTGGATTTCACTCAGTTCCTCCATCTCATTTGACCCCCAGTCCCCTGCTATTTCAAGCAGATTATTTATGTCTTCCTTAGTGAAGACAGAACCAAAGTAGTTATTCAATTGGTCTGCCATGTCCTTGTTCCCTATGAGCAATTCACCTGTTTCTGACTGCAAGGGACCTACATTTATTTTAACTAATCTTTTTCTCTTCACATATCTATAAAAGCTTTTGCAGTCAGTTTTTATGTTCCCTGCCAGTTTTCTTTCATAATCTATTTTCCCTTTCCTAATTAAGCCCTTTGTCCTCCTCTGCTGGTCTCTGAATTTCTCCCAGTCCTCTGGTATGCTGCTTTTTCTGGCTAATTTGTACGCTTCCCTGATTTATTTTTTTGCCAAACTGGGATGAACAATTGTTGTAGTTCATCCATGCAGTCTTTAAATGTCTTCCATTGCATATCCACCGTCAACCCATTAAGAATCAATTGCCAGTCTATCTTGGCCAATTCACGTCTCATTCCCTCAAAGTTACCTTTCTTTAAGTTCAGGACCCTTGTTTCTGAATTAACAATGTCACTTTCCATCTGAATGAAGAACTCAACCATATTATGGTCACTCTTACCCAAGGGGCCACGCACAACAAGACTACTAACTAACCCTTCCTCAATACCCAGTCTAGAATACCCAGTCAACAATTACTCAATACCCAGTCTAGAATAGCCTGCTCTCTCGTTGGTTCCTCTACATGTTGGTTTAGAAAACTATCCCACATACATTCCAGGAAATCCACTTCCTCAGCACCCTTGCCAATTTGATTCACCCAATCTATATGTAGATTGAAGTCGCCCATTATAACTGTTTTACCTTTGTTGCACGCATTTCTAATTTCCTGTTTGATGCCATCCCCAACTTCACTACTACTGTTAGGTGGCCTTGTACACAACTCCTACTAGCGTTTTCTGCCCCTTAGTGTTTCGCAGCTCTACCCATATCGAATCCACATCCTCCAAGCTAATGTCCTTCCTTTCTATTGCGTTAATCTGCTCTCCAACCAGCAACGCTACCCCACCTCCTTTCCCTTTTTGTCTATCCCTCCTGAATATTGAATATCCCTGGATGTTCAGCTCCCAGCCTTGGTCACCCTGGAGCCATGTCTCCGTGATCCCAACTATATCATAGTCATTAATAGCTATCTGTACATTCAACTCATCCACCTTATCACGAATGCTCTTTGCATTGAGACACAAAGCCTTCAGGCTTGTT
The DNA here is from genome assembly GCF_028641065.1 of Leucoraja erinaceus. NCBI lineage: Eukaryota > Metazoa > Chordata > Chondrichthyes > Rajiformes > Rajidae > Leucoraja > Leucoraja erinaceus. The sequence continues at coordinate 58,294,672 of NC_073384.1, read as the reverse complement.
TTTACAACACTCTTACCCCTTATACAATTATGTTGAAAAGTGGCCCTTTTTGATTTTTGCCCTGGATTTGACTGCCTGCCACTTTTACTTTTCACCTTGCTACCTATTGCTTCTACCCTCATTTTACACCCCTCTGTCTCCCTGCTCACACATTTAAGAAACCCTTTCCATTTAACACCATCCTCAACTATCCCATTTGACACCCCACCCCCCTTATTCAGTTTAAAACCACCCGTGTAGCAGTGGCAAACCTGCCTGCCAGAATGTTAGTCCCCCACCTGTTAAGATGCAATCCGTCCCTTTTGTAGAGTTTCCCCCTTACTCCAAAAGAGATCCCAGTGATCTAAGAATCTAAATCCCTGCCCTGTGCACCAGTTCCTCAGCCACACATTCAGGTCCCGTATCTCCCTGTTCCTGCTCTTGCCAGCACGAGGAACTGGAAGCAAACCGGAGATAACAACCCTGGAGGTCCTGCTTTTCAGCATTTTTCCAAGTTCTCTAAAGTCGCGCTACAGAATATTCATCCCCTTCTTTCCGACATCGTTTGCCGACATGCACTACCACTTCCGGATGTTCACCTTCGCCCTTGAGGATTTTCTGCACTCTGTCCGTGACATGCTGGATCCTGGCACCGGGAAGGCAGCACACCATCCTCGCATCCCGCCTGTTGCCGCAGAAACCCCTATCCGTACCTCTCACAATGGAGTCTCCCACTAAATACATCTTCTGTTCCGACAGCTTCTAAATGAGTGTTCACAAGAGCTACAACACCTGGGGACGTTGGCATTCCATGCTTCCCTCCCTTTCTCACTGTCTCCCACCTTCTCTCTTCCAGTACCTTAGGTGTAACAATCTTGCTGTAGGACTGTAGGTTAGATCCATATCATTTTGCTTTAGGATGTTAGCCTGAAAGAATTCCGAATTAATTATTTTAGCTCCCATTATCAGATTACACTGAAAATTAAAGTCATCAATGATTTAATGTACTACTGCTTGTTTACTTTGTGGCGGAGACTCGAAGGAGTCCAGCCAAACACTAATCGGAAACGAGTTGCGTGCACCAGACGTGTTTAATCTCTCCAATACAGCTCCCTACTCCTCCCAGGTCACGTGTGTTGCCCGGCCCGTGACTAGCACCTCCCACAACAAGACGCCGCCCTCCAGAGCCGATGGTTCGTTGTGCCCGTGGGTTGCCACCAGGTGCCCCCCCAGAACCAGAGGCACCGAATGGGATGGGATGCCGAATGAGGCAGCCCGAACTCGTAGATACAATCCCATGCCCTGGGGGCTTGCTCGGTTCGGAAGAATCTCCGGGACCTTCATACGGGCGCTGCAAAGGCGACCTATGGGAGTCGCGCCGAAGAAAAACGTACGGGCAGCCCATCAGTGGTAGTGGCACATGGGAAGGGGCCACTCCATGACGCGACGTTGGGAAGGGAGACGGGGCGCTGACCCTCTCCCGCAAGTGGATCAGCACTGATGACGGGGACTCCTGGGACCCATCAGCAGGGACAAACTCCTCGGGGACGGTGAACGGAGCACCATATACCAGCTCCGTGTAGGACGATGACAGATCCTCCTTGGGGGGGCGTCCGAATCCCCAACAGGACCCACGACAACTCGTCCATCCACCCAGGGCATGTGAGACGAGCCTTCAGACAGCAGTGGAACCGCTCCACCAACCCATTTGACTGGGGATGGTACGCTGTCGCGTGGTGGCGCTGCGTCCCAAACAGGCGGGCCATGGCAGACCACAGTTCAGACGTGGACTGGGCGCCCTGGTTGGCTGTGATGTGAAGTGGAGCCCGAAAGCGGGCAATCCAAGTTGCCACGAGGGCACGAGCGCACGACTGGGTTGAAGTGTCCGTGAGCGGGATGGCCTCCGGTCACCGCGTAAAACGGTCAACCACCGTAAGCATGTGTGAAACACCCCGGGACTAAGGCAGGGGCCCCACGATGACCACATGTACGTGATCGAACCGCTGCTGTGGCTCTGCAAAGTCTTGAACGGGCGCCTGGATTTGTAGATGCACCTTTGATGTCTGGCACGGGATGCACGCCCGGGCCCAGCGACCGACCTGCTTCCGAAGTCCGTGCCACATAAACCTTGCGGCCACCATAGCGACCGTGGCCCGGATGGATGGGTGGGCCAGCCCATGGATCACCTCAAAGACGCGACGGCGCCAGGCCGCCGGAACGATAGGCCTCGGCTGACCGTGGATACGTCGCAGAGGATGGAACCCGAGGGACCCAACGGCCCGTCCTCAAGCACCAAACCAGACATCGCGGTGCGGTACTTAGGCATCTCATCGTACGCCAGTTGGGCCACCGCCAAGGCGGAGTAATTATCCCCGAGGCCGGGTTAAGCACGGCTGCCAGCAAGTAAATTCAAACAACGGGCAGAGTCCAGCCAAAAACTAATAGGACACGAGTTGCGTGCACTAGACGTGTTTATTCTCTCCAATGCAGCTCCCTACTTCTCCCAGGTCACTGGCGTTGCCCGGCCTTCAATACCGACTCCAGTACCGACCCCGTGACTAGCGCCTCCCACACCAAGACGCCGCCCTCCAGAGCCGATGGTTCGTTGTGCGCTTGGGTTGCCACCAGGTGCCGCCACAACTTACTCATTTTGTTTTAAATTCTACTTTTTCCTATAGTTTGGGGCCCTGTGCATCAGTCTGACCACTGTCATTTTTCCCTTGTTCTTTTCTGCCTCCACTCAAATGGATTCTACAACTTTTCACCCTCTATTGTCTCCTTGGTTCTTTTGGTTCCAGCCTGGCCTCCCTAAAGTCAAATACCCCAAAATTCTGAATTCCAAGCTTTGATTTCTGTATAATAATGTCTCCAATGGCATTCAGAGGTTTTGTGGAATTTCTGCTGGTTGTTCATTGATTTTTATCTTTGGATATTATGTGCATTTAGATATAGAAGTCTTTCTTTATGCGTTAATCCTATCTGTGTGGTCTATGACAATGCGTCTGAGCCCACTTGTAGGTAATAACCATTGCACAGCCCCTCTGAGGAATGCGGACAAATAAAAATAATACTCAGCAGTTTGCAACTATTTTCCAGGTAATGCCTGTTAATTTTGTATGTAAACTTACAGTATAAATGATGGATTACTAAAACATTTGCTACGTGTCTCTGCATCTGTTTCAATGTTTGTTTTTTCTCTTTGCCATTAGAGCCCCACAGCTACCCTTTGGAGACTTTGCTGCAATATTACCAGTGCAACCGACATGATGAGCACACGTCAAGTGGTGACCTTGGGGTGCCGGTTCCTCCTTTTGGCTGCTCGTGGTCCACAGGTAGGTTGGCCAGTGCTGGGCTTGTACTCATGTATATGGAGTTAGATGTGGTCCTTGTGGCTAAAGGGATCAGGGGGTATGGAGAGAAGGCAGGTACAGGATACTGAGTTGGATGATCATATTGAATGGCGGTGCAGGCACGAAGGGCCGAATGGCCTATCCCTGCACCTATTTTCTATGTTGGGACACAGCTACCAGCCTTGGAGGGCATCTACCACAAACGGTGTCTCAGGAAGGCCGTCAGCATCCATAAAGACTCCTCACACCCTTGTAACGGACTGTTTGAACTACTTCCCTCCGGCAGACGTTACAAGGCCTTCTACGCCTGAACCTCCAGACTCGGAAACAGCTTCATTCCCAGAGCTATAACGGCTCTGAACCGGCCCTGCTGATTGCCCCCCATCCCCCCTGGACTCTCTCCCTCGGATGGTCACGTCACACAGCTTATTTATTTATTTTACTTTTCTTTACATCGGTTGGAAGCTGCATACTAAATCTAGTTTCACTGATGTGCAATGACAATAAAATGTATTATTATTATTATTATTCTTAAGGCATAATATTAATAGATGTGGGTTGGGTAATGGTTGATGGAATTTAATACAGAGAAATGTGAGGTGTTGCATTTTGGAAGCATGGCAGGACCTACATAGTGAGCGGTAAAGCTCTGGGGAGTGTTGTAGAGCAGGGGGATCCAGGAGTGCAGGCACATAGTTTCTTGAAGGTGGTGTCATAGGGAGATGGTGTGGTCAAAAAGGCTTTTGGCACATTGGCCTTCATCAGTCAGGATATTGAGTATGGAGGTTGAGAAATCATATTGCATTTATGTAAGACATGGCAAGGCTGCTTATTGAGTATTATGTTCAGTTCTGGGCACCATGTTGCAGCAAAGATGTCATGTTGGAAAGGGTACAGAGAATGTTTACGGGATGTTACCAGGGCTTGAGGGCCTGAGCTACAGGGAGAGGTTGAGCAGGCTGGGACTTTATACCTTGGAGCACAGAAGGATGGGGATATAGGTTTAAGGCGAAGGGGGGGAAAATGTAATATGAATCTGAGGGGCAACTTTTTCCTCGCACAGGATGGTGGGTGTATGGAACGAGCTGCCAGAGGAGGTAGTTGAGGCAGGGACTGTTGCAACATTTAGGAAATAATTAGACAAAGGATAAAAGGAATATTGTGCATGGATAGGAATGGTACATCGATAGGACATGGTACAAATAAATCTTGCTCGGAGTTTGAAAAGCATTGATCAGACGTCTCCATGCAATTATAGATGTGAGAAGCTGCAATTTTGAACTTGAATAGTTGAATTGTAAAATTAATCCAACTCGAAGACAGATCCCAACCTGAAATATCACCTATTTATCTTCTCCAGAGATTCTGTCTGACCCTCTGAGTTACTCCACCATTTAGTATCTATCCAACACAAAGTTGGATAACATACTTCCTTTTCTTTTTGGAAAATATATGCGTTGGCAAGATGTATATTGGATGTTTATGCAAACAACAAAACAAAAATGTCCAGCAGCTGAAAACTTCTGCCGTAACCTTGATATCCAAAGCAAACAGCCAGTGCATCAGATGTGGTTCAATATATTGAGGGTAATGATGAATTAAACTACATAATGTTAATATTGATTTAAAATCAAGTACACAAAAACCTATAGTTTCTCTGAGGAATATATAATTTATGAAGCAGTTCCAGATTCAAGGCGTGATGAGCAATTGTGGCATTATTTGATACTGTAATTTTACACTGGTAATGTTCAGGTATACCACGGACAGTCCACACTAGGTTGACATTGGAGCTTACATCAACCACCTGGCCAGAAGAACTAGCTTAAGATAGCGTAAAGGCAGCCCTACATGAAGAATGCAATACATTTTAGTTTCTGTTGGTTTAAAATTGTAAGAGAGCATTTTGTTTTTGTGTATTTGTGGATGTTAATATTCTGATTACCGTAACCTTTCTTTCTTTACAGCAGAGCAGTTACAGTGGGTCCTTGCAGTTGTAAATGAAGAAGGTGTAGTCAGGTTATACAATACAGAATGCCATAAGAAGAAGGATCCAATTTTTCGAGGTGTGCCAAGATTTTGTTTGCTTCATTGCTTTCACATTTTTGAAAGGGGTGTGTCTAGATATTAGTCATGTGAAGAAACGAGACATTCCTTTGTTTAAACAAAAGACAAATGTATTGTAAACGCATAACAATTTTAATGCAATGCCATTCTATTCATCATAGACAGGGCCCAGGTTCCTACTCGTCCTTTATTAGTGTCCTGTATTGGAAGGAAAGCATTTCTCTCACCTCTACCACTCTGGCATTGCTGCCAAGTTCAGTTAAATCTTGATATAATGTCCTGTTTAAACAAATGGTTTAGCTGTGCGTGTAAAATCTAATTACCATGCTGGCAGAATAGTGTGGGCCCTTTTAAGAACATAAAGATTATGGGCTGTGGGGAGGGAGGGATCTCAACTCATTAGGTCAAAGTCTTGTGCAATTCATGTATGACTACAGTATTATAGATCATGTTGAATGGCATTTATTCAGGAATACACTGAATGTGTGTTGAATTGTAGAACTAATCCAACTCAAAGGAAGTTGGATGACCTGCTTCTTTTGCTTCTGAAAAAAAACGCGGTGTCAAGATGTTTATTGTTTGTTTATTGTTTGTTTGTTTGTACAAACAATAAAGCAAAATACCCAGCAGTTGAAAATGTCTTAATTCACAAATTATTATGAACAATAAAGTTTTAGTTTACATCCGTCTGAAGAAGGGTCTCAACCCAAAATGTCACCCATTCCTTCTCTCCCGAGATGCTGCCTGGCCCGCTGAGTTACTCCAGCATTTTGTGTCTACCTTTTAGTTTACATTGTTACCTGCAGTGAGTTTTTAATTACCAGTGTAATGGAGCAGTGTTTAGTCCATCGCTTTAGCCTTGTATTTGAGAGCTCACTCGATGCCAAGACTGTATGCCCATTTTGCCTGGGGAGGTGTGCTCTGTGATGGTGTGTTATCTTGAGCCCTGTCAAAGCATCTCCTGTGTCATTTTTATTGAAGTGTCATGTAAAGTGTCTATGGGTGACATGATTATCTCTTGTGCTGTATGGCATTATGATACTAATAATGCTTTCTGAGTGAGAATTGTGCTGTCTATCCTTTATAACAAAATAGCCGACAGTGAAAACGGCCACCACATCACTTGTATGTCATGCTAAGTGACATCTAAATGCTCCGTGGGACTTCTGTTAGTTAGGACATAATTGCTTTTTTGACATTTAAGTGGACAGTTTTCTTTAATCAAGATCTCAAAGGCAATACATGCCATCACCTCTGACGAGACAAAGCGAAATGATGTCTCGAGTCTGTTTATTAACCTGATCTTTAACCTCTAAATTGAAAATGTCCTTTTTTTTCCAGCATGGTTGGCTCACACTAATGCAGTGTTTGACCTTGCTTGGGTTCCGGGAGAACCAAAATTAGTAAGTACCCCAGCCTTTCATTGTATGTTCCTCAAATACGCCAGAATGAGATGATGCTGATAAAAAATCTGTGCTGTTTGTTTTATTTTGAAGGTTACAGCTTCAGGAGATCAAACTGCAAAGCTGTGGGACGTGAGAGTGAGTGAGCTCCTCGGAACGTTTAAAGGCCACCAGTGCAGCCTCAAGTCTGTGGCCTTTGGGAAGCAGGAAACAGGTACCCAATACAACATTATTGATCTGTAGAGCTTTATTCATAACGTAAAAGTGGTTCTAATTGTATTTTTGTTTTTTTAAATAAAGCTGTGTTTTGTACCGGTGGAAGAGATGGCAATATAATGGTCTGGGATACTCGTTGCAGTAAGAAAGGTATGAATTCTATAGAAATTGTGTCTTAGATGCATTTTTTTTTATTTTATTTTTTTTATTAAAGAGTTCAAGTTGTTCAATGAATCTTATTTTGGAATTTTTAAAGGCCTACGGCAATACCTCTTGCATTAAAGCTTGTCTTTTTACTTTCCTTTTATAACCCAGAATTGCCCTGTCATTTGTATTATTTAGTTTTGTACAGGTATCTTCATGCAAGTCCCTAACAAACCCAATTGGAATGAAGATCGACACAAAACGCTGGATTAACTGAGTTACCCAGCATTTTGTGTCTTGTCTTCTACAAATTAATGTATTGCTGATATTTTAGATCATGTCGTTTGTTCTTGTTTCCAGGTTAATTGTTCACAGTTTGCTTCCCTCCTGGTTTGCAAGTAGGATTCTGTTGGTGTATGAATAAGACACTTATTTTAGTCGGCTAAATGTTCCCAGAGTTTCAGAATGGAAATGCTGGGCACTAATTACTTCTTTCAAGGAGGCAGCATGGGTGGTAACAGCCCAAAACTCTTTTCTATGCTGCACAGATTGGGGTCCAAGTACCTCTTGCTTTATCTTTAATATTGCAGCCCCGCTACTGGTACTCTTCTGCTTCCCATTCCATCTGCCCATATCCTCCCCATGTGGGGTTGTGTATGTAGCAACAAGAAACCCTATTTATTTTTTTGTATTTATTTATTTTTTAATACAGTGGTACAGGTGCACAACCTTTTATCCAAAGATCCAAATAACGAAAACCTCCGAATAGCGGCCATTTTTTTCGGTCCTTGAAGAAAGGTCCTTGAAAACGTTCACCGAGGGCGGTCCACAGAGGTGACGGTGGAACCTCCGGTCGGTCCTCGAAGAAAGGGGAACTAAATCCCCATTCATAAAAGAGAAGGTGAGGGTATATTGCGCGGGAGGGTTAATAATTGACAATATGCTGCTACCTGCCTGCTGAGTTAAAAAGTTCCCACGGTAGACTCGTGATACACAGTGTATCGTGAGTCTTGCGTGGGAACTTTTTAACTCGGCGTGCAGGCAGCAGCAGATTGTCGCTCCCTTCAGTTTCACCCCACCTACACCCCTCTGCTTCCCGGCCATGTGTGTGACCCCTTCCCTCCCCTCTCCAGCTCCCCGCCCATTGCACTGGCGCGGGGGCTTTGCACTGCCTTCACGTCGGCGATGGCAGCAGCACAGTGCCGGTCACTGGAGACGTCAGGACCAACGGGACACCGACCCCCAGGCCCACTGCAAGCACGGAGATCCCAGATCAGCAACTCCAGCCCAGCCCCGTTCCAACTCCAGAGGAACACGCTCCCCGTATGGGCAGAAGCTGATGGTGTGCAAGGGACGTCTTGTTCTTGGGGTCGCGCAGCTCGGGCTGTGGGCGAACTGCCACTTGTCGCCGTAGCGGCCCATCGGGGAGCGGATTCCCCTGGAGTTGGAGGGGGAGGGGGGTATTGTGCTGTTTGATCGCCCCCTGCTATCCCAGGGACAGGGAGACACAGCGGCTTTTTAGACTGGTGGGCAATCACTTCCAAAGTTCTGCCCACACAGTCAGTACACCTCTCCTACACTGCATTTCATACAAACATTTATTCTGCAAGAAAAAACTCCATTGAAGACTCAAACTCGCGACCGAGTAACTGCCAGGATCGAGGCGCAAACTCGCGACCTAGCTCGGGGATTCAAGAATGCATGAGCTAGGCCGCCTTAGGGCATGTAGCCCTGCTAGGGTGACATGAGTGCGTGAGGTGATTCAATGCTGCGGGCACATTTACAAATTCAGGAATTCGTTCAACACACTGCATTTCATACAGACATTTATTCTGCAAGAAAAAACGACATTGAAGACTCAAACTCGCGACCTGAGTAACCCGAGTAACTACCGGATCAAGGCGCAAACTCGCAACCTTGCGGATATGAGCCGAGCACTCTACCACTGAGCCAGCCATTAAAATCTACGCTAAAAAATTTCCATTCCGAAGACCGACAAATTCTGAATTACGAAAAGTGTCTGGTCCCAAGGCTTTTGGATAAAAGGTTGTGCACCTGTACAAAAATTATGTTAACATATTACATTCTCTGTACAACTTCCTTTTTTTTTAAAAAAGAGAAAAGTAAGAAGAGAAAAAGGAAAAAGAGGTTGTAGAATGACTAGTGAGTGCGAGTGAAAAACAAATAAAGAAAATAGTGGGGAAAAAAGGAATAAGTGAAGGAGAGCAGGAGGGAGTTTATTCAATCGCCTATTTTATTCGTATTTATTTTGTTTCTCACCTTGTGCCATCATGGCTTAGCTTAACAGTAATCCTCACATTTGCACAGAACTTGATGTTCAGACTCCAATGTGTTGATTAGTAAGGTTATTGAAGTGTTCCTTAAAATAGGATATTGACATTTAAACAGAATTTGTAAGTGTGCTGAAAATCCTCCTTTACATTTTGGGTCATTTTTGCGCACTGATGCACACAGCAGGAAACCATGCATGTTCTTATGGTTCAGAACCATAGCTTTATTCAGGAAAGAAAATAATCATAAATAAAATGTTATATAGGCTGCCTATCTAAAGGTCAGAAGTGTGCCTTTTTTAATATCAGCTGATGTGGTATAAATTTAATCGTGGTAATTAAAATTAATTATTGACCAACCCTGGTTCTTCTGTTCCTTCTTTCTTTGCTGCTCAGCCTCAGTGTTGCAGAGTGTATTCCATTAACCTGATTTTGACAGCCGGTGTTACTACTGACCTGGATCAGTATGATCAACCCAATCCTTCACCCCATAACCTGCTAGGCAATGGGCAATCCCAAAGCAGCAATTGATTGTTCCCAATAAATGACATGCAGGGTAAGTCCAGATGAGATGGGGAGAGAGGCCTCAAATTCTGTCTTGCAGTTGGGATGGGACTTGGTCTTCACAATCTGTACAAGAAGGAACTGCAGATGCTGGAAAATCGAAGGTAGACAAAAGTGCTGGAGGAACTCGGCGGTTGAGGCAGCATCTATGGAGCGAAGGAAATAGGCAACATTTCGGGCCAAAACTGGTCTGAAGAAGAGTTTCGACCCAAAACGTTGCCTATTTCCTTCGCTCCATATATGCTGCCGCACCCACTGAGTTTCTCCAGCACTTTTGTCTACCTTCACAATCTATAGCTGACTGGCAGAAATACAGAAAGGATGGTCACCTTTCAGATTCAGATTCAGATTCAATTTTAATTGTCATTGTCAGTGTACAGTACAGAGACAACGAAATGCATTAATAACCTTGCTTGTTTTTTTGTATTGTACTGTATTTCAGTGTAGTGAGATTTTGACTATAATGTCAGTTTTGGCATATTGATGAAAAATATTATGTATTTCCGGAAAGAGAATGTTTTTCTTTCCTGAATGTTCTTTCAGGAAAGAACATTTATTTGCATAGTTTAACAGGCACACTTTCCTTTGTGTCAGTATCCAAAATGAGTTTATCCTTGCACGAATCAAAGAATAATGTTTAACAATTTATTAGCAGAATTCTCAGAGGGATCGTTGCCAAGTAGGTTGCCATCTTAATATGCAAAATATTCTGTGCATTGTATATGAATGTGAAATTGAAGTCATCAAATGTTTTAGCAGAGAAATGGCCCTTTGGTCCATCCACACAGACTATCCATTATCTACTTACACCAATCCAACATTAATGCTGCTTCAATTTCCACACATTCCCTTCTACTCTTTTCACCCCCACTTGCCCCCCCCCCCCCCCCCCCCCCCCCCCCCAGATTCTACCATGCTTAGACACAAGGGGCAATTTACGATGGCCAGTTAATTTACCAACATGTCCTTAAGATGTGAAAGAGTACTTTGGTGAGCCCAATGTAGGCACGGGGAGAACATGCAAACTCAGCACAGGCAGCGCCAGATATCAGAATTTAATAAGGTGCGGCACGATGCCGCAGCAGTAGATTAGCTGCCTTACAACGCTTGCACCGCCGGAGTCCCGGGTTCGATCCTGACTACGGCTGCTGTCTGTACGGAGTTTATATGTTCTCCCCATGACCGCGTGGCATTTCTCCAAGATCTTCCGTTTCCTCCCACACTCCAAAGACATACAGGTTTGTAGGTTAATTAGCTTGGTGCATGTGCAAATTGTCCCTAGTGTGTGTGTGTGTGTGTAGGATAGTGTTAATGTGCGGGGATCGCTGGTCGGCACAGACTCGGTGGGCCGAAGGGCCTGTTTCCGCGCTGTATCTCTAAAAAAAAAAAAAAAAAAAAAAAAAACAACCTGGGTCACTTGAGGTGTGAGGCTGCACCATTGTGTTGTCCAATGGACTGAGTGGCACATAATATAAAAGGTCAGACCTGGCCTTGTGAGGTGCAATATTGATTTGCTAATGATGTTCTTTCCACAAGCCACTATCATTTCACCCTCTCCAACCCCAAGGCTACCAGACTCTTAGTTCACTCGGCTGATGTCTGAAAAGTGGTCATTTGGGGAAGTGGTCGTCAAGTTGCAGGCATAAATTGTGCTAATGTTCATGGACGCGTTGCCTCTGTTTTAGATGGATTTTACAGGCAAGTGAAGCAGATCACTGGCGCTCATAACTCACAAGCAAAACAGACACCCCCAAAGCAAAAGAAACGGCGACCCACTGCCCGGGGACTTGCTCCGTCTGTGGTATGAACATTCATATTTAAACATTCTATCTCTGTATCTCACTGTGGTGTTATTGTGAGCCTGGTTTCAGTTTTGCTGCAGGTGCTGACCTGTCTGTTAATCTCCAGGATTCGCAGCAGAGTGTGACGGTGGTGATTTTTCGAGATGAGAACACCTTGATCTCTGCGGGGGCTGTGGATGGGTAAGTGCACTTGGAATGGCTCCTTATTTTATTTATATTTTTTTTTTTCTCTCTCGCTCTCCCCTTCAACAAAAATCAAGATTGGAATCGACACGTCGCATGGCTAAAACAGGATGAAACCATATTTAAATAACAGGCAGCAAAGTGGAAGTGTATGGTTGCATGCTAGCATGGGGTGGAAGTGGCCATTACCCAGGGGGTTCTGCTGGTATTGTTGTTTCTCTCGACATTTTAACTTGGGTGTACAAGGCACTATTTCCAAACTTGCAATCGACACAAAACACGAGGATGGCCAGTAATTTTCGAAGAATTATCAAAGCGAAATGTAAAGTTTTTAATTTTGGTGAGAAGAATGAGAAGTGACAGAGTAAAAATTGAGAGCTCGATTCTTAAATGGAGTAGAAGGACAAAGATTGGATAAAATGTGTGCAGATTATTTGAGAATGTATAAAAGCAGACAGATCACTTGATGGCATCTATCTAGGTGTATCTGCTGCATAGCCATCGTTGGCTGTATGATTTAGTTAAGGAATCAACTTGGCCAAAGTATTTGAGTCCAGATAATGCTATTAAAAACATGGTGCCTTTACTTTAAAGTCTCCTTAGAAAGTTTTGAGAGCCCTCCCGCATTTTGTAATCCAGGTATGGTTGCTGCACGAGTGGAACGTGCAGAATATTTTCAGCATGCCTGAGGGTGTTAACAGTGAGGGTGTTGCATATATTTAATATCTGGCCTCTTTTATTTATTTTTTTTAAAGAATGTATTTTATTTCTATTCCAGTGTCATCAAAGTGTGGGATTTAAGAAAGAACTACAGTGTTCTCCACCAAGATCCTGTGCCAGTTCAGTCCTTCCTTTATCCAGGCACCAGTGCACGAAAGCTAGGTAAGTGTTCTTCACTGTGTGATCGCTCATCTGTGACCCAATCACAATAATACTTTATTAGCCAAGTATGTTTTGCAACATACGAGGAGTTTCATTTGCCAAGTCAGTCATACAAATAAAAAGGAAAGGAACACACAATACATTTTAACATAAACATCCACCACAGTGACTCCTCCACATTCCTCACTGTGATGGAAGACCAAAACAAATCTCTTCCCTTCTTTGCTCTCCTGCGGTCGGGGGCCTCGAGCCCTCCGTTGACGGGACGATCTTGGCTCCTGTAGCTGGCAGCGTTTGAGCCCTCCGCATCGAGGCGATCAACTCCTGCATCGGGGGGATTTTAACTCCCCCGTGCCAGATGATCGGACCCCAGGTCGGGCTAGTCGTTGGAGCTTCCCGACCAGCCTCTCCCGGGACTGCGAGCTCTTCATGTTAAGTCTGCAGGCCGCGGTGGAGCGATCCCAGGCAAGGGCCCAAAGTCAGTCCGATGTGGCCTCCAGCTCTATCAATGGTAGGCCGCAGAGCAACCAGAGATGCGACTCGAAAATTAATCGCATCTCTGGCAAGGTAAGAAGCAGGGGGGGGGAAAGTTTCCCCCCCCCCCCCCCCCCCCCACCCCACATAAAACTAATCGGAGAACATTTACACAGACTTTTAACACACACTAAAAAAATATATAAAAAGACGGAAAAAAAATACAGACTGTTGGCGGGGCTGCCAATCGTGTGGTGCCCCTGGTGGTTAAATCCCTGTCATTGAATTCAAAGCAAAGAAATACACTTTATCCTAATCTGATCGGATATCAATCTTCAAACAGTGGCAGCAAAATTCAAGTATTGAAGCACTTTTATGAGAGTCTGTGAGAATTTGGAATTGCTAAACCTGGTTGTGAATGTGGCCGTGTTGATGTAGTTGTGGTGTAGTTGGCTTTTATCTACATGTGGATTATATCTGCAAACCTTATTCTGAAGTGGAGAATTTCAATTTCTTTGCTTGCAGGATACTCCAGTGTTATTTTGGACTCGACAGGCTCCAATCTTTTTGCAAACTGCACTGATGATATCATTTACATGTTCAATTTGACTGGCTTGAAAACTGCACCAAGTAAGTCTGTCTGTTACACTTGAGGGAAGGCATATTATTCTGTTTGCTGTTACCATCTGGCACTTAAAAATAAATTCAACACAATGTATACGCCCACAACTTCTAATATTTCCAACTTGGTACTTAAATTGATAGTATCAATAACTTCCAGATAATATAATGTGAAATATGCTTTAAAGATATGATCGGTGTAGATTAGGTTTTGAGGCGTGTGTCTGTAATCTGTGCCAATATGATTTTTAGAGGACATAATAAACACTGCGATTTAATGATCGATAACATTGGGTTCAATGTATGGGGGTGCTTTTGTACTCGCTGGTTTTTAGAATGAGTGAGGGGGAAATTCAAACCAACTGAATAATGAAAGGCAAAGATAGAGTGAATGAGGAGAGCATGTTTCCAATTGTGGGAGAGTCTAGGACAAGAGGGCACAGCCACAGAATAAAAGAACGTACCTTTAGAATGGAGATGAGTAATTTCTTTAGCCAGAGAATGGTGAACCTGTGGAATTCACTTCCACAGAGGGCGGTGGAGGCCAAGTCATTGGGTATTTTTAAGTAGAAATTGATAGCGTCTGAATTAGTAAGGGTGTCAAAGGTTATGGGGAGAACACAGGAGAATGGGGTTAGAGGGAAAAATAGATCAGACATAATCGAATGGCGACGTGGACTCGATGGGCCGAATGGCCTTACATCTAGATAAGGTGCATGAACATAAGGCTTTTCATTAGCACTGTATATCCCAAGTGCTTTCTAAAATGTAACTATATGCATGGCAGCAAAAATAACATTATGTAGCCAGTCTACGGCATGGCTTGGTGTCCTGTGATCTTTTTTAGTTTTAGTGACACAGTGCGGAAACAGGCCCTTCGGCCTGCAAAGTCTGCACATTGACACTATCCTACACTGGGGACAATTTACACAGAAACCAAGCCAATTAACCTACAAACCTGTATGTCTGGAGTGTGAGAGGAAATCGGGTAACGGGGAGAACGTGCAAACTCCGTACACATTGAACCCGGGCCTCCAGTGCTGTAAGGCAGCAACTCTGCCACTGTGCTGCCCTTTGAAGAATAAAGAATAAATAAATATTTTTTGTTGAAGAATAAAAGTTGACTGGGATAACAGCTTATGATCTTTAGATCTATCTACCTGTTATTTAATGTTTAAATAAAAGTTGCCTTTTCAAACCACTTTCTATATCTCGTGTACTCTGGCTAAGGGAATTAATTAAAATGTTACATTAGTTCTATATATTACTAGACGGATTGGAAGTTTATCGGAAGAATGAAAGACACTTTATGTTTGGTAAAATTTTCACGGAATGAATGTTTTA
Source organism: Leucoraja erinaceus (assembly GCF_028641065.1). Classification (NCBI taxonomy): domain Eukaryota; kingdom Metazoa; phylum Chordata; class Chondrichthyes; order Rajiformes; family Rajidae; genus Leucoraja; species Leucoraja erinaceus. The sequence continues at coordinate 58,279,352 of NC_073384.1, read as the reverse complement.
TTTGCTTGGATTGCAGCTGCATGAGATTGGAACATAACCGTAAAAAAAAACCTGGGCACAGCGCAAATGGCTCTCATACAAACATTCAAATAACCAATATTGCCTCCATCGTATCAATTTTGTGGATTGGTTTGAATGTAACCTTGCTCCATTTACCACTGAGCTGACTGACAGTAAATAAGCTCATGGAGAAAATAAATACTAAATATTACTATTTTGAGCTGTATCATCCTCCTCCCATACATACATAAAGTTTTATTATCATTATGCCATAAAATTAACTTTGTTGAAGTAATGTCACTGAGTTAAAGCACTGTCCCACGGTACGAGTTCATTCCAAGAGTTCTCCTGAGTTTGCCCTGATTCGAACTCGGAGATTTACGGTAATGGCCACTCGTCGGTACTCGGGGCTCTCGTGGACATTTTTCATCATGCTGAAAAATCTTCACAAGTCTTCCCGTGCTTACCTGCCGTTAGCGAGTCTTCCCGAATACCTGCCGTTAGCGCTAAGAGACGTCCCCGAGCTCCGATGTACCCGCTACGTTCATTCTCCGTGCTTACCACGAGTTTGATTTTTTTTTTTAACTCGGGAGAGCTCTTGAAATGAACTCGTACCGTGGGACAGGGCTTTTAATGGTATTTCTTTGCCCTCTAACTAGTCTCTTTATTTTGTCTAGTTGCAACCTTCACTGGTCATCAGAATAGCACCTTTTATGTTAAGGCCAGTCTTAGCCCAGATGATCAATTCCTTGTCAGTGGGTCCACTGATAACAATGCATATATTTGGAAGGTGAGTGAATGCAATTAATTGAGAATTAGAAGTACTTGCACTGTCAGCATGTCTGTTAAATCTGTACTTAAAAAAAAAAAAAGTGTTGAAAAAGTTTGCATCAAAAAGTACTGCATCTAAAAAATACTTCAGGCTTATAATTAAATGTGATTAATATTGCTTTGTCGCTGTGAACTGGACCGCAGGTGTACTAAAAGAAAGCAAATGATACAAGATTATCATGTTTTAAATTACAATTAAAACACAAAGTACTTGTGCTATAACTCCAGGATAAGTGCTCAACTAAGAAAGCCAAGCCCAAAGCTAAGGTATTATCTAACTAAATATACCAACTTGCAATAAATAACTGAGTGTAAAAAAAACAGCTACCTAGCACTTATTATTATTTTTTTAAACATATCCTGTAGATGCAAGTATATCATTGAGGTTATCAAGTGGGCACGTCCCTTCATTGGTTTGTTGAGTTAGGCCCACAACACCTCGGGAAGGCTGAACAGTTGGTTCTGGTTTCCCAGACCCACCTCCCTCAATACTTGCTCCACCACCTATGCTACCAGTAGCTACTAAAGAAAGGAAGCTCACTCTAACAAATGGTAAACACCTGCATCCTATCTTGAACTTATCCTGGCCCATCATTAAGCTTGTAACACCACAAATATCATCCTTGCATAAGACTGGGATACACTTACACAGACTACAATTACAAATACACATTCTGCATGTCGTATGTTTCTTTTCTGCCCCCAACTGACATTATTTTGTCTCCATCAAGTCCACCTACTGGATCAAAATCTTGCAAATATTTTAAAAGGGGGCTTTTTGGCCCCTTTTTCTGCTTTTGCAAATGTGCTGGTTTATGCAGCTATGTGGATTGATAAACCTAACCTCAATGCATGGTAGATACACAATGCTGCAGTAACTAAGCGGGGCAAGGCAGCATCTCTGGAGAGAAGGAATGAGTGACGTTTCGGATCGAGACCCTTCTTCAGACTGATCCATTATTTCCTCAATACATATTTTTTATATGTGACGTAGAGCCACAAATTATTTCTGGAAGGAACTGCAGATGCTGGTTTACGCTGGATGGACACAAAATGCCGGAGGAATTCAGCAGATCAGGCAGCATTTCTGGAGAAAAGGAATAGGTGATGTTTCGGGTCAATACCTTTCTTTAAATAAAGAGACTCCCAGTCTGAGGAAGGGTCTTGACCCGAAACATCACCTATTCCTTTTCTCTACAAATTGTTTGTAGCTAAGTGCAAGGAAGTGGGGAAGTCTCGCACTCTCATCCACTGTTTGTTAAACTCTTCCTGGTACTCCATTCACATTGAAATCACTGGAATGTCACAAGGTCAAAATTAACCTTGGGTGTCTTTTGAGTGAGGTTTTACAGTGTCTCACCAAATGTTTAGGAAGGAACTGCAGATGCTGGTTTAAACCGAAAATAGACACAAAGCTGGAGAGACTCAGCGGAAAGAAGGAATGGGTGACATTTTGGGTCCAGACCCTTCTGTTTGGTTCCTAGCATTCTTGTATTATGAATTTGTTTAATGTCGTGGTAGTTTTTTCATGTCTTGCTCAAAGGTTGTTCACTGGAAGTTTTTATCTACCAGTTGTCGTTTGGGTAACTTACAATGTTGGATTCTCTAATTTTAAGTTACTTCCACCATTGCGCTTCTTCCACTACCCCCCCCCCCCCCCCCCCCCCCCCCCCCCCCCCCCCCCCCCCCCCCCCCCCCCCTTTCCTCCACCTAAGTCGTTTAACCAGTTCCACAGTTCACCACACTGTATCCCTCTTGAGATCAAACCTTCCCCAGCCAACAATTAGCCTAGCAGAGCACCACCCTGCCTGAGGTCATTTGTTGCCAGCCTTGTCTGGTCCTTGTTTAATCCCACCTCCAGCTCTAGACTCGAATTTTGTTAGCCCTTGATGTCTCCTCCCCTTCCTTAGCCCTCGAGCTGTCTCCTCCCATCCCCCAGCCCTTGGGCTCCTCCTCCTCCCTTTTTCCTTCCTACTCCACCCCTATCAGTCTGAAGAAGGGCTTCGGCCCGAAACGTTACCTATCTCCTTCGCTCCATAGATGCTGCTGCACCCGCTGAGTTTCTCCAGCATTTTTGTGTACCTTCGATTTTCCAGCATCTACAGTTCCTTCTTGAACACTCCAGCTCTAGACTGTTCGCCCGCAGAAGGGTCTTGACCCGAAACGTCACCTACCCTTTTTCTCCAGAGATGCTGCCTGATTCACTGAGTTACTCCAGCACTTTGTGTCTATCTTTAGCAGTTGTCGTATCTGTGTTTGTGTTAAAAAGAGGATGCCTTATCACCAAGCAACCAAAAGCCTAAGAAGTTCTGGGAGGTTAGTAAGCATCCTGTAATCAGACCTTCAAAGACTGAGGTTCATGGAACTAGCTCACTTGTGCTGCTTTCCTTCAACTCAAATTGCTTATTTCAGAAGGAGCACGAATTGTTTAAATCAGATTTTACACAGTCTGTGATTTCAACATTCCCTGCAATCTGCTTTTGCATGGTTCTGATCCAAATTAGACTCAATAAATAGCAGCAACCTCAGTCATGTTAACTTCAATTACACAAAACCTTTCATATAAACAACAACATCAGATCTAAATCGATGCTGCTATCCTGCAAACCATAATGTTTGTCTTGTAACCAATTGTCATCTAAACTGACTATTTAAATTCCTTGTTACCAGGTCTCTGATCCTCTTCATCCCCCAACAGTGCTTCAGGGACACTCTCAAGAGGTGACGTCTGTATCCTGGTGCCCTTCAGATTTCTCAAAGGTCTGTTTTGTTTGTGATCTGTTCTGAGAGATTTCAGAATTTCATGGTTAGATCATTATCTTTTTGAGTGAGAATCTTATTTGTTCCATGACGTTGAGTGAAGCTTGTTGTTGCTGTACTGATGCCAAGTAGATTGTTGGTACATGGGATTCATTGGCTCTCTGGATTGGGAACTTGCATAAAGAAAACTGGTGTTAATTTAAAAAAAATCAAAAATGCTGGAAACACTCGGCAAGTTCGGCAGAAGAATCGTTAGCATTTGAGGTCTTTGCTATTTCTCAAAGTGGGAGGGATAATAAATTCATCTAAGATGCAGAGAACGATGGAAAGGAAGAGAAAAACAAAAGAATGAATAGTAAGAGTGAGAGAATGGATTAAATAGAGAGTAAATGGTGGCAGGGTTGATGAAGAAAGCAGATGGTGATGGAACAGTTGGGATCGGGTCAGTCTAGAGGGAGATTAAATAGGGAATCCATAATAATTATGTGAAATTGACTAAATGCTGGAAATCTGAAAAGAAAAGTGCTGACTATTTGAAAGTGTTGAATTCAATACTTGAATTCAGTGGTCATGGCTAGTAATGTGCCGAGACTAAAGATTTTTCCCTCTGGCTTCTGAGTATTGTTGGACCAGGAGCCAGGGACTGAGATCAAAATGACATTGAGGGGCAATGCATTGGTAAGTGGATGCTCCGATTTCAAGTAAATTGTAGCTTCAGCTGGAGAGAATGAGATCATGAAGGATGCGAGGAGGTAAAGGGTGGGTGGTTGCACGTTTCAGTCGAAGATGAAGGGGTGAACCAGAGCAGCCTGGAGGGAGTGGTCCTTTACAAGTGCTGAGAAGTACCGGTATCAGGTTTGAGATGTTTGAAATTGCTCTGTTGAGGGAAGAAGCATAAAGCCTGTTGGTTGATGTGGATGAGGGATGGATGGATGGAATTGGATATCCACGATAAACATGGGACAAGAAACTGTTAATGCTGTGGGAGGTGCCAGAAGCAAATATTGGTGGGAAAATCGATCTCTTTCGAAAGGATTATATTATCTTTATATGAACAATAAGAATATTACTTTTTCTTGTAGAAACACTGAACTTTTTTTTTGCAAGAGTGCAACAAATGTAAAATTGTAACAACTGTCTCTGGTTTTGATTTACAGGTAGTTGGAGGTTTTTGTTGAAATTTGAGTTGATAAGATGGTTGAGAAAAGATGAGTAATTGTGCTAAATTCCACAAACATTTACTGCTGTTATGCACTGTAATCTTATTAACCCTTTCAATAAAGAATGTGAACTACTAGAATACATTCCTACGGGTATTGAATCGTATCTGGCAGCAGCAGAACTTGTAGATGCATTATAATTGGTGTATTTAAGGAAATGTAATTATGCTTTGTGACAGATCTATAATTTGCTCTGTCAACGCTTGCCTTTTTGTACTGGCCTTAAGGAATAATAGCTGAAAGAGATTTGTGTTCAAGTCAAGATATATTGACATGATCATAAGCTTGGAGGTACAAAAAATGTATTTTTTTTTTTTGTGGTAATGTTTTGGATAAAATTGCAGCCGTTTTTTTTTTTGTCTTGTTTTTTAAACCCAGTGCATCAAAGTTGCTAATGTTTGCGGGTTTTGACATTTCTAATGTTGCTTCTCTCTGTTTAGATTGCCACTTGTTCTGATGATAATACTACGAGAATCTGGCGCCTAAATCGAAAAATGGATGTGACCAAGACAGAATTGGTGGGGTCTGCCTGCCAAAAGAAGCATTTGGACAAAGGTAAAATAATAATAATAATAATAATAAACTTTATTACGTACTCGAGGTCCAGACAAGGGGCAACATTACATCAAAAAATGCATTGCATATTAAATATCATAAATATATATATAATCTTTGTATATCACTTGTATACCAGTGTCTCCACAGCTGGGATTCGTAGCGTGTAGTGCTAACCCCTATGTTTGTCAAGGCCACCATAAGCACATTTTTAGAGCCATTTATCCTGCAAATGAATTTATACATGTGGTGTCTTAGGATAGCTTCTAAAGTACTGACTCCTGCAGCCACAAACATATTACTGGCACTACACCATCTAGGTTGCCTCAGCAGTGTTCTCATGGCATCGTTATATGCCACCTTTAGTCTCTGCATACTTGTCTTTAAATAGTTCAACCACAGGTGCGCAGTGTAGAGTGGTGTGCAGTATGCTCTAAATAGCGACATCTTCACCACAACTGCACACACACCAAATTTACACAAGAGGATATTCGCCTGTACATACAGCATGCATCGTTGCCTATAAATATCCTCATCATCTGTCATTTGTTCTGTAATAATATGCCCTAGATATTTTATCTTATTACAGACACTAAGATTATTGTCAGACAATTTAAAATCAGGATATTTTAGGCATTTCTCCTCTTTGGTTCTACAGATCATAACAGCACTCTTACTAGCATTATATTTAATGTCATGTTCCACACCTTACACAGAACATATAGTAAGGAGCTGCTGGAGACCAGTGCTAGATGGACTAAAGACCACAAGATCATCTGCATACATAATATGGTTCACTAAAATAGTTAGAGTCCACTATAAAATCTGGAGCCACAGGATAAATATATATACTATATATGGATATATCCAATCCTATACACTAAGGAGTATTGACTTTATTTTTTCCCTATGTAATGCTTGTGTGGGGTTATCCAGTTTTCAAACATCTTTAAACCTGAATTAGTAATTCAGTATCTGAAATGATAAGCAAACTCAATGAATTTGCAGTGAACTTTTCAGTTATACCAAATTTACAGTGAAGTGCAATTTCATCGTGTGGCTACCTAGAGTCATACAGCGTGGAAACTGGCCCTTTGGCCTAATTTGCCCACAACGACCAACATGCCCCATCGACACTAATGCCACCAGCCAGTGTTTGGCCCATATCCTTCTAAATCTATCATGTCCATATACTTGTCAAAATGTTTTTTAAACATTGTCATAGTACCTGACTCAACTAACTCTCCTGTCAACTGGTTCCATATATCTACCACTCTTTGTGTGTTCACACAAAAAATTACCCCTCTGGTTCCTATTAAATTTTTCTCCCCTAGTCTTGAACCTATGTCCTCTGGTTCTGGTTCCCCTATTCTGGGTAAAAGACTGCATTTACTCTATCTACTTCCTCTCATGATCGTATACACTTCTATAAGATCACCCTTCATCCTCCTGCGCTCCTAAGGAATACATTTCCAGCCTGCTCAACCTCTCCCTCCTGCTCCGTACCTCAAGTCCTGGCAACATCCTCGTAAATCTTCTCTATCCTTTTCATCATAACTTTCCTATCTAAAACTGAACACAATATTGTACCCAGTTGCACTATTATGGTCTGGTTAGTAAGTATTAAGCATAATTTATTGTATTATTGATTCTTGTATAATTTATTTGTTGGATTGCTGTACTAATGGGCCTGTTAAGTTGCAGCAAGTAAGAATTTAATAGTTCCACTCTGCTGCATATGACAATTAAACTCTAGGCTTACAAAACGTGAAAGTACTGAAGGCGGAGTTTATTCCTGTTTTTATCATCTTAGACCTACTACACCTCTCCGGTTTGTCCAATTACTGAAGAAAATTAGCATTTAAAATATTCCTTTTGGCGACTATTAAATCTCTTCATGTTGATTGAGTTGAGGGATCACATTTTCCCAATTTGAGTCTTGTAACAGCTTGTGGTATGAGTCATAAGGTCTTGAATCTAATGCATTTGGATAGATTCATGGAGATGCTGATTTTTGGGTTTGATGTGGCCAGTTCTGTATAAATGAACCAAATGTGAACTAAACAATATGCAGTTAGAAGCGATTAATGAGTTGGTACACTCCAGTGCGTTGTAGGGGGGGAGAATCGTGTTTTAAAGTATTAATTCTGTTACCAATTGATCAAAATTGTACAAAGATATTAATTTGTCTGTTGTAAGCCTTGGAGTAGTAACTTCCTTGCAATGCTTTTAACAGACGTCATCATTCAGTCAATACATCGTACTCCAGCTAAAGCATCACTGATGGAAGGTCCCAATTTGCCATCGCCTCAGCAGGCTTCGTGTGCTCCTAATGTTAGTGGAGACCTGCCTCGCTCTTCAAATACCCCCAGCTCCGTAAGCCAGAGTTCCTTGGGCAAGAATAGTACGCCATGTCAGCTGGGCAAGTCCAGTTCCTCTTCACCGCCAAGTTCTTCCTCTGGGAAAAAGTCAATCAGGGAATGGATGGTAAAAAGCCCCAGCCCTCCTTCCTCTCTCCTTGTTGCCCACAACACGTCAAGGACAGCGCTGAGCCCAGTTGGACAAATTCAATCAAAAGCCGTCTTGACAACAATAAACATTCCAACTTCAGAGAAGAGGGTCAAAAGGAGATTGGACCCCTGTGATGGGTCAGTAATAAACAATAACAAACATGACAATGGCAGTCTCGCAGCACAACTCAGTCCTATTTCTAAAAAATGTAAAGTTGATTTCTGCTGTGAAGAGATGCAGGAAAGGGAAAACCTAAATACAGAAGAGAAGGGGATGAAAAACACTGGTTGCAACTTTGGAGAAAACCTCCCTTTAGCTAGCCCTTTCCCCTGTCCAGACCTAAAAGCTTCCTCAACTTCATGCAAGTCCCAACAGAGAGCTGAGATCCTGGACAAAGAAAACGACTCGCCTCCAAATCTGAACTGGCTTGCTGACTTAGCAGAAAAACAGAAACTTGAAGTGGGTGTCAGAGTGCGGAGATTATCATCGAGTCCCACTGCCTCTCACAATCTGGCTGTGAGGAAGAAGGAAGAATTGAATCCAGCAACTTCACCAGTAAGTAATCTATTTATATGTCATAGGAGTTGAATTAGGCCATTCGGCCCATCAAGTCCACTCTGCCATTCAATTGTGGCTGATCTATCTTTCCCTCTCAACACGATTTTCCTGCCTTCTAATATAATCCCATGTATTAGGCCGTAATGGACCCTGTTGCCTTTATCAAAAACATGACCAATTGGATAGACATATTAATATTTCATAAATATTTTTGCTTGAGTGGTTCAAATTCTCAAATCGGTTTATTCTGCTATTGCAATGTTCAGTATTCTATTTAAAACTCCTAATCCAATAATCATGCATCCGATATACAGGTCTCGACCCGAAACGTCACCCATTCCTTCTCTCCAAAGATGCTGCCAGTCCTGCTGAGTTACTCCAGCTTTTTGTGTCTATCATTGGAAATATCATATTTTTTCTTCCATATTTAACACCTTCTGAAGTTCTGCTTCTTTCCATGGATTCTAACTTTATTGATTTTTAAAAATATTCTCTCAGTAATGCATTATTGTTTTAAAAATCGATCAATATTGTTATTGCTGTGTCTCCCACTTGCAGTATTTCATAGAAAATAGGTGCAGGAGGAGGCCATTCGAGCCAGCACCACCATTCATTGTGATGATGGCCGATCGTCCCAAATCAATAACCCGTGCCTGCCGTCTCCCCATATCCCTTGATTCCACTAGCCCCTAGAGATCATCTCCCTCTTCTACTGTCCTGTCTCCAGACTAATAGACTCTGGGTTGGGATTCTTGTCATTATTGGATCTATCAGAAGGAGAATAATGTCTATTTTTGCTGCTTTGCCTTCATTAAATGCCCTGTTTATATGGCATTCATGTTTATGCATGACCATGTGGATGTATGATGTAAAGCTCTCTGAGGCAGTGTTTAATTGCTAACTGCATATATTACCTCAGTTGGGTTAATTTGTTGAAGCCATTGGATTATCCCTACCACCCACTAAATGTGAAGCGGGTGTTGATTAACTTCTCTGCATTAATACCCCTCCAGGTTTACTTATTCTGTAGCAAAGTTGAATTAACAATAAGCTGTCTGTTTGTTCTACAGACTGCGGCTTCAAACCGCAAGATCTCTTCGTATTTTCAGCGGAAGTTGACTGATTGACCATATTGTGCAGCTGGGGATGATTATTGGCAAAATCTATTGCAGCATTCAGATCTTGCAGCACTCTTGATGAAACACTTCTTACCTTCATTTAGTAGAATTTCCTGACTGCCATCTGTGATGGTGTATGGGTTTAATTAATTTACTTGTGAAATAGGCTTAGGACGTTTTTTTTAAATGTGATGCCTTTTTTGACTATTGTTTGACCGTATATTTCCTCTTGTTTGCCAGCCAACTAATTTAACATCTAATGACAATTTATGTACCAGCAATAACATTTTGTATTGGATCTGTGGTTTGTGGAGCGATGTACAGGGCTGCCAACAACACTTTATTATGCAGGGAAATACAGGACTGAGAACTGCTCCCTCATCAAAACCAGCTCGCTGTGTAGTGTGAACAGATCAAATCGGTGGGAAAAAATGCAAACTACAAACTGTACCCCTAACTTTAACTAATCGGTGGTTTTGAGCATTGAAGTAATAATCACTTAGTTCATTGTAGGATTTTTTTTATATGTTAAAACCCGTGATCCATTTGAATTTTATCTAATTTTAAACTGTCTTCTAACAGGATTTTACTTCCCTTTTTTTTTTAAATGCTCAAGATTACAGCTATATTTATTAATTGTGTTACTGGTTGTTTTTGATCTTATTGCTTACCATGCTAGATTTCACCTACTTCAATAACATTTGGTGTCAATTTATTTTTTGTCTTGGCATTGACTAAACCTTATTTTGCTTTGATACCAACCTGCATGACACACTGGGTAATGTAGCTGTCTCCTAGCTCCAGTGATCTGGCCTCAATTCTGATCGCCATTGCTGTCTAGAGTGCATATTCTTCCTGTGATCTCTTTAGTTTCCTCCAATGTTCTGGTCAGTGGATTATTAAATACTGTAAAATACTCCTGCTATAGATAACTAGAAAAACTGGTGTTAATGGGCAGGTGTGAGATAAGACATGAGGAAATGAGTGGGGAAATGGGGTTGCTTTGATATCTAGCATAGACTGTGGACCAATTTACCTTGTCATATGGAAGCATAGGAATAATTTGAAGCAAAACTATCTGTACATTGTTTGGAGACTGCCTTTTGTTTAATGTAACAGTTATGAATAGAACTTAAAAAGCTCAGTTTTGTTTTCCAATCTAAAACTATACGGTATAACCAAATAACAGGCCAACATATAATGTTATCTAAAGCAATGGTCAGGTTACACTTAATAAAATCTCTCAGCCTTTGTCCAGGCTTGCCTTTTTGAATTTTGAATGGAACTGTTGCATTCTCAACTGATAGCACTTCTGCAATGGTAAAGACACATTATTTGTCAGGTGAATTGTTCTATGACATTTTCCTGGTTTGTTTTCTGCATTATTGTGGTACTATTGCACTTTAATTGCAGCCGGTTAAATTGCTAAAGCAATAATACAGTTACAACACAATTATCTTTGAAATAATATACTGGTCAGTCTACGCAGAAGTTACAACTTCAAGTTTTGTATAAGTTTTGGAAATTAAAGTTGCACCACGTACCTTTTGGTCGATTCAGGCGTACAAAGGTTTGAACGTTATCCAAGTAAGTATTACATCAAGGCCATTTGGGTGGCAGATTTGGTTTTGAACAAAACTCCCAACAAAATCTGAGAATTGTAAGATGCAGATCCTGTTCCGTTATCTAGTTTTGCCAAAGGGCTTTCTGAGGGATGGACATTGGCAGTGTGGGCAATAGCTCTGCCTTTGTAAATGTTTATCTAACACAATAAAATATCACTTGGTTGCAAGAGGAATAAGCCTGAATTCTTTGTCGTCTAAAATTGGATTGAATTGTACCATTTTGTTTCCATTTTAAAACTAAGGTTAAACTACGTTATGGGTGATGTATGACAAATCAGATTGACAACCAACAAAGCATAACAACTGTTCTTCATTGAACTGGGTAGTTATTTTTATGAAGCATGCCTACACTGGTCTCCAATTGGAGGCGTGGGTTCGAATCCCACTTCTGACACCATGTAGACAAACTCCAGGCACGCTATGTGATCCAAAATCATCTATAATCAGCACTTAAACTTTAACAGCGTGAAGGATGGTTAGATGTAAGAGCATGGCAACTGCTGCTCGAACTGAGTAGTGCCAGTATAATATAAACATTATAGCGGGGTGGGGTTAATAATGCTAATTATGTGTGATTGGTTAACATACATAATCCATCTACAGCCAGAATGTAGGGCAAATAATTCCCCTCAGTCAACACTGTTTAAAAGCAATTTCTGTTGCTCAAAACTTTAGCTGCACCAAACTACTTTTCAGATGCCATTGCATACAGCAAAGTATGTGAAAGTAGAGAATAACTGTAGAAGCTTGCTCACGTTTCACCCTCAATCAGGTTATCAAATCAATTTTAGTCTATTCTGTGCTATCAACATTGAACAAGAGTGGATTATTGGGTACTATAACCACCATGGCTTTAGATCATTAGCTGTCACAATTAAGATTTGGATTTCAGTCATTGAACATCTGACGGGTGCTGGATCAAGGTATTTGTGGTTAGACAAAATGTCACTTGCAAACAAAAATTGGCACAATCTAGCAAAACACCATTCCTTTTGCAGTCATCTGTAAAGTATAGTACTGATGGTGTGAAGTGAAGGTAACTGAACATAAATATTTCCAAACTAGAAATGTATTAATGGAACTGAAAGGTTGAACTCTCCTTCATTGGGTTTAAACTATATCTGAAGTTCAATTAATTCCCACAATTTAATACTGTTGCTTTGAATATTGGGGCAGAATTCATGGTAATGTAACTAACATGAAATATTGCTACAAATTTACAACACCCACCACCAGGATCATACCCTCTCCTGCAACGTCTAGATGTTTACATAATCATTCGGAGAAAATCTATTGAGTACCACTCATGCACTGGAAAATCTCAGGCATACATCCCTTCCTTTGCCCATGTAATTTCCCACAAAAGGAAGCACACCTTTTTTTGTCTGTCTTCCTGGCTTAAAATGATACAGCTAAATGCTTTCAAATATATCAAAGATACATGGTGGAATGCTTCACTAGGTTGTAGCTTGTATTCCGAGAGAGACAAGCCCAGGCTTGTCTCAGGTGAAGTATATTGAGACAATGACCGATGCCATTGAAATGTCTTGTCCTGGAAGTGCCAACTGATAAGATGTCTTTGAAATGTGTCTACTAATTGATAAGAGACAAGCTCAGATGTGTCATGTTGTGATGTATATTGGCTACATCTTGACCATGACTAATATCTTTGGAATGTGACTATAAAAGACACACACACACACACTGTATAAAACGCCATGCAAATCTTTGTTCATTGAAGTGGTAGCACGGGGAAGTCGAGTATCTGTTGTTTACTTGACTGGTGTATCCCCATCACTTCCACCGGCTAATGATCAGTAAAGCTTGTTGGTTTACAAAACGTTTTTGTGAGTTGTCTGTTTATTAAGTAGTGAACCGTATCAAAAAAAGCTGGTGGTATGGGAGGAAAAAACAACATTTTGAGATGGTAGCAGAAAATGCTGAGAGCATCTATGAAAGGAGAAGTTGATAACGTTCCCAGTCTGATGAAGAGTCTTGAACTGTTTACACATCCAACATGACCCAAAGTATTTCCAGCAGTTTCTGATTTTTTTTTTCCCCCCAGATTTCCAGCATCTGCATTGTTTTTGTTTTATTTAAAGTCCTTAAGAACACTGGTATCTTGACAGCCTTTGCTGGGCTTCTGTTTGACCCTGTGCGAAATCTCTCCCAATTTAGATGCCAGTCTCAAGATATTTGTTGCAATAAGAGTCAAGATGCAAGAGTGCCCCTCGTGTCTATTACAAGATTCAATAAAATAGTAGCATATCTTTTTACCTATGCATCTTTCTTGTAGTTATTTGCCCAAATTTGGTATTTTTACATAGATATTTAAAAACAAAATGCTTTCTTATAACCCCATCTGCTTGTGCCTATGTAACTAAAGAGCAGCCAAGTTTGATAGTTTGTTTTTTAATGGGTCAATGTCACTTGCCTGGAAGGGGCTGAAATTTTGAAGAATCTGTAGTTACAATGGGGGAAACTTCAAATGTAAATGACATTAGATTGTGGTCATTTGCACTGATCAAACCAGTTATGCTGTGGTAAATTGGTGGAAACTACCCTAATGTGATGAATTAAAAGAGTTATGTAATGTTATGAGAATGGGTATAAATGAGCAACCTTACTATTTTATTTTATTTCCCCCCTCCCCCACACTAAAAAAAACCCTGAAAATATAACTGACAAGATGCACAATATCACACTTCCAACCAATTCATTAATTAACCTGCAGAGTGAAAAATGACATCCAAATATTGCTAAGCCATAGAGGACTTAAAGCCTCAGTGATATTAACAATGTGCTTTGGAATATCTCAGATTTTAAAATAAACAAAGATTAATTTTGTAAATTGTAAGAAAGTTACAATAGGAACACTTGTTCAAACAATTTGCAATTGTATTCAATAACAATTCATTTGGTTTGGAAAAGGCTCTGAAAGATTACAAATTTGGCTTCTCTGAAACCAATACTGATTCTATCTTGCATGGATAACACTTTTGTAAGACTGTTTTAAGCAGTAATACTTTGGCAAATCCTGCAACTTTGATGAAGTGCCATAGGTGCCATTGAGAAACAACGTAGATACAGTTACCATTGTTTTGTTGGAATAGCACCACTTCTGATAAAATTATTGTGAATTATTGGCTGAAAATTCCCTTTTACAGAAATAGTCCCCTTTTGTTTTCTTTGTCTAAAACTAATGGTGATCCATTTTCCTCCCACATCTTAAATATGCTAGGTAGGTTTATTGACTAATGTAAATTAGTTATATGTACAAGTGAATTACAAAACCAATACAGTTTCTAGTTGACTGTTTTAAAAAACAACGAGTTAGTGAGCTAACAAAGTGCTCAAAGCTTGAACAGTTTATTTCTATGTGCCACTGTTCCTTGTGTTACATTTAAGTATGGCAGCATGTAAATGGCAATCTGGGGAAACTTCCATTACCCAAAGTCAAACTTAACAGCAAAACAAAAATCCCAAGAGAGCCGTGTGAACCAATTTAAACACACTAATGCTTTTTAAACATTAAAATAAATAATTGTGGTTGTGTGAAGCCAAACAAATGGACCCACAAGCATCTGCTGCTGGAGCTCCAAGCACAGCAGCCTCAACACAGCTATCTTCAGCTACACCTTTTAATGACTTTCCCTTCAGAAGTGGATTTGTTTGCAGATGATTGCATAATGTTCAGTTCCATTTGCAATTCCTCAGATAAAGCAGAATTCATGCCTGAACAATATACAGGCTCAGGCTGATAAGTGGCATGTTGCACAACAAACAGCTGAAATTGTGTCCTTAGCAAAGAGATAAACAGCTCTTGGAAAATTAGTTATTCCCATCTCAAAATTATCTGTTTTATATTTTATACTCCATATAGCAGTTTTATTGAAGGGTGATTCAGCTTCCCTGCAAACTCTTTCCAGCTACTAATTCAGCTCCCATATGGAATTTATAAATGAAGCTGCCACAACCAATACTTGGTACTACATTCCAGACCTTAACCACAGTTGAAACGTGTTTCTTGTGTCTTTTTTTTGTTCATCAACCATGCTATGTTCTCGTATTCTTGACTAATGGCATTAGGAGCAGTTTCTATCTGCTGTCGAGACCTCTCATTGATTTAAACTCTCATTTTCCCGTATTATATTCCTTCTTGTATGCTCAAGACTATATTCCTTCTTGTTCCTTCAAGACTAATTGCTAAACCAGCTCTTCCCATACTATATCTTTCAACTCTCGTTTCCATCTGAAGTGGCAAGTTTAAGTTTTTCCTTCATTGTGCTGCATGACCCCTCTAAGCAGCAGCAGATGATGATGCTGCCGTGACAGTTTGAGGTGCTCTGAGATGTGAAGTTGCATGTCATACCTACCCACTGCATACATTTGAAATCTTCTCCATCCCACATTAGCTGGATTTTGACACTGTTTGCACCAAAACTATGGGCTTGCAAAATCTGATGAAATAGCATTTGTTGTATGGGGTCTGCGTGTGCTGATTTTTCTTCTGTTTGGTTGTGATTCACCTAGTGTGCTTCTGAAACAGTTGATGCCCTGGTTACCATCATTAGAAGGTGACTAGTGTGCGTGTGTGTAGGAGGAACTGCAGACACTGGTTTACACTGATGATAGACACAAAATGCTGGAGTAATTCCGCCTTCAAAATATCCTAAGTCTTACGTTGCTACCTCCACTGATAATTACAAATTGACTTTTACAACTTGTTCTTCCACTTTAACAGGGTGTCATTGCCAGAACACCTATCTGTTGGCTACCTGGGAGACATTCTTTAAATGCCAGCCCTCCATTTAAAAAAATAAAATAAAACAGGATAAACTTACACACAACGACTGTGAAATTCAAGACCGGAGGAACATTGTAGGCTGCAAGTTTATGAAGAACAGGCTATTGGAGGTGCTCCACAGGCTAACTGCTGCAATTGAAGCAGATTGTTCATTGATGTGCTGCTGTCTCGGGCTGCTGTGGAACTAATGAAGCAACGGACAATGGTAACAGCAACAATGTCCATCAACCAAACAGCTTTAATGAAGAAAAAACATCCCAAAGGATGAAGAAGGGTCTCGACCCGAAATGTCACATATTTTTCTCCAAGATGCTGCCTGGCCTTTGTGTTGCTCCAGCATTTTGTGTCTATGATCCTAAAGAATGTCACAGAAACACATCAAGAAAAAAGAATTGATATTAAGATATACGAAGTGGTGTTAAAAAGTTGGTGTCAGAAGTTTATGGAATTTTTTAAAAAGAGGAAAGCGAGATAGAGTCCTCACTTTCAGATGTGGGGGATGGGAAGAAAGCACAAGATATAATTGCCTAGCATAAATATGGCCAAGATCAGGATCCACATGTTCAGAGCATTCAAATTAACAGCCGAACTCCAACAGCAATTTCCCAGCTCTATTCGGTCAGCAGTAAGTAAGTAGCATCTTGCTGGAATTCACCATCACATAGAGTGACACGGTGGAGCAGCAGTAGAGTTGCTGCCTGACAGTGACCCAGGTTCAATCCTGACTACGGGTGCTGTCTGTACATTCTCCTTGTGACCGCGTGGGTTTTCTCCGGGTACTACAGTTTCCATCCACGCTCCACGGACATTAAGATTTGTAAGTTCATTGGCTTTATTAAAATTGTCCCTAGTGTGTAGGATAGTGTTCGTGTACGGGGATCGCTGGTCGGAACACTCGGTGAGCCAAAGGACCCGTTTGTACATTGTATCTCTAAACTAAACTAATCTTACCCTAGCAAGCTTGCACTGAGATCCCATTATTTTCTAGGAAATCTTGGAACAGCAAGAAGGAAAGCAAGTTACTTTTAAAATGTTTGCAGTCATTTTTTTAAAGTTATCTACAATTATTTAAGTTGCTGCAAGGTTTTTATAATAATCTTTTAAAATTGCTATGTTTTTGCAAATTAGTTTTGTAAGCAGAGCTTGTAAAGGCATGCATGAGTGTCCTGATTCTGATGCAGAACTTCTGGTACAGTCCAGCTCATTGCTGCTCAGCTCTTGGATGATCTCAGTCAGGAATATTATCTTACAGAACACAGGCAAGTCCTCAATTGTTTTTGACAATTTTATGGTTCAATGGTGAAATTTAACGCCAAATGAGTCAATCTATTTTCTTCATCTTGTAAATGACAATCAGATCCAATATTCCTGAACCTCCCATATCTATCCCCCCCCCCAATTCTCTCCCAACCTCCCTCCTTCTGATATGGTCAGTCCTCAGCAGAGGCCTTATCTTTGTACCTTCACACCCACACTGCAAGGTGTTCCACCATGATGTTTAGTCTTCTTCAACATCGCCTCTGTCTCCGAGCCTTTTCCTCTGATAAGGAGTCCTGGCCTCTCAGCAATGACTCCTTGTCCCGTCTCCAACATTACTCAGTCAGAAGAGGGTCCTGACCCAGGACATCACCTATCTACATTCTCCAGAGATGTTGCCCGACCCGCTGTTACTCCAGCACATTGTCTTTTTTTTCCCCCTTATCCAAGTAACTTACTCTACACAGCTCTAATGTGTAAAGTTTTGACTCTTTTAGGTGAACTTGATAACAAAGATATTTTATTCCATTTTAGTGATTCTCTCCGTACCATTTCTATAGCCTCAATATCACGACTTGAAAAGATCACAGCTGAAAACAATGTAGCAAATTAAGTCTGACCAGGATATTGTAAAGCACAAAATGATAAACCTCTTTAAAATCAATTAGACACCACAATGTCATTTATGTTGTAGCTATTGATTTACAGCATTCTTCATGTACTTTTATCAGGATATATCACAGCTTGATTTGTGAACAGCTCCATCCAAGACCGCAAGAAATTGCAGCAAATTGTGGACGCAGCCCAGACCAACCTCCCTTCTATTGACTCCATTCATACCTCGCGCTGCCTCAGCAAGGCCAGCAGCACAATCAAGGCTGAGTCGCATCCTGGCCACTCCCTCTTCTCCACTCTCCCATCAGGCAAAAGGTATAGAATTGTGAAAATGCACACCCCCGGATTCGGGGACAATTTTTTCCCCAGCTGTTATCAGCAACTGAATCACCCTACCACAACCAGAAAGCAGTGCTGAACTACGATCTACCTCTTTGATGGCCCTCGGCCTATCCTTGATCGGACTTTGCTGACTTTACCTTGCACAAAACGCTATTCCCTTATCATGTATCTAAACTGTAAATGGATCGATGGTAATCATGTATTATCTTTCTGCTGACTGGTTATTACGCAACAAAACATGTACCTCGGTACACGAGACAATAAATGAAACTTTGAGAGATCCATCCTAAAATGTCCAAGGATTTATTCCTCAGTTCTCTTTAGTGTTATTTGACGAGCAAGTGAAAGTCGAGTATTTACTCTGTTCTCATGTATAACACTGCATTTAGTCAAATTAAACATCATTTACCCATCATAATCTCTTTCTGTTGCATTTACATCTGCCTGAGGCAGTCCAGCACCATCTACATATCTTAGTTTCAGCTGAAATTGCATCCTCAACACTTGCGTTAAAAACCTATTCTCTGCGAGTTATAATTTTAATGTAATTGCATTGTGATAACGTTTTCCCTATTTTTATGTAGATGTACTGATGTGCAAGTAAATTAGTAATGATTGCATAAATAAAACAAGGCCTGATATTATGTAGAAACTATTAACTCATGGAACATTACAGCACAGGAACACGACTGTTGACCCACAATGTGCATGCCGACCAGGATGCAAAATTAAACTAATCCCACCTGCCTTTACATGGTCCATGTCCCTACGCATTCATTTACCAGTCTAAAATTCTCAAATGTCCCGATCAAATCTACTTCCACCAACTCCTCTGGCAGTGCATTCCAGGCACTACTCTGTAAAAAAGAATGACATTGCAAATCTTAGCGAAACTTTCCTCCTCTCACTTTAAACATATTTTGACTCTGGGAGCAAGGTTCTGACTGTCTACAAAATCTGTCCTCGCATAATTTCATGAACTTCTATTACTCTGACGCTCCAGTGAAAGCAATCCAAGTTTGTCCTACCTTTCCTTGTAGCTAATACTCTTTAATCAAGGTGAACCGTTTCTGGAATCTCTCTAAAGCCCGTTTTGTGGTAACCAGGAAGTGGACACAGCATCACAAATGTGGCCTAACTGAAGTTCTATACAAATGCAACAAGTCTTCCCAACTTTTATACTCAGTGCCCGAACCAATCGCGCATGCTGTATGCTCTTTTTACCACTCTATCTACTTGTATTGCCACTTTCAAGGAGCTAGGAACAATGGGCTTTCATCCTAAGATCCTTCTACACATCAATGTGTTTGTGTAGATGATATACACTACTCTACCTTCTACAGTCATCTTCATCATTTGTTTGTAAAAAAGTGACCTACCAGTAAAAAGCCAGACTGATTATCTTTAATAAATAACTTTATACACAGGTAAACATATGTAGTTTATGTTTCAGATGTTATTTTGAGTAAATACATTTTTTTGGGTAAAAAAGGTCTTTATCGTGTTGTTATTACATAATTACCGCGCCATCGCTCTTCATGCACGTCGCACGAAGCGCGCGAGGTCATGGGAGAACCTTATTTATTGAATTGGATTTAGAAATGCGATTCAAAGAGCTTTTGCTAAGTTACCCTTATAATATCTATTTCCTCCGTTTTCTCTCAAGGGAAAGCAATGGGGGGGGCATCAGGATTTTAGAGATGATTAGGTGGGGCATGGCCAAAAAAAGGTTGGGAACCACTGATCTAGAGACTAACCATAAGACACACACCCAGGTCTGATCACCCTGCGGTGGGCCTGTCCCGACTGAGGGCGTCTTGTGATAAAAGGCCGAAACACCCAGTGACGTTGAGGTACACAACTGAAGATGTGTCTGATTGGTAGCAAAATCACCTAGTGGTCACCCCCAAGAATACCAAATGTCAATTGTAGTGGAAAAACATTAGGGATTGTAATATCCAGTCCTACTAATCAATCTGCCATTCCAGTTCAGTTGTAATCCGTCCTTCTTGCATGAATCCCACCTGAGATTTGGTTACATTATAGGAACTACTGTAATAAATTTCTGGGCATCCTTCCCAATTTGAGAAAATCCAACATGCATGTTTATTATAAATTGTCCACAGGATGTGGATGTTGCTGCTATCACCAGTGTTTATTGACCCCTGAACTAAGTGGACAGGTAGGAGCCAACACGCTGGCAAATCTGCAACCACAAATACGCTAGACCAAGCTCGGGCAGCTATTGTCTTCCTGGAACTAGAGGGGTTGTTGCAACAACGCAGTAGTTTCATGGTTCATGTTAATGGAAAAAGCCATGGTGAGCATTTGACAGCACTGGGTCTCTAGTCGCTGGAGTTTAGAAGTTTGAGGGGGGACCTCATTGTTCCATTACAGAATAATGAAATGCATAGGAGTGGTTGTGGAAAGGATGTTTCCACTGGTGGGAGAGTCTAGGACCAGAGGTCATGACCCCAGAATTAAAGGGCGCTCTTTAGGAAAGGAGACGAGGAGGAACTTCTTTAGTTAGAGGGCAGTTAATCTGTGGAACTCATTGCCACCGAGGGCTGCAGAGGCCAAGTCAGTGGATTTTTTTAAGGCAGAGATAGACAAATTCTTGATAAGAACGGGCGTCAAGGGTTATGTGGGGGAAGGCTGGAGAATGGGATTAGGAGGCAGATATCAGCCATGATTGAGTGGCGGAGTAGACTCAATGGGCTGAATGGCCTAATTCTACTATAACTTGGGAACTTGTGATGCCTTTTAAAAAAATATATTTTTAATTCACATTTATTTTTAGATCACGGAGGGATTTGTACTCGTGTCTCTGAACAACACCAAACTGTCTTGGTTGCTTGAGGGACTTCAGGTTTTTGTTTTGCACCAATATTGTTTTATTTTTTAATTTATTGAACTTTCTTTTGTTTATTGTGTTAAATATGAGCACTGTGTTTATAGACGTATTATGCTGCTGCAAGTAAGAATTTCATTGTTCTATTTTCGGTACATATGACAATTAAACACTCTTGACTCTCTTGATCAATGTTCCAGAACGTGGGCTCTAAAGGACAGAAACTTAACAACAATGCCACAAATTCTATTTCTCACCACCTCAATCCACATAAAGTAGCTTGACACCACTTGTTTTAAAGAGTCACACTATAGTGTCGGTTTAGGTTAGCTGTAACTTGCTGGATTAACCACTAATCTTGTAAAATCCAGCCTTACTGCATTTAGCCATCTGAAAAGGCACCTTGACCCAGCAGCTCGGATAGCAGTGATTTCCAAGGATATTTATTATTCTACAGTCAATCCTGCAGAATTTAAGGGTGGTGATTTAATCCTGCAGCACCAAATAAATCTGAAGAAGGATCCCAACTTGAAACCGCCAATATCCATGTATTCCAGAGACGCTACCCGATCCGCTGAATTGCTCCACTTTGTATTCTAATACCAAGTTTATGTCTTTCTCAGGTTTTCATCCTCCAGCAAAATGGTGTAATGAAAAGACACTGCCTCCTTCTAATGATAAACAAAGTGTTTAGTGCATCAGAAACATCATATTGCAGACAGGAATATCTACTGTGGTATTGAAAGTCTTGCTTTTATTTAGGAAGTCCATAGCAAAGGATATTACAGAGAATAAATTCCTTTAACATAATTTAATGCAAAGAGCATAAAGTGACATAAGGTGCAATGACATTTTATATTACTACCAGTATATTAAACCATGCTAAATATGGCTTATTATTCAATTAATAGTCATAGCACAGAAACAGGCCCTTCAGCCCAAGTTACCCATGCCGACCACAATGCCCCAATTACACTAGTCCCACCTGCCCGTGTTTGGGACATATCCCTCTAAACCCTTCATATCCATGTACCTGTCCAAATGACTTTTCAATGTTGTTATAGTATCTGTCTCAGCTACCTCTGCTGGCACTTTGTTCCATAAATCCACCACCGTCTATGTGAAAATGTTGCCCCTCTGCTTCTTATTAAATCATTCCCTTCTCTCCTTAAACTGAGTTCCTCTGATTCTTGCTTCCTCTACTCTGGGTAAAAGGCTGTACCGTATGTGTTTACCCCATCTATTTTCATTTTAATTCACCGCTATAAGATCACCCCCCTCAGCTTCCTGTGCGCCAAGGAATAAAGACATTGGCTTCCGAACCTCTCCCTATAGCTCGGACCCTCAAGCCTTGGCAATTTCTTTGTAAAAATAATATATGGAGTATTGCAATAGTTTCAAACATTCAAATTACATAATGTAGGCCAAGGTATAAAAGTTCAAAGAAAAGGGACTAAAGAATATCATATAGTAAACATTGTCCTATTAGAGTAGCATCAAGATATTGTCTAAATCAAAAAACAAACTGTTGGAGAACAGTGGGTCAAGCAGCTTCTTGTCTCTCCAACTTTTTTAATTAAATCTTGGATACACATTATAGAAAATGTAGGCTTTGCAGCATGGTTGGGGGGGGGGGGGAAAACAAAAAGTTAATAGAAATGGTCAGATGCACATGCACCTCTGTCATGCAGTGCTGCAGAGTGACCAATGTTCAGTGCATTGGAGTCTGTTTAGATGTGCTAGTTGTGCATTTCTTGTTATCCTCTTCTCTCACCATCCTTCCTTCTGATCTTGTCCTCTTCATATCTGATTTCCTTCCCTCACCCCTTTCAATCTCTTGTCATCTTCTCCCACTAGATTGTTACTCTCAATAATCCTATAACCTCATTGTCCTTTTGATTTCCTGTCTAACCCCATTGTTTCTTCCCATCTTTACCAAACCACACGGTGAGGAGCTGGATGACAGGAGGGTGGTTAATGCCTCTATTTGAGGCTGAGAAATGGCTAAGGAAGTGTTTTGGGGTTTTAAAAAAAATTAATTTTATTAGAAGCAATTGTACAGGGATATGGCGATCGACATAACAGTTATACAATTATTGTACAGGTTCATTTTTACCATTGAAACCTAAATTTAAAAAAGAATTAAAAGGAAAAAGGAGTTGAAAGAAAGAAGAGAATGAAGAAAGAGAATAATAGAAAGCAAGAAAAAGGCCCCCAAGCTATCAAAGAAGTGTAAAAGGAAAGGAAATAAACAAGAAAAGAGAAGATGGAGATATACCTTTCTTCTCCCCCCCTCCCATCCCTGGCATCGGGTTTTGAGAAATCAAACCAAGGCAGGACCTTCACTGTGAATGAATTATTCACAGAATAATGAATTGGGGTGGTGATCGACTCTAGCTCTGAACCCCTTTATAAATCAGTTACACAGAATTATTATAGAAATGTTATTGTCACATTTTCTTTCCCAATTTAATATGGATTTATCCGACATAATTTGGAATAAATCTGCCCACAGACATCCTTCTGTCCTTTTTCCATTGTCCACTTCCTACTATTCTGTTAAAATGGCATCCTTATCAAGTTCGTATTAGTGCTATACATACGAGAATAATATGAATACAGATGAGTGCAGGAACAAGAGGGAATTTGGGAGTAAGAGATATTAATGACAGAATTTCATAACAAATTAAATACCTGGGGATTAATGTTAACTGAAAAAGAGGCAGGAGAGAAGTTGGAGTGATGCCAGCAATTTAAGTCATGGAAATAGCCTCAACTGATGGTGCAAATGGTCCTGCTTGGTGAAGTGGACTGTAGTGGTGTAATACTTGGTGTCAAATTTTGTTCAGTAACGCTCCTGTAAAGTGCTTTGAAATGTTTATGGCGTTTGCTGGTATATAGACACAAATTGTTGTTGATTGTGGCTAACAGTTCCAACAGCCCTAATTTAGAGTTTTAGAGATACCGTGCGGAACCAGGCATTTCAGCCCAACGAGTCCGCACCTACCAGCGATCCCCACACGTTAACACTATCCTACACACACTAGGAACAATTTACACATATACCAAGCCAATTAACCTCCAAACATGTACGTCTTTGGAGTGTGGGAGGAAACCAAAGATCTCGGAGAAAACCTACGCAGTCACGGGATGAACGTACAAACTCCATACAGACAGCACCCGCAGTCGGGATCGAACCCGGGTCACTGGCGCTGCAAATACAATAAGGCAGCTGCGCCACCGTGCCCCCCCCTAATCGTGGCTTCTTTCCACTGATTTCCCTACCTGGTAACCAGCCACCCAGTCAATCTGTTCAGATATGGAACTTAGAGAAAAAAAAAAACAGATAAAATCCTGCCATTTAATTCCACACAACTTCATTGTCACTGGAATTTCCAGTTTCCTTTTATCCCCCTTCAGTGACCAAGTTTCCCCATCCATTTCCTCCAAATATCAATGCCACTTTTAAAATTCAACATAATTTCATTTTAAGCGAGTGATAATTTCCAGCCTAATGTTTGCATTTCCTCTGCTCTTCCCCTGCGCTTTCCCGCCCCTCTCCAACAAACCAATATTTCTCCATTTATATCTATTGTCCACAATCACCAGTCCCCTTTTAAAAAGTGTTTTTTTTCCTCTCTCCATAACTTAACTGTCAAGAGGTCTGGGACAAGAACTTGTGTGGGATCACATGTAGCCTTTGTATATCTATTTTGTACAAAATATCTGGATGCATTAAAATGTCACTGTTGCTGGAAAATAAAATTAAAATCTATATATTATTTTTATTATATACAATTGATGAGCCGCTGTTCTCCAGCAATGCATGTAAAAAAAGAATGCTGATGAAACAATTTTCCGTTGGTAAAATAAAATTATAATCTATTTTACGGTCGTTATCCCAATCCATTGAGAAAAGCTAGTTACTTCCACAATTTTTTCTTCTCTTTACAGTTACCTTCAATATCCAATGACTTCCTTCATTGCTTCTTGTTATATATAATTCACAACTTAATTCAATTCCTCAATGAATACCAACAAGTTCCTTTTTTTTTTTTTTAACTTTTGTTTAAAATCTTTTGTCCCATTGCTAGAATGTACCTGATGAATTTATGGCACTGTAACTATTGATCTTTAAACTCCAATGGTCAGTAAATCTATAACTTGATTGCTTCCAATTTGGCTTCCAATATTAGACAACACCAACGTGGCATTGTTCACAAAAATTATATATATAAACGTACAAAACAGAAACACTGGAAATAGTGAGCCAGTCCAACATCTGTGGAAATGGAAACAAAATTGACCCTCAACTCAATGACCTGTCATCAGAACTATTCAAACATCGGGCAATGTTTTCTTTTCAAGTAGTATTATCAAGTAACTAGATAATTGGCACCAGAGGAGGTATGCAGAGTAAACTGAAATATGAATAATATCAGTGTTATAATTTAAAACATCAGACTTCACGTAGGCATTGACGCCCAATTCTACCACAACCTCTTTTAACACCTTGTTAAACTGCTTGTACGATATCCATTAAAGAAGCAGCAAAGATTTCTTGCCAAGTATTGGAAAGACTGCAGCCATCATGTTCATGCCACACACATCTCTCTCCCCGGAAACTGCATGAGACTGAATCAGATTGTTCAAACATTGATCCAGTATTGGGTTTTATGCTGATACCAGCATTAAGACCACTTACCTCCATCCCTTCAACACGGGGTGAAGGAAAGAGCGTTCAAGTCGCGGCCCTGTTTCCACCAATCTTTCCAACACCACGCACAAGAAGCGACAAGACAGACACCATTGTATGCAGATACCGAGAAGTGTGTTCAGCTCTGGCTGAACTAATCTTGTGTGTAGACTCGATAAGAAGATCCCTTCAACACTCCTTGATTCTCTCCAGGCTCTGCTCATCTGTTGCTGAAGCTGTCACCCATGACTTTGTTATCTCTGCACATGACCATTCCAATGCCCTCCGGACTAACCTTCCATATTCTCACTTCCACTGTACAAAATCGAGTTCATCACTGCCCACACCTTAACTGAATAAAATTGATGAACAATTTGTGTAAAGGACTGTTGATGGTCAGCTCAGACTCAGTGGGCTTAAAAGCCAATCTCTGTTCTCTCTCTCTCTCTCTCTCACCATCTATCTGTCTACTGGCCCTCTGCTTTCTCTATTGGTTTCTGCTAAGGAACATGTTGCTTTTGAAATTCTCATCCCTTTTTCAAACCTCGTGGCTTCAAACCTTCAAGGTATCCCCATTCTTCCATTTCTGGTCTCTTAATTACAATTCTTATTGTTTTTTTTTATTTCTCTGTTAGCATTCAGGTATTCAAATGCCAAAGCATTCAACTGTGAAGATCTTTCAGTGGAACTCATCCCTTTTCCCTTGAAGCTTCTTCACTCAGATCTCTTTGTTCAAGGATTTAGATATCTGCCATAATATTACATGGCAGAATGACAAATGTTTCTTTGTTAACCCATGGGATTTTAAATGTGAGATACAAGTGCAAATTATTGCAGTGTGACCCAATTTAAAACATTTCTGAGTGGGAAGGAAAATAGCTTTGCAAGACTCGGAAAGAAGAAATGGGGAGACGGATAGGGACAGAGGTACAATGGGCTATGGTCTGCTCATAGGATTTGGACACTCATAGGTCAATGGGCAAATGTATATTATGGATATGCCCATAACATTGTAGACTTCCTTCAGCTTGAGAAACCATTCCACGAGCATTTCACTTCCAGATGTGTAAAGGAATATTGAAGATGAAAGAAAGCTACAATGTTCACGGGCATATCCATGGAAAATGCACATGCCTCAGGACTTACGAGTGTTCAAATCTAAACAGACCACAGAACACCGTTGCCGGTGCTCGATTGAGCTCGGCAGGTCTTTGGAGAGCGATCTAGAGATCCTCGGTGGAGGGGGAAGAAAGAAAGAAGCCTAGTGCAGGCATGGTTTCAGACTGGCCTTCCTGTGCAAGTAGTCTGATGTACCATCTTCCAGAAGCATTCCTGAATGAAGAGAAGAGGAACAGTGCCCATGAGCAAGCTGTGTGCTCACCTCCTATGCCCTCAGAGGCACGTTGAGCGTATTGAGGTTGGCTGCAGGAGGCACCCCAGCATGTGGAGGCTGAGTGGTGGCTGTGGGAGGCGAGGGGCAGTGCATTCATGGGTCGATGTGCCCACGAGTTAGGCCGCCGGAGGCCATGCAGCAGCTGAGGGAATCGTATGGATTAGGTACCACTGGGGGCTCCAGAGGAGGTGCGCACAGATCAGACAAGGCCTACAGTGGCACAGTGGTGGACGATGGGACAACATTGCCAGGCCGATGCCTGCAACACAGACCCAGCATTGCTGTCAGAACCAAGAGTCTTTTAAGACCAAGAACTTGAATGTTACAAGATGCTGGTGAAAATGGAATGACTGTACTGCCTCAGAAGTCTACTATTCTTAAGCTATAATCATGGCATTTTTATATTTATTTATGATTGTGCTTATATATAGCGTGATTTTACTGAATTGGGCAAATGTATATCATGGATATGCCCATAACATTGTAGACTTCCTTCAGCTTGAGAAACCATTCCACGAGCATTTCACTTCCAGATGTGTAAAGGAATATTGAAGCTGAAAGATCACTTAAGTACCATTGAATTAAGAATTGTTTTCAGTAGAAATGACTTGAATGGAAGACAATTACAAAATTGTAATTAAATTAATTGCCTTTATTACTTTTGATACCTTGATCCAAAATATGATTTTAGACCAGCTTGTGAGCTTGCTGCAGAATTCCTCATGGACTCCACTAGTAGAGCCTTGTCCTGCATCACAAAGGGAAAATTGGTCAGATTTTGCTTCGGGTACCAAATGTGCCAAAGAATCCAAGACCCTGTTAACTTCAATAACCATGGTAGACCTATGAATGATGAGAAAAGGGAAAGATTATTTTGCTTTATTTAGCTTTACCATTATTCAGTCTATCATTAGCTTACCATTATTCACAGGCTTGTTAGCTTCTTTAAACAAGTTTCGTAATAATGCCCCACCCTCCCACCCCCAACATTTACTTCAATGTTCATAGTTTTGAAATACCTTGTATTTTCTTGTTTTTATTTTAGATTTCCAGCATTTGCACTATTTTCTGGATATGCATATGAACATTGTAGCTTTCCTTCAGCTTTTGAGAGACCATCACCATTTACTTCCAGTGGTGGAATTAACATTATTTTTTTCCAGTGGACATTATCTGAATAAATTCTTGAAGGGTATAGACAATGCGAATAGCAATATATATATAATTTCAATGGAGTATTCAATGTCTGCAGTTCCATGTATGCACCACCCTCTGTGGGGAAAAAGTTGCCTCTCGGCTCACTTTTAAATCTTTACTCTCTCGTCTTAAACTATGTCCTTTAACTTTAGATACCCTGGGGGGTATATATATATATATATACCCTGGGGTGTGTGTGTGTGTGTGTATATATATATATATATATATATATATATATATATATATATATATATATATATATATATATATACATTATATATATAGCCCATCACGTACTGATTCAAAAAGGCAGACAAATCAGAGACCCACACCACCCTGATCAGCTCTCAGCTCACTGTTAGTACATGAAGCATGAACCATGACCACCATATTCAAGCATAACTTCTTCCCATTCACCATCAGATTCTTGAACAATCCCACACAACCCTAAAGGGCCTGTCCCACTGTACGTGGTAATTCAAGAGTTCTCCCGAGTTCTCCCCCGATTCAAGCTCGTTTAATGCAAGCTGCGGGTACGTAGGAGCTCGTGGATGTTACGTAGCGGCTCGTACGAATAACGGCAGGTACTCGGGAAATCCGGTAAACTCGTGATGTTTTTTCAACACTGTGAAAAATGTCCACGAGTAAAGAAATACTCGTGATGAAAAAAAATGGTTACTTTTTACTCATACGAGTCCCTACGTACATTACACAAGCTCGAATCAGGGGAGAACTTGGGAGAACTCTTGAATTACCTCGTACAGTGGGACAGGCCCTAAACTCAGCAATGAACTACTATGGACTTTGTTTAGGTTGCACTACATACTTCAATTTGCAGTATTATGGTCTGGTTACCTAATATTACTTTACTATACTATTAATTATTTTCTATTTTGTTATTTATTTACCATGTTGTTGCATTACTGTGTCTGCAGAGCTGCAGCAAGTAAGGATTTCATTGTTCTGTTCCCAGTGTATATGACCATTAAACACTCTTGATCCTCGACAGTATTTTGGCATGTACTCAACATTATGTTGTTTACAGCAATGTGGTCATCGAGCTAAACAGCATAGATACAGAACTATTGGTCGGCCCAACGCATCCATGCTGAAAAGTAGCTTAACCAAGCTCGTCTCACTTGCCCGTGTCAGACCCACATCAAACTTTTCCTATTAATGTACATGTTCAATTCATTACATCTACTACTTGTTCCACGCAAGAATCCCCCCATCCCCCAAGCACACCCCTTCTCATTGAAGATAGCTCCCCAGGTCCCCTCTCACCTTAAACCCAAGCCTTTTAATTTTAGACTCCTGTACCCCGATACAAAGACTGCAGCTATTCATTCCATTTATGCCCTGCATAATCTACTAAACCTCTAACATTTTTTCTGCACTCAAATTTGATATGGAAGATATTTGAATGATCTTTCTCTGCTTTACACTGTTGGTAGATTGCACGCACATTTTCCTCTATCTCTTTGTTAAACTTTTAAATTGGCACAACTTTTAATTGTCAGGTCAACATAACTGTGACACTATAAATGTGCCTTTTAATTAGGACCATTGGTTTCAATGTAATATTTGCAAATAATCAGATTTATGTATTGTGGAGTCTGAAGAAGGGTCCCGACACAAAACATCTCCTATCCATTCCCTTCACAGATGCTGCGTGATTCACTGAGTTCCTCTAGCACTTTGTGTTTAGCTTATGTATTTGCATACGGCATTACACATGAAAGCCCATCACTTCCATAGAAATCAGTTTGCTCTGGCAGTACAACAATGAGAAAATGAAACAGACCATTTTCCAAAAATAGATAGGGTTGATACTGAAATGTAAATTCTTGATTCCCTTTCCTAACCGATGCAACGATATATGGAGATGTACTTAACTTTAACATTAAGGCTAAAGTTCAGAAATGAAATTAACCCCCCTCCCCCAAAAGTTTATTTCTGCAGATAATCTATTGTTTCCAGCATTTTCTGCCTTTTCAAATAGGTGGAAGTCCTTTTTTTTTTTAACCATGGTCATAAGGGTCTGAAGAAGGAACTCGACCTGAAACATCACCCATCCCTTCTCTCCAGAGATGCTGCCTGTCCAACTGAGTTACTCCAGCATTTTGGGTCTATCTAGGGTCTCATACATCTCATTTCCTTCTTTACCAAAAACTATCTACTCTTCTTTTAAATGTCAAGTTATTCAATTAGACTTGCCACCTTCAAAGAGTTAAATTTAAGATCTTTTCATATTTTGATTCAGAATGTGATAAAGATTCCTAAAAAAAACATTCCCCATGATATTGTTTTTTGAGAATAAGCATTTCCAGTTTCCATTGCTTAGAGAATAACTCGTGCTTAAAGCTTGGTATCTATATTTCCTTGTTTTTAAATAGCCCTATCTATCGTATGTGCCTCTCATAATTTCACCAGGTCACTCCTTCATTCCAGAGGAAAAATAAAAGCTCAACCCACAACCAAAGTCCCCAATTCTTGGTGAATCGCCTCTACATAATCACATCCTTTGTATGGTGGGCAGACAGACAATAAATACCGGGATTGACAATGAAGGCTAGAGTCTGGAAAAAATAAATAAATAAATAAATAATGGGTGAAGAAGGGCTGTGTGCCACTAAAATATATTTTTTTTTCTCTCTGGTTTAAAGAAATCTTATTTCAAACACATTGCTTTCTGCAACAGGAAATATGTATATCCAAAATAAGTGTTTGAAATAATAGACAACTGAAGCCATTGAAGTTAATGCTACATTTTTAATATGTAATTTATTAAAAGACTTGGCAAAATTGAAACGGTTATGGGTCAAATCCAACATAATTACAAAACTAGGATGTCACTTTATACTACAAGACAAGAAAGAAGGGAGACAACAGAAAGTTGTCACAACATCAATTACAGGAAGCTGCTGAAATCCATTATTAAGGTCATCATAGAAAAACCATTTAGAAAATCCAAGCAGTCTACTCACACTGATGAAAGCCAAAACAAAAAATCAATCACATTGTGACTGATGAAATTTCTGTGAAGATGTATCAAACATCATTGATGAAAGGGACAGACACAAAATGCTGGGCAGCATCTATGGAGAGAAATGGGTGACTTTTCAGGTCGAGACGTCTTCAAACTTCGATTGTTGAAGGGGCTCTAGTGGAGGTGGTATATTTTCATTTCCACACGGCATTTGTTAAAAAGTGCCATGTGAAACAAAGTGGGTTGAGGGGGGGGGGGGGGGGGGGGAGGAAGGGGGGGGGGGGGGAGGAAGAGGGGGTGGTGGAGGAAATAGCTAACAAGTGGCAAACAGAGTTAGGATAAATGGGTCATTTTCAGTATCGCCATACGAACAAGTGTGGTGCCACTAGGCTCAATGCTGATCCTTAACTGTTAACTATAAGGATACCTTGGATGAAGGGACTAAGTTGTACTGCAGCCATATTTGCTGATGATACAAAATGGGTATGTTAGTGCGTTGTGAGGAAGACCCAAAGAGCCCAGAACGATATAGAAAGGTCAAGCGAGTGAGCAAGAAGTTTGCAGGTGGGGTTTAATGTGGAAAATCTGGTTATCCACTTTGGAAGGAAGAATGAAAAACAAACATTATTTGAACAGAGCAGAACCACAACATATTGTAGTACACATGGATCTGGGGATAGTTGTACATAGTCATACATCCCGGAACAGACCCTACTGTCCATCTAGTCCATGCCAACAAAGTTGTCGGCGCACTTTACGCGGCGACTCTTGCATACGTACTGTATGCAACAAAGAATCAATTACTAAGTACACGTGGCAACAACGTATCACCCAATCAACCAATTCCCATCTATGTTGGGTCTCATTTGCCCACGTTATTCCAAATCCCACTAAACTTTTCCATTATATGCACCTGTCCAAATGTCTTTTAAATGTTATCTTGGTATCTAACTCAACTACATCTGTTAGCTCATTCCAAATATTCACCATCCTCTGTGTGAAATGGTTGCTCCTCAGGTTCCCATTAAGTCTCCCCTCATTTTAAACTCTAGTTCTTGATTCCCCCACCCTGGGAAAAATACTCTGTGTAGTCACCCTATTCCCCTCATGATCTTATAACAATTCTATAAGATTACCCCATAGCCTCCTGCACTCCAAAGTCCTAGCCTACCCAATTTCACCCTCTAGCTCAGGCCCTCAAGCCCTGTCAACATCCACATCAATCTTCTCTCCAGCCTTTCCAGCTTAATCGCCTTTCTCCTACAGCACAGTGACCAAAACTGAACACAATACTTTATGTGAGGCCTCACCAACATATTCTACAACTGTAGGATGACATCTCCAATTCCATACGCAATTCACTGTCTGAAGGCGACAAATCTTCTTCACCACCCTACCTATCCATGATGTCATTTTCAGGCAATTATATACTCCTCAACCTCTCTGCCCGACATCACTCCCATGGCCCTACCGTTTACGGTGATGGTCCGACACTGTCC
This sequence comes from Leucoraja erinaceus, assembly GCF_028641065.1. NCBI lineage: Eukaryota > Metazoa > Chordata > Chondrichthyes > Rajiformes > Rajidae > Leucoraja > Leucoraja erinaceus. Next base: position 58,246,528 of record NC_073384.1, on the reverse strand, counting down.
AAAATGCATGCCTTACACTTATCCAAATTAAACTCCACTGGCCATTCCTCAGCCCATCCGTCCAGCTGTTCAAGATCTACTGTCATTCTTGATAGTCATAATCACAGTCTACAATACCACTTAATTTAATGTCATCTGCAAACTTACTACTCACACATTTACATTCTCATCAATACCTGAAAAAAAAAGTAATAAGGAGGGCATTATAATGGAAGGAGGGCATTAAGATGGAATGTTTGCCTTTTATGGCAAGGTATAAAAGTGTGATAGTTTAAATGTAACTTTACAGGGTTCTGGTGAGATTGCACCTGAAGTATAGTATCTAATTTTGATCTGTATATCGAAGGAAGTAGTGCAGAGAGGGTTAACACATGTAAAATATAGTTTCCAAGCCAAGTTTAATTCTGACTATGTGCTGCCTGTGTGAAGCCGTCACCAATTTCTTTAAAAGCTGGCAGTTGAAGCATATTATATTATTTCCATAGCGTATGAACGCAGACAGAAGACCAGGTGCTGTTCTGCAAGCTTACGTTGGGCAGTATAGGAGCAACATAGAAAGTCAAAGACCAAGGGGATAGATTGGGATTGGGCAGGGAATTAAGGCAACAGGTGACTAGATACTCAAAGTCACCTTCACAGTCCGAATGGAAAAATGGTCAATCAATTTACATTTGGTTTCTCCAAGTAAAGGAGATAACATTTTGAGCAACTAATACAATAGACTAAATTAGAAGTGCAAATTCGACTTCATCAAGGAAGACCAAATGGGTCCCTGGATGGTGGGATGAGAAAAGGTAAGAAGAGCAGGCTTTGGATGCCCTGGTGTTGCATGGGGAAAGTGCCATAAAAATCGGTTCAAGTTGAAATAATAGACCAGGGATCACAAAGGGAATGATCCCGTTAGAATGCTAAAAATAGAGGAGAGGTTTCTGCCTGTTGAATCCCCTTTGGAGGACGATCCATAGAACATTCAGGGTGCTCAGGGAGAAAGCAGTTCCATGTTTGGCTTGGTACGTCTTCGAATTTGGTAGTCTGCATCCCGTGCTCATAATGTGGTCTCTTTTGCAATGGAAAAACTAAATGCAGAATGAGTGAGCATTTCCCCCTCTCGCTAGACGTGGTTACGTCTCTTGCTGTTAATTGGTTGTTTATCTCCAACTACCAGCTTTTTAAGAAATAACATTGTTACTATGACAACTTTGATCTGCAACTAACGTGTAAACCTCCCTCGTATTCATTTTTACCGAAGGGCCCGGGACCCGAAACGGCGCCGCGTTAATGTTGATGATCCGCTCAGCGCTTTCAGCATTTTCTATTTCCAGTATTTGCATGCTTCGGTCCAAGAAATCAAAAGGCAATATAGTTTTAAAAAGGATGCAAAATACTTGAACAATATAGCAAAGTATCTCATATATTATAATAAGTATCTAATTTAAAACTAAAAGCTGAGGGAAGTCGTTTCTTTATAGAAGACATACCTATACATGTTCATATCTTCTGAACACATCGCATTCCGCTCGCCAACCAGCAACATCGTTACTTGCTTTTTAAGACAAGGTTCCGCGCCAACCAAACTTGAGTCCTCATGTCCCGCCCCTCGGCGCCTCTGATTCGTCGCATGACGACAACATCTCCCCTTACACACACGAGGGGGCGCGGCGTCCCGCTCTCCGATTGGCGGAGCGCCCGTCGGTCAGAGCCCGTCCCCGTTTCCGCCCAGTGGGGTTGGTTGGTCGGTCGGTCGGTCCGTTCCGATCGACGCGAGCGGAGAGTGTTGTGGAGCGCGAGCGAGCGAGAGCGCGAGGGAGGGAGGCGGCGGCGACAGTTGGTGGCCACCCTTTTATTTTGTTTTTTAAATATATATATTTTTCTACTCACTCTCTCTCTCTCTCTCTCTCTGATCTCGATTGACCTTCAGAGGATTGGGGTCGGTTGGAAGGGCAAAAGGAAAGCAGAATATCACCGCGTTCCCGCGGCACAGCGAGGGCGGGAGGTGGCAGTGGCTGCGCCCATTGATGCACGGGCGGGCGGGCAGCGAGAGAGCGAGTGAGCGGGGAATGACAGCCTGCTAGCCCGCTCCGTGCAGATCGGCGGCGGGGGGCGGTCGGCAGCCACTCCCAGGGGAGGAGGCCGCGGGCGGGGGGGGGGCTGGCGAGGGAGCTCCGGCCCTGGCCGCCGACGATAACTTCTTGCACATTGCTGCTCGCACTCTGCTTTATTATTTTCCCTCCCTCCTGCGGGGGGTCACTTGTTTCGTTGGACTTGGTTCCCACACGCACGGCCAATCGCGTCCTCCACCTACACTCCCCGCCTTCATCCTCGCCGCTGCCGGTGGCTGGCTGGGTCTGTCTTTAGAAGAAGATGTCGGCAGCAACGGCCGTGGTGACAGCGGCGGAAAAAGTGGATGGGTTCACCAGGAAATCCGTGCGGAAGGCGGCCAGGCAGAAGCGATCGCAGGGATCGTCACAATTCAGGAGTCGAGGCAGCCCGATTGAGATCCAGCTTCTCCCGCCCCTCAAAGGTACAGAGGTTCTGGGACTAACCGTGTACGTTGAAAATATGTATGTATCTAGGTTCAAAGAACACACCTATGTCGCCCTTCGAAGATCAAACACTTGCCCCCCCCCCCCAATCTAACCCTGTAATGCCATCCTCCCCCACTCATTCATTTGTAAAAATAGTAAGAAGCAGAGAGCGTGCCTCATGCTGGAGCCTCTAGGACATCAGATACACCTGGCATCGCAATAGTCATTTGATGTATTTTTCTCCAATATTAATTAAGGTGGATCAACCTGAGTATTATTAACATTTGACATAAAGAAATGTTAGGAAAGTGATCAAAATTGTGCCTCTATGAGGTGGGCCTTAAGGAACATCTTGCTGCAGGTAAAAGAAGAGGCAACCAGGCTTGGGGTGTGAATTCCAGAGGTTAAGGTTGTGGTTTCCAGTCAATTTCATTAGCATGATCCAGTTGAAACATTGGGATTTTTTTGGTGACCTCAAGATGCTGCAGACATCATGTAATAAGCATCATGTAATAATACGGTTTCGGCCGGAAACGTTGCCTATTTCCTTGGCTCCATAGATGCTGCTGCACCCGCTGAGTTTCTCCAGCATTTTTGTGTACCATGTAATAAGTATATTTTGCTATGCAGCAGAAACAATGAACTCAGCAAATGCTGGCTTACAAAAAAAGGCACAAAAAGAGGCCATGCAGCATCTCTGGAGAACATGGATCGATGGGTTGGGACCATTCAGACTGATTGGGGTGGGTGGGGAGGACAGACAGGACAAAGCTTGGCCATTTTGCTATTCCTGACCAAGTGCTTTTGCCCCAGACCATTGGCTTTGGGCATTAAAGGTTAAAGCTCTGGCTGATAGAGATGGAACTGCTAAAATTGTATTTGAGGGTCTACCTTTTAAGGTTAGAAGAAATTACAAAGGTACGGAGGGATTAGAAATCAACAGATGGAATTCTAAAATGGGAATTTAACTGGGAGCTAGTGTAGATTGGGGAGTGCAGAAAAAAGATTTAAGGGTTCCATTGGAATAATCAAATATAGTGGGAACTGGTATGTGGATGACAGAGTCTTCGCAGTGGGTGAGCCAAGCCTGTAAATAGTAATATGGAATCAGAAGTTATTCTTGAAATTAAAATTACCACTGTTGTTGCAGTCTGAACACTCTCAGATGTTTGCCAAAGAGATGGTTGGAATTAGTGGTGGTATTCGGTAGGTGCGACCCAGTACAATCAGGAAATTTTCACTAAAGTAGATATGGATTTTGGTGAAGCAGTCTGACAATCTAATATAATTGTAGGCTCCAAAGAAGTGTTGATAAGATAGATACATGTACTTGGTGCTTTAAGCACATGTGGAAATTGCTGTTATGTTTGCTAACACGTTCGAATATCATTGGTACACGTGACAATAAAAGACCTTTGAAACCTTTAATACGTGGATAAGTAATGGGAAGTGTCCAAAGCTCTTGAAGAACAACATTTCTAGTAATACAGGACTGGAAAGAGAAGACACTGCATGTTACTTTTATTTTGTTTATGATGATGGATTAAAACAAAACCTATCTATTGGGGAGGTATTGGAAAAGGCTATTTGTGGCCATGTAGTAGAAGTAGAAAAGCATACAAATTAAGAGTTAGGGCAGTTAATTCGCTATTTATCTTTGAATGTATTGCAATATGCAAATTCTGTTACTTTTGAATTCTTTGATATATGCAGAATTCAAATGTTACTGCTCCATACTGGATGCATTTCGTACCATCTACGAGTGTGCACGACAATAGTTATCGGTATTGGTTTATTATTGTCACAGGTATCAAGATACTGTGAAAACTTTGCATGCGATCCAGTCAAATCATATTATTTTAATTGCCAAAGCTTTCTATATCAGCACATAGAATTAAATTACATAGGATCCTCACAACCCTGTTATGTTTACCACTGAGAATGTCACCTACTGCAGAAGCCACTGAACGCAAGTTTTTTTGCAAGGAACCCTTATTCTGCCTGGGATAAATGTGGCCATTTTCTCGATCATTGCTGGTCCAAATGTTGAAATTCCTTAACCTAGCAGGTTTACGAGAGAGCCTTTATTTCACGGATTCAAAATATGTCAGATGTGTCACCGATAGTTGTGTATGGATTGAGAGAATGGATTTAATGGTTCCAATTTAAATGGTGAATTTGACAATGATCTTTCCATCCCATAAGTGAATTATATATCGAACAATACAGCACAGTAGCAGGTGTTCCGCCCACAATCTTAACATGATGCCAAATTAAACTAATCTCCTTTGCCTGTAAGTGATCCATATCTAAATTCCCTTCATATCCATGTTCCTATCTATAAGCCTCTTAAATACCACTATTGTATCTACATCCACCATCAACACTGGCAGCACGTTCCAGGTACCCACCATTCTGTATTTTAAAAAAAAGAACAAAATTGCCCTGCACAACCTTTACATTTTGCCCCTCTCATCTTAAAGCTATGACATTTCCTCCCTGGGGAAATGATTCTGACTATCCTATTTATGTGTCTCATTATTTTATGTATTTCTGTCAAATCACCCCTTAGAAAAAAAGTTGCACTTTGAGATCTATAATTGCTTTAACCTTCACCAAACCCAGATGATTGATGTTCAAAATAACTTACCATATCAATGCAGAATTGTCATTGTGATTTAACTACTTACCACTCAACACTAATATGCCTACAAATTGGGCTTCAGGTATTTTTACTGTGCTCTATTTAGTACTAACACCCAATTGGAAGTCACAAAAATTGTGGCAGAATTGGGACATTTAAGATACCATACTGTAGTTTACACCCTTTCAGAGAAGTTAAAATCTGACGTGTGCGCTTTGAAGCTGCTCTTTGTTGGTCTGCAAGAGCAATGACAATCATATCCTGACCCATGGAAAATAGCCAGTGTGTTTAAAGGATCTCTGCATGAGAGCCTTGGATACATGGTGGGCAAATTGAATTTGTGCTTAGATGAAATGTAGCAGGATGTGACCAGTTTATTTTCCTAATGTGAGTGACTTCTATTGGAAATTGATGCAGGCATTTCAAGACCAATATGAGTTTGCTTTTTATGAGCAATATGGATCCAAGTCATTCATAGATATGCAGTAATATCTGTTCCAGAACAGATTTAATTCCAGAAATATCGTATTCAGCTAGAAAAGTGCAAATATTTAGGTGTTTACCTCTCATTCACCAAGAATACATAGGAGTTAAGATTTCAGCTTGCGTTTGTTCAGAAAAAGTTTAGATACCTCATCTTTCCCCCTTCCTGACCAGCCACTGATGTTGAAAATCAAAAAACCTTCTTTTCTGAAGGCTTAACGAAAAATGAAATCCCTGGATTTCACCCAAGAAGATTCAGATATTAAAAATATTAACTGGTTTTAAATTAATAGAAAAATAATCTAACAGTGTGAAACAATTATAAAGCGTTTTGTAAGATTAAGATTTAAGTAATAGCGTTGCTTCATTTTAGAAAGCAATCTATTAAAATAATATTTGTCCTAATATGTGCATGGGAGCAGTGCAGAAATTTGTTTGGCATTGTTCAGTGCGGTGAATAGAATTCAAAGCAATTTGATGCAAACTTGCTTACAGAAAGGTTCATAACTGCATTATTTTACTGCAGCGAACGTTGATAACTTGCTCTAGTGAAGTATTAAGTGATTTCAGAGTGGCTATTACAAATGTATTGCCATGATATAAAAACAATATTTCTGGATGGTTTTGCTGTGTAGAATTTTGATTGTTTTATTGCCATTGCTTTTGATGTCCAACAAACATTTTGATAACTTTTTGATATCTTATTTTGCATGTTTAGTACAGTTTCTGGCATTTTATACAAATACCTGGTGATGGTGTCTTGAGAATAATTATCTTGTATTAATTAATTAACTTCCTCTTCATGTTGTAATTTCAATGTACACAAATATTAAATGTTAATTAATTTTATATTCCCTTTGGAGTGATGAGAAAATTGTTGGCACACACACACACATCTCCTTTCATATTTTTACTGCCATTTGACATTGGTCTCCTCTAGTACCTTGAAATATTCATCACATTGCTACATTTGCTGGTAATTTTAATGTTTTTCATTCACTGTTTGAGGCTCTGGTGTCCAACTACAAAAAGGTTTACTTTTGTGTTAATTTAGTGAGACTAAGTGAATTGTGGATATATAGTAAATTATTTGAAGTTACACAAGAGTACATTGTTTAAATCGCTTGGAATACACCAAAGTCAGAAAATCTTGGTAATCAAATCTAATACTTGAGAGATATATTGGAAATTTGTAATCATCTGTGATTGCCTCATAAGTTTGCAGGAAGAGTAATTCATATTGGGGATTATGTACATTTATCTGTGTTATGCATATATTAAAAAAAATGCCTTTTCATGTAGAGCATTGTGAGGGTCCTGCATTTAACATTTGGGAAATGTGAATATTTTTTTAAGTTCTTTCTCTGCTTTGTAAAGTTCAGAACATTGGCAGATTCTGTAACATTTTGGCATGTTATTCTTTGTTGGATGCTCAGTGTTTTGCTTTCTAAAATGAAGAAAGCCCAAAGTTTTTTTGTGCATTCATTTATTGAATACAAGCCTTTAAGAAGATGTGATTCATTTAATGGTAATTATCTGCAGTTGGGATTTCTACTCTGGCTACCAAGAAAAAAATGACTGTCCTTCTGAATTCTTTAAAGGTGCAAACTTATTCATTTTTCCATTGTTGTGCGATGTGATGATATCACACTCTGATGCTTTTCATTTGGTGCAAAATTGCTTTTTGCCCAATGTGATCTACTCACCAGCAACATGTCAACTCCACCTTTCTCTTTCTCCCTTACTTTCTTCCGGGTGTGCCTCTCTCAATCTCTTCCCTTCGTAAACTGCATAAAACGTATAGCAGAAATTCACCTGAAGTTTTTACTTTCTTGCTGGTCAATAGTATTGATCAGCTAGAAATTTGATTAGAAAAGATTTCCAGTACAAAGCTTGGCATTAGTTTATGAACTCTGTTAAATGTGCATAACTTGGTAAGATCTGCAGCAGTCTGCAATCACAGATTGATCCCAAATAGTTAAATTAAGATGCAATGATCCAGCTTTTAGTGTAAAAGACGTTCACAGAATTTGATTAGTGTCCATTGCCTTCGTAAATAATTGCCCACTGTCCATTTAAATAAAAGATTTAGTGCTATTATCACCCCCTACTGGATCTACATGGTACAATGAATCCAGTTCTAACTGCTACGATATTACTGATCTATTCTTGAAATTCCATAACCAATTCCTGATTTATCCACTCTGTGAGGCATTCCTAATTTAAACAGGTTATTTAGTTCCGCCTTGGCAAGATATATTATCACGGGTGCTGTCTTATATTTGGATAGAGTCGATGTCATGGTTTCAAATGTTTTTGTTGTTCATAAGATTTTGGATAAAATGGTCATTTTTTAGCTAGTTTTTGCAGTTTGCTTACAGATTGGTGTATAAATATAGTCAGCCGTTTTAATGGGCTGTGGCTTTATTGTATGCAACTCTCCAAACCCCCTACATTTTACCCCCTACATAGGGACATACACTTTAATCAAATTGACATAAATGGATGTCAATTTTTTTTAATGGGAATTGTTCTGACTTTTTTGTGGCGGCAGGGAAAGGGGAATTACATTTTATTTTAAAAATTCAAGAAATTAAGAGGACCTGGATGAGTGATGATGGCAAACATCAGTATAATTATTGTTTAGACTAAATAGACAGATGTGCATTTAACAACCATACTAAAAATATATTAGATTACTGTTAGAATTTCTTCTTCATATTGCTAGCTTGAATAAATGTGATTTATTGTGGGTGCTGTGTTACAATGTATTTGCAAATTCTCTGGTAGAACTTATTCTCTGGTAGAAATTACTTTTTTTTTAAAGTAATACAAAAAATAGTCAGCCTAAGAAAGTGGCAAACCAATTTGAGATGACATTGTCATATGTGATGTTTGGTTAACGGAAATGCAGTCATTAGCAAACAGGTATCCTGGCATTAACTCTTTATGAAACTTGGTTCTATATATGCTTTACTGAAACAACATACTGTAAGCACACAGAACAATCTAACAGCTCATTTGGCTGTTTGATTCAAGAATATTTTAGTTTTTCAAAATTTCTGCTTGAATGAAATCAACAATGTAAATTTAAACGATTATATTCCTATATGTTTGAAGTTACTTTGTAGAATGGTTTTGCGGTATATCCATTACGTGCTTTTGAGGTAATTCTGTTAAAGCACTGTGATGGTGTGTTCTTGATGAAATTGTTGCCTATTGTTATAGTAATTATGATATAAAATGAAGGGAATGTGTATATTTTTAAAATATTTTTGTTGCAGAATTTCTGTTTTTTAAATAATATATTCGAGTCAAAAGATATAATTTAGGGAATAGTAATTTTCCTTTTTTTTACATACTTTCTGTAGCTAATATAGTGACAAGTCTGATATGTTCCTTGACATGTCCTGGTCTAGGTATAGGAAGAAGGTTGCGTGAATTAAGTGTGGAGCTGTGTGCTGTAAAAAGATACCGACAGTAAATGGAGGTGGCGTTGTAAAATGTTCATGATCTTCATTATTTTCAAGGCAATTTAATTGTCTATGATGTTTAAAATTGAAATGATCTTATGCGGTTCTTGTAAATGAATTACTTTTTTGCTCTTTTTACAGAAAGATTTATAGAGTATTTTTTAGCTGGTATCTATTCATTTGGCAAACCTTTTGACAATGAGCAATGTTATTGGTCACCCTGCTATTTAAATTAGTAATTTTCTCCCCAAGTGATTTTGGTCCACTGGTGTCACTAAATTTATTGCCCTGATCCTGTTTTATCACTTCTTGAAACATCAACTTTTACCCCCACCAATCCATGGGAAATGGCTGAAAACTTATCTTTCCCTTTCTATTATCAACTTATGTCCCACAAAACATTGAATTATCTCTACTTATCAAATACTTTCCTCTGGCTTAAATGTGATGGTCTATTGGTCCATCACTGTCCCTGTGCTATTGGTAGCTGAGACCATGTGTTCTCAGGTTCCCCCCTTTAATCTGTATGTTGGTATGTTTTTCTACCTCGATTCCTTTTAAGAAGTTCTTTAAAACCTACCACTTTGCCAAGCTTTTACTCTCATCTTGTGTGATATCTTCTGACATATTTGTGTCACAATTTGCTGGAGAAACATCTATGATATGCTTTTTGGCTATTTTACTAAAGTCTGGGACTTATTAAAGGTGATAGAGAAATGCATGTTGGTATTCAGTGCTGTTGGAAGTTGGCGTTCTTGTTCCATGATCTGTGCTCATAATCTTTTCCGTGTGCCACATCGATCTTTATTTCGAGTAAATGGTTCCCTATTCCTGTTTTTTAAAAATATTCCTTTACTAACCTTCATATGTGACCCTTTGTATGTAGGAAATCTCAGATAGAATCATATGGCACAGAAATGGGTCCTTCGGCCCAACTTGTCCACACTGACCAAAATGCGTTATCTAAGCAACTCATTTGGTGGCGTTTGGCCCATATCTCGCCATATCTTTCCTATCCATGTACCTGTCCAAATCTTTTTTTTAATTTTGTGATTTATTGTACCTGTCTCAACCATTTCCTCTGATAGCTGGTTCTGTATACACATGTGTAAAAGGTTGGACCTCGGATTCCTATTAAATCTTTCCCCTTTCACCTTAAAGCTATGCCATCTAGTTCTTCATTCCCCTACCCTGAAAAAAAAACTTTAGCCATCACCCTGTCTATTCTCCTCAGATTTTATACACTTGCGTGAAATCACTCCTCACTCTTCTGCACTCTAAGGAATAAAGCCCAAGCCTGCCGAACCTCAGGTCTTGGAAACATTCTCGTATATCTTCTCTGTACTCTTTACAGCTTAAGGGCCTCCTTCTTATAGTCAAGTAACCAGAAACTAAACATAATACTTCAAGTGTTGCCTCACCATTGGTTTATAACATAATGTCCTAACTTATATACTCAATTCCCTGACTGATGAACACTAGCATGCCAGACACTTCACCACCCTATTTACCTGTAACACCAGTATCAGGGAAATTTTGAAAAGTTCCAGCCTATGATTTTGTGAGCTATTTGCTAAGACCCCCAAGATGTAGATATCTCTTAAATATAAAACACTTAACTTGTGTATCAAACACACTACTCCTGCCAGATCTTGTAACAAAACATTTATCTGTAATAAATTGCATCTGCCAATATCAATTCCATATGTATTCTCATTCCTAATTTGATACCATTTTACAAATCTGGACACAGGACCAATCTCTTCTTTCATTTAAGGGCAGTGCAGTGGTGCAACTGATAGAGTTGCTGCCACACAGAGATCCGGATTTGATTTATATGTGGAATTTGCACATTCTCTCTGAGACCACGTGGTTTCCTTCAGATGCTCCTCCTTCCTCCACATCCCAAAGATGTGCTGGCTTGTAGATGAATTGGCCTCAGTAAATTGCCCAAGTATGTAAGGAGTGGATGCATTAATGGAATAATATAGAACTTGTATGGATGGTAGGCCTGGACTTGGTGGGCCGAAGCACCTGTTTCCATGCTGTATCTCTAAACTAAACTAAAATCATTTTTTTCTAAAACTTAACTGGTCTGCATATTGTTACATTGCATTGGTAATAGCTTGTGTACTTGGACACTTCATTTGGTTCTTTTTGTGAATCGATTTTAATTACTTTCATTTGTTCCTGTTTTGTTCAGTTCTGTTGCTTGTATCTGAACAAAACTTGAAATTTTCAGACATTTCAAGCATTAAAATATAATGAAAAATAAAATAAAAATGGAAGTTTCTGGGAGCCTACTTGTGGAGCCCCATAACAGATTGGTTGATTGCAATGGCATCTATAAATTTGCCTCTGTCATCACTGTAGTTGGTCAAATTACTGGTGGTAACGGGTCCTTACACAGGGGAGAGATAGAACACATGACTGAGTGGTACCGCAACTACAAACTCAATGTCAGCAAGACTCAGAAAGTAATTGACTTCAGAAAGGGGAAATCGGGAGACCACGCAACAGCTTTCATTAGTGGGTTGGCGGTGTAAAAACTTAGCAGCTTCAAATTCCTGGGCGTTTGCATTTCAGATGACCTAACCCGGGCTTACAAATAGATGTAATTGCAAAGAAGACAAGCCAGTGCCTTAGAGGTTTAAAGTGATTCAACATGGCACCAAATAAAGCCAAATGACTATTTGAAGCCAGCTAAATGCAATAAATCTGGCACATTAGAAAACTATGAATGTTTCTTTTAAATTGTTTTTAACTAATTATGTACCTTTTGTGTTGATTCCTACTCTAGTCCAGATTTATTGTTCTTTTTCAAATACTTTTGATATTTCAATTCAGCCATGTGGCATATAGTGGAGAAGAAAATTACTTGTTAGCAATTGGTAGCTTTTCTTGTGTTTCCTCTTTTTGTCAGTGACTTGATTGTCCCAAGCAGATTAAATGAACACTCAATTCATATTAGTAGCACATTTTTTTACTCTTATATTCACAATAGTTATCAGGAGCATAGATTTATACTTTAAACATTTTACAATAATATTTGCAGTGAGCAAGAATTTAAATTTCAAAACTTTTTGCTGATGGAGAGGAACACAAGAAACATAAGAGCAAGAGTAGGCTCTCAGGATAGTGAGGCCAGTGTGGTATATATTGATATGCTTGGACTGTTTGAGATCAAGGAGGAAATGCTGTAGGGTGTTTTGAAAAGTATTAAGGTGGTAAATCCCTAGGGCCGGAAGGGATCTATCCCAGCTAATTAAAAGAGGCAAGGATTTGCAAGATCTTTGTATCCTTTGAAGATCAATGAAGATTTTTATATCCTCTCCAGCCAAAGATGAGATACTGGTAGACTGGAGGGTAGCCAATGCTACTCCCTTGTTTAAGTGGAAGTAAAGAAGTAAAGGAAATTATAGGTCAGTGAGCTTCACATCAGATAGAATATACTCACGTTCATAAGAGAATTGAATCATTAGGGATGGTCAGCGTGGCATTGTCCGCATCAGGTCATGATGTCTAATTTGATTTTAGTTTTTGAGCAGGTGGTGAAGGTGATTGATGAGGGTAGTAGGGCAGTAAATGTTGTCTACATGGACTACAGTAAGGCATTTGATATAGTCCATCATGGTAGGCTAATCCAGAAGGTTAAGATGCATGGGATGAATTGATAGTTTGGATTCAGAACTGGCCTATTCAAAGAGGGTGTATTATCCTAGCTGGAAATCTGTGAACGGTGAAGTTCTGCAGGGATCTGTGCTGAGACCTGTGTTGGTTGTGATATACATATATATATATATATATATAAATGACTTGGATGCAAATGTGTTTAAGAAGGAACTGCAGATGCTGGAAAATCGAAGGTAGACAAAAATGCTGGAGAAACTCAGCGGGTGAGGCAGCATCTATGGAGCAAAGGAAATAGGCAATGTTTCCGGTCGAGACCTTCAGACTGATGTGAGGGTGGGGGAAAGAAGAAAGGAGACAGTGGGCTGAAAGAGAGCTGAGAAGGGGAGGAGAAAGCAGGGAATACCTGAATTTAGAGAAGTCAATGTTCATACCGCTGGGGTGCAAACTGCCCAAGCGAAATATGAGGTGCTGCTCCTCAAATTTACGGTGGTCCTCACTTTGGCCATGGAGGAGGTCCAGGACTGAAAGGTCGGATTCAGAATGGGAGGGGGAGTTGAGGTGCTGAGCCACTGGGAGATCAGGTTGGTTATTGCAAACCGAGTGGAGGTGTTGGGCGAAGCGATCGCAAAGCCTACGCTTGGTCTCACCGATGTAGAGCAGCTGACACCTAGCGCAGCGGATGCAATAGATGAGATTGGAGGAGGTGCAGGTGAACCTCTGCCGCACCTGGTAAGACTGCTTAGGTCCTTGGATGGAGTCGAGGGGGGAGGTAAAGTGACAAGTGTAGCATTTCCTGCGGTTGCAAGGGAAAGTGCCAGGAGAGGCGGTGGTTTGGGTGGGAAGGAACAAATTGACCAGGGAGTTACGGAGGGAGTAGTCTCTGCTGAAAAGGAAGATGTGGCCAGTGGTGGGGTCCCGTTGGAGGTGGCGAAAATGTTGGAGGATTATTTGTTGTATGTGACGGCTGGTATGCAAATGTGAATGGATTGATAAGTAAATTTGCAGACAACACCAAAATTACTGGAGTTGCAGACAGTGAAGAAGGTTGTCAAAGGAGATAATTAGTTAATTAAGGAGATAATTATGTTAATTAGAGAAATGGCAAACAGAGTTGAATCCAAGCAAGTGTGAGGTGGTGCACTTTGGTAGGTCCAATATAAGGGGGAAGTATACAGTTAATAGCAAGACCCTTTATGTCAGGGGTCGGCAACCTTGTTCAGCATAGGGCACAGGATGCATGTCTGTGAGCGGATGGCGGGCCACATCTATCACATGTACACATGGATCCCGCCCCGGATGGCAGGCATCAAATCACGTGTTCACATAGATCCCGCCCTTTTGAGGATGTTACCGGAGCACTGTCCTCTAGTTACGGGCACTCACCAACATGGCGTACCTATGGACCATTGCCATGGCTCTGTCCTGAAGACGGTGGCTCAAATACTCACACTCACTCATCCCCGGCCTATTGACAACCCCGATCCCGACAATGAAGCCCAGACACAGAAGGTGCACAGCCGTGCTGGCGGTTTTGCGCAGGATGTGGTACAGCCAGAGCTTGGCGCTGCTCGGTGACTCTGCCATTGCGGCCAAAGGTGATCTATGATTGCGGCCACCAGGGCAGGCCTCCTTGCGTCACCGCGCCTGGGCGCCGCGGCCTCAGGCCGGGAGGTACCGGAGATGACAGAAGTCTGCGGGCTGGATAATTACTGGATAAATGTACACCTGGGGCCGGATGATTTCGGGTTATGAGCCGCATTAGTGCCGACCCCTGCTTTAAGACATTGATGTGCAGAGGGGTGCAAGTCCATAGCTCCCTGAAAGTGGCAACACAAGTAGAGAGAGTGGTAAAGAAGGCATATGGTGTGCTTGCATTCATTGGTTGGAGTATTGAGTATCGTCAGGAACTCATGTTACTGCCTTGTAAACCTTTGGTTAGGTTGCATTTGGTGTATAGTGTGCAGTGTGGTCACTCCATTATATGAATGTTATGGAGACATTGGAGGGGGTGCAGAAGAGGTTAACCAGAATGCTGCCTGGTTTAGAGGGTTTTAGCTGGAAGGAGAGGTTGGACAAACTTGGATTATTTGCTCTTGAGTGTCGGAGATAGAGGGAAGACTTGTAACAAGTTTATACAATTATGAGGGGAGAAAAAGAGGTTGCATAGGGGAAGGGAAGTAGGTTAGAGGTTGCCTAAAATTGGAGAATTCAATGTTCATACCATTGGGTTGTAAGCCACCCAAGTGAAACATTAGATGCTGTCCCTCCAGTCTGCTTGTAGCCTCACTGGCAATGGAGGAGGGCCAGGACAGAAAGGTCAGTATGGGAAGGGAAGTTAAAATGTTCAGCAGCTATAGATCCAGCAGCCTTCGTGGACTGTGTGCGAGAGTTCAGTGAAATGGTCGCTAAGGCTATGCTTGGCCTTGCCTATGCACAGGAAGTCACTTCGGGAACACTCGGTAGAGGAGTTGCATGTGAACCTCTGTCTCACCTGGAACTACTGCGGGGTCACTGGATGGAGGCGAGGGAGGAGGTATAGGGACAGGTGTTGCATCTCCTATGGTTGCCGGGGAAAGTACCTGGGATGGGGGTGGTTTGGGTAGGAAGGGATGAATAAATCAAGGAGTTGCGGACCAAGCATTCTGTGCGGATGGCGCCAAGCAGAGAGGATGGGAAGATGTGACTGGTAGTGGGATCACATTAGAGGTGATGAAAATGTCAGCAGATGATGTATTGGATGTGGAGTTTGGTGGGGTGAAGGTGAGGATCAGGCAAATTCTATCCTTGTTCTGTTTGGGGGAAGTAGGGAGCAAGAGTAGGACTATTGGACAGAGAGGAGATGCAGTTGAGGGATCCATCTATAACAGAAGGGGGGAAACCATGTTTACTCGAGAAGGTGGCCAAGAAAGGAAAGTCTCGTCTTGGGACTAGAGATAGAGGAATTGAGGGTAGGGGAATAGCGTCTTTGCAAGAGGCAGGATGGGTGGAAATGTCGTCCAGGTAACTGTGGGAGTCATTTGGTTTATAGTGGATGTCAGTCGATAGTCTGTCCCGTGTGATGCAAACACAGAGATCAAGATAGGGAAGAAAGGTGTTAGAAATGGTCTAGGTGAATTTGAGGGCAGGGTGAAAGCTAGTGTGACTTCAATGGTCGACACGTTCTACATGGGTGGAGGAGGTAGCCATGCTAGTAAACAATTGAGGGCCAAGAACTATTTGTGAGGGTAATCCACAAGTGACGTCATTCCAGCCTGAAAAATATCCATTATTTCAATTCCTTGTTTTCAATATCACAGCCGGTTTTCTATCCAGAATGGAGAAAGTAAAGAGAAGAAGGTTTCTCAATTATTTATGAAATGTTAGTGATTTTGGGTAGTGACATCACTCCTTCATTATCCTAAGGCTAAGATGGCGGTAATTCTCATCAGTATTGCAAGAAGAACAGGATGAGCTTAGAGACTTGTCAGTGGGAACAAGAAAAATTGTTATAGTTAGAAACAGCAAAATACAATTCTTCGACATTTCACATATAACCATAAAACCATATAACAATTACAGCACGGAAACAGGCTATCTCGGCCCTTTTAGTCCGTGCCGAACACGTATTCTCCCCTAGTCCCACCTGCACTCAGACCATAACCCTCCATTCCTTTCCCATGCTTATAACTCCAATTTATTTTTAAATGATAAAATCGAACCTGCCTCCACCATCTTCACTGGAAGCTCATTCCACACAGCTACCACTCTCTGAGTAAAGAAGTTCCCCCTCATGTTACCCCTAAACTTCTGTCCCTTAATTCTCAAGTCATGTCCTCTTGTTTGAATCTTCCCTACTCTCAGTGGGAAAAGCTTGTAGTTATTTTTATTCTGTCCCTTGAGATTATATGGTTGTCAATCAAGTTCGACATTTTTTTAACTAAACTTATTAACAGATGAGGCAGTAAGCACATAATTATGCACTCCACTTGTCAGAATCTGGTTATTTAAATTACCAAATTGTTAGTTGCTTTATCTCCATTAAAAAACTTTTAAATCTGCTTTTTGTTTAAAAAATGCATAAAGGTTTACAAGGAAAAACAATGCACTGATGTGTCAGTAAATCTTGTGTGAGATTCTCGTGAGGCAAAAAAGATTCAGAACTGGTGGTTACGTTGCTACACTGAGTTTGCGTTGCTTCACCATCCTTATCTACCATCTCATGCCATAAAAATGAGGTGATCTGGTGAAGAATTAACAATGTACCATCATCACATTTTAAGGTATGTAATCAAAATACATTTATTGCACAAAAACTGATATTGATTAATTGGCTCAAACTGATTGTGAACCATGGTAGTGCAGGTTCACAGATGAAGTGAGTGAAAATTTACTAAAATACTAGAAAATCTTGCACAAAAACTGCTTATGTGTTCCTGCCTTTTGGGGTATTCTGATGTAAGAGGTTAATCCAGCATACAGGAGAGTTCAGATCTGTAACAGCAAATGTAGGTTTAATCTGACAGCAAGTGTGAAGGGTTTTGCATGAGGCAGCACAGATGGGAAACATTTCAAAAGAAAATTGTAAACATTGATGCACTAAAGATGAATGATCTTTCATTGACATAGCTACTTATGTAATGCTTGATACTTTTGCTCTCTGGAAGTCAAATGTGTAATTTGCCATACTTGAAAGTAAGTTGCTGAAAAATTGACAATCCTCTCCATGCATTGAGATCTATATTTCCATGCTACTTTTTCGAACAAAACAAGTTTAGTATCTGTTCTAAAATATTTGCCTTTATCTTTCATTGAAGGAAGAATAGCGTGGCATACATAGAATCTCATAATTTACAATGTAGACTAAATGGGATATGTAATAAGAAAGGAAGTGCCCAATTGAGGTAGAATCATAGGGAGTAGTAGGAATCTTGGTGTGCGTGCAAGGTACCCTGAAGATTGCAGTAACGTTAAGTAAGATGAAAAAAGCTTTGGGGACTGAACATGGAACAGCACTGTAAAGGAACAACCCATTTTGGCCCTAGGATTCACAAATTCACAATTAACAGCCATTGAATAGCTAATTATATAGAAATTGTATAGAACTTTACAAGCAGTTAAATCAGTTACCAGTATGAAACTTCAAATTAATTGACTAACAGTTCTAATCATTTTGTGGCCTTATAAGCACAGAGGACTGAAATACACCAGCCACGTGGTAAATAGCTGCAATAACAACATTTGCATTTCTCCTTTTCTTGAATAAAATGCCCCAAGGTCATTTGGAGCACTATCAAACAAAACAGATATCAAACTGTGGCAATTTTGGATTGAATGACCAAAAGTTAGATGGAAGAGGAAATTAAAAAAAACAAAACATCCTTGAAAGCATAGAAACATAGAAACATAGAAATTAGGTGCAGGAGTAGGCCATTCGGCCCTTCGAGCCTGCACCGCCATTCAATATGATCATGGCTGATCATCCAACTCAGTATCCCGTACCTGCCTTCTCTCCATACCCCCTGATCCCCTTAGCCACAAGGGCCACATCTAACTCCCTCTTAAATATAGCCAATGAACTGGCCTCAACTACCCTCTGTGGCAGAGAGTTCCAGAGATTCACCACTCTCTGTGTGAAAAAAAGTTCTTCTCATCTCGGTTTTAACGGTTCTTCTCATCTCGGTTTAAAGCGGAAGCCAGTGCAGAGGCAATGGTTTAGTGAGGAAAATTCAGAGCTTGTCACATTGGCCACCAAAGACCTTTGCTCAGAGGCCAGCTTCTTTATGTGCAGTAATAACTCAGTGATTCTATGTGAACTGAAATGGATTTTGTGGAGGCTGTTAGCTTAAAAAATACACCTGCTGCCATGTTCAGCGGCAGGCACAAGATAAAATTACGTGGTGAACTTTTGTAGCTTTGGCGGCAGAAACATGTCCTGTGTAGGTGAGGTCTGCTATATAATTTTACTGGGTTGTACGCAAAACAAGGCATTTTGCTGTATCTTAGGTACATGTGACAATAAGGTATCATTGAATCAATGAATTTAGACCAAATAATGCATGTCGACCAATTTGAATTTCTGGGCTAGTCCCATTTGATCTATAATACCTCCAAACCTCTCCTATGCATACACCTGTCCAAATGTCTTTTGAAAGTCATTATCATATTTGCTTCTATAGCTTTCTCTGGCAGCTCATTGCAGATATGGACTGCATTCTGAGTGAAAGAGTTGCATTTGAGGACCCTCTTAAATATCTTCCTTCTCATGTTAAACTTATGCCCTTTAGTTTTAGAGTTCTCTACACTAGGAAAATGGCTTCTTCCTATGTATTGAACTGAGTGTAGTCATCTACTTTTTCAACCACATGATGCTGACCACCCAGGTGTGGTCTCACCAATGGACCCAAATGGACATTCATTCCATTTTGGTTACATGCAGTGCTGGAGAATTGCAAGGGAGCCAAAATAGGCCCTTATCTAGAAATGTTGAGGTCATGGGTCATTAATTTATTATAGGCCAGTCAGCCTAACATCAATGGAAGATATTAAGTTAATTATTAAAAAATATATATTCTGAGCGCTAATTGACTATAAATAATTCTTGAAGTTTCACATTCTTCAAGAAGAGTCTGCATGGATATGAATAAAAGGCTAGTCAGAACTAACTTGATTTGATTTTATTTAAAAAAAGGATCAATAAAGGTAAATAAATAATTTGTAGCCGATTGGCCAGGTTAAAAAAGTAAAAATTTTATAAGATCGAAGAGAAAATGGAAAGTTGGCTCGTTGGCATGATGCAAAGGATAATAGTTGACAGATATTGATTCCAGTAAGATTTGCTTGCAAATACAAATACAATGCTCTTGTTATTAATAATATATGCAAATCATTTTGACCTGAATGTAGAAGCAAAAAATGCTTTGGGCTTATATATGGAAGCCACGTTTAAGAAGTCTGCAAATTTTACTAAAATTGATTACATGGTTAATAATGGAGAAGAAAGCTAAAGACTGCAGGAGGGTATAAATTAATTGGTTATGTGAAAATTGGCAGAGTTTAGCCCAGAAAAGTGAGAGGAAACGCATTTGGATATTCAAACAAGTCATGTAAATGCCCCATAAATGTTTGGATATGGATTTGCATTGGAACTGCATGTCAATAAATCCAAGGTGCTGGGTTTTATTGGACATCGTTCATGCAACATCTTGCCGGAAATATGTGATACTGATAGCATTGTCAAGATCCAGGGGAGATTTATGAGGGTGCTGCCAAGAATGGTAAATTTCATTAATGTTGAAATTAGTTAAGCTGGTGTATTCTTGTAACTGAGATGTAGAAGAGATGCGAAATGAATTAAATTAGGAAAGACCTCCATCAAGGTAATTGTGATTGGGATTTTCTTTCCATCCAAATAATCGTGAACACCTGCCACTGATTGACAGTGTGGTGGAGACAAAACCCTCATGAAGAATGCCTGAATGGAGACTTGATGTGCTCTTGCCTTCAATGGTGTCTGAAAAGTGGCTTTAGTCCAAATTGCTCTGTGTTTGGCCAATATTGGCCCAAGTGACTGGTTTGTCCAGCACATTTCTGATTTCATTGAGTGATGAGTACAATATCAGGACCTGGAAGAAGAAACCCAAGTGACAGTTGTATGTGGATTTCTTGTTTAGCGACGAGTTGAAACAGATGAAAATGCAGCTTGGTGATGCTCGTAGCAACAACAGTGGTTAGAAATATGTTTTGGAGATTGGTCCAGCTCCTACATTAGTGTACTGGAGAATGAGCAATTTATGGACCAGAGATTGACCCAGTAGAAGGTTAGAGAAGTTGCTTAGGCAGTTAGTGGAAGAGCAATCAAGATATTAAAGAAACCAGGTAAGGAACAAACACAGAAGCTGACAGTTAATGTGACAACGCATACATTGCTATGGACAAGCAATACAGAATCCACAAGCAGAAGTAAGCATCAGGGTTAGAGTAAACCAACGGAAGCAATCCTGGAAGTCAGGAGGACATTGGATAGACAAACCTTGTGATATTGTGCATATTTGATCATGGCTGATAGACCTCTCTAATTAATATTTGAACTTCCTCACAAGCATCAACTGATTTTTCACCAATCGGAAGTGCAATGTCACTGTAACCATAGTGAGGCTGCTACTGTACTACATGTCTTATAGCCAGTATATTTATGCTAACATACGATTTTTTTTAATGGAGTAGAGGTTATTTGCTCCCTTCTCAGTTGTCTTGACTTTGGAGAGAGAAGAAGGGAAATAAAGTTGCACGTTGGTGATGGTGATGATTATAAAAAATTTTTGCGGTTGCATTTACTTTAAAGGTTTTTTTCTGAAATATTGGAATGTAAAGTATAAAGTCAGCTTTCAAATTGAGGATCACTAATCAATTGACACAATTCAGAAGCACATTGCATGTTTTGGACATGCAGTTATACTAAAGCAAGGGAACTATATCATAGGAGGATGAGATAACAAAAGTTTGTTAATTAGATGCAGCCCATTTTTTGGGCAAGATCTTATTAAAGGCCTTGCGAAAGTACATATGGACAATATCCACTAACTCGCCCTCATCAATCCTCTTGGTGATCTCTACAAAAGATGATCAGATTTTAGTTTACAATTACAGCGTGGAACGTTCGGCCCACCTAGTCTCTGCCGACCAGCGACCACCCATGCACTCGTTCTAAACCACACACTAGGGACAATTTACAGAAGCCAATTAACCTACAACCTGTACATCTTTGGAATGTGGGGGAAAACCGGTTCACTCGGAGAAAACTCACGCGGTCACAGACAGCACCCGTAGTCAGGATCGAACCCAGGTCTCTGGCGCTGTAAGGCAGTAACTCTATCGCTGCGCCACTGTGTTGCCCCAAATTGATTAGTGAGATAGGATTTCCCATGCTAGCGATCTCTAATCAGTCTCTGCCTATTCAAATGCTAGTAGATCCTGCCCCTCAGAATCTCTTCCAACAACCTTCCCACCACTGAAGTTTCTTGGCTTGCTGCCTTTCTTAAGTAACAGTACAATGTTAGCCACATTTCCAGTTGTCTGGAAATTCACCTGTGGCTAAAGATGTTACAAATATTTCCAAAAGAGCCTCTGCAATGTCTTCCCTAGCTTCCCGTAAGGTCATAGAATATACTTGTTCAGGTCATGGGGACTTCTCAACCTTAATGTGATTTTAAACTGCCAATATCTCCTCTTTGGTGATTGGCTGATGTAGGTGGCTGAATCTTTGTTCCATATGAGAGTGGAGCTTCTTGAATTACTTGAGTGGTATTATTTTGAAATTGTTTGTTGCGAGAAAGAGTTAATCATTAGCTGGAATGAATTCAAAATATCAGCAGTGTCTGCAGAATTGAAAGCAACTTAATTACCTGGACTTCAACTTGTCATGCCAAACTTTATACTGCATTTTAATTGTATGCAATCAGTTAAGTTAACAAACTAGTAACCAAGAGACTGGAGCTAACAATGCAGAGGCTGTTAATAGTTTCTCATGCACCTTTTCTTCTAAGCTTGGCCCAAGTCCATCTAAGTAAGCAAAAAGGTCACAGTGAAATAAAAAATAAGAACCTTTAAAAAAAAAGTTTATTTAAAAACTGGTAATAAAATAATATAGATACAAATCCTGTCAATAGTATGCTAGATGTTGTATGGCATTACTGCAGGCATGATGTGAAATACAGGCACCTCATGTTTTACATGGGTGTTAAACGTGCTTGAAAAGCAGCATGTGAATCAAAAAGCCCGTAAATCCGACAGGTGCCAGGCACCACACGGGACTATACTGCCATACGGTGGCAGACATAAATTAGAGCGTGTTATTTCCAAAAATAGGAGTGCGTAAATTAAACTGCAGCAGCAATTAGACAAGCGCGATATTATAAAAAACGCGTAAATCAAGCATGTGTAGAAGCCGAGGTGTCTGGACTACGAACTATATTAGGGGACCTGTGACAATTGATTGACTCAAGCTTTCCTTTCCCTTGTATCATGTCCATTTCTCTGACCGATACAAGAATATTTGATGTCCATTAACACAGCAATGATGCTTTGATGGAGAAAGGTTTGGATTTATCAGCAGTCTAAAATTTCAGTTTCCTTCCCTACATTGACATATGGAAATGCCTATTGAGGAAAAAACTCTGATGCAAGATGCACTGGTGTATTATAGTTGTCGATACAGTGACTTGTACCTTGGGTGGGATTGTCACACAGTAAGGGTCCAGAAGAAAAATATGTTTACACAAACAAGTACTTAAGGATTACCTTTCCAGCTCATCCAAATTTGGAAATGACAAAATTCCTCCGAGCATACTAAGCCTTGCGAAGTCAATACGCACAAGCATTAGGTGACTCATGTATATATTGTCAACAGGACATAGTCATGCTTACAGAAGGCAGCCAACGTGCTAGATTCATCCATCGCGAGTACGTCCTGGTGGTGGCACAGAGCTACAGTGCCCTTCATAATGTTTGGTACAAAGACCCACCATTTATCTATTTGTCTCTGTACTCCACAATTTGAGATTTGTAATAGAAAAAATCACATGTGGTTAAAGTGCACAGTCAGATTTTATTAAAGGGTATTTGTATACATTTTGGCTTCATCATGTAGAAATTACAGATTTTTTTCTATTACAAATCTCAAATTGTGGAGTACAGAGGCAAATAGATAAATGGTGGGTCTTTGTCCCAAACATTATGGAGAGCACAGTGTAATGTTGGATGAGAAAATCTCTTGTCATCCTCAACATTGACTCCAGACCCTATGAAGTCTCGTGGCATTGTCAGTACTGGCAATTAGGAAAGCTCCCCCTGATATCAGCTACTGTTTTTCCTCGAATAAATGCATAAGTGCTCTCCATGTTGGACAACAAAAGGAAGAAGCACAATTGAGTAGCAAGAGCACAAAATATATTTTAGGTGGGGAACGTCAGTGTGTGTCAGCACAAGCAACTGGATACGACCACCACTGACCAAGCTAGTTGATGCCAAACTGGGTCTGTGGCAGCAATGAGTGAATAAACATGAGATACTCTTTAAGTGACTCCTGTTCTTACAGTCTGAAGAAGGGTCTCGACCCGAAACATCACCCATTCTTTTTCTCCAGAGATGCTGCCTGTCCCGCATTTTGTGTCTACCTTCGATTTAAACTAGCATCTGCAGTTCTTTCTTACACCTGTTCTTAACATTCTACCTGTAATAGATACATCTCTGCATTAGAATTGTTTTTTTTTAAAGTGGTGCCTGACTTTAAAGCACCAATTTAGATAATTGGAAAAACAGGTATTTGAAGATCATTGCTTCAGACCTGGTGTTGTCACAACCTATTGGGTAGCAGTGATCATTGCCCCCCCTGCTTTACTTCCTTATTCTGTCCTCTGCCAGGGGGGTGGCTTAGCAGAGAGACAGAAGGATAGTGTAAACGATCTACTCTGTGAAAAAACTCACAATAACTCCTGTGAATCTTTGGCCCATGACTGCTCAAGGATGAAGGAGGGATGTGATTGAGAACCTTGAGTCCATACAATGGGAGTGAACACAAGCCCTGCAATAAGCGGCTGAAGGAATGCTCTACCTCTCAAACTACGTATGCTCCACCAGTCAGCCACTACCTACCCTCAGGCTATTAAACACTACAACCTCCAAATAAACTCGGACCTACTGTAACTTGGGGCATTGTTTTACCTTTGCACTATTCGTGTTTGTTTGTTGTTATGTTTGTTTTTATTATTTTGTATGGTGTTTTCCGAGTCCTGTGTTTACATATAGGACAGTTGTGCTGCTGCATAAGAATTGCATTGTTCCTTTTCAAGAATATGACGATAAAAGACTCTTGGCCTCGTGTAGAAGAATCTGATTCCCACATAAAGACAAAATGCTGGAGTAACTCAGTGGGTCAGGCAGCATCCCTGGAGAGCAAAGATAGGTGATGTTTCAGGACGGGACCCTTTTTAGAGGTCCATGTTCTCCAGGGATGCTGCCTGACCCGCTGAGTTACTCCAGCATTTTATGTGCTTCCTTGGTAAACTAGCATCTGCCATTCCTTGTTTCTACAATCTGATTCCCAGCTTGGCCTCATTAACCACGAGAACCACAAAATGAGTGGAACTAAGGAGATTATAATTTGAAAATGTTGTATGTTCTTGGACATGAATGGGTCAAAATATTAAACAAACATTCTGTTGAGTATTTGGGGCAGCTGGTGGATCTAGTTGGAGTCATACAATAAGTTCAGTTTGGAAACCTCTGCTATTGACTGTTACGTCAAAAGCTGGACTTTTGGCTTCTTAATCATCTTGCGAATTCCTGCAAGTTGTCAACCTAGAAATAGATACCAATGAGTCATATTGTAACTTGCTATCATCAGTGAACCAGGTTCAATGACTTGTGCCCAACAGATGCTATGCAAGAAGTTTGGTGTTCCTTATTCTCTTAGCGACAATGTTACAGAGAGAAATAATTGTAGATCAAAACATCATTACATCACATCAATAGCTTTACTGTTAACTATTCTGCTACCTAAAACCTTGTAAAGCTGTAACAGTTTGTGAAGTATGATTTAACTTTCATAAATTAAATTTTATTCTGCCCATCAGTTATTATTTCTAAATGCCTTGGTACCGCTTTAATAATAGATCCATAACTTTCCCCACTGCTGATACCAGCTATCTGGATCCTTGGTTTGTCTCCCAACTTTCTTAAATTTCTTGAAATACATAATTTTTTTACCCTTTTCTGTGCTTGGAAGCTATTCGGAATCTGGACTTTTTGAATGATGGTAACCAATGCATCTTTTCTCTCCATAGCTGCATCCTTCAAAGATTGTATGTCATCAGGTTCTAGGGATTTATTGTTTTATCAACCCTGTACATTTTAAACATACTGCTATTTTTAATTAATACTAATTGTATATTTGTTTTGGGGATACGGTTTCCTTCCATCCATCCCGTCTGCCATTCTCACTATTCTATAAATCCCATTTAAATATTCACAATATCTCTAGCCATATCTCATACCTATCTCCCAAACCCCGTTGGTGTTGTCTCATTTTTTCTGTTGTTTGGTTAATTTGTTGCACTTATTGCATAGTAAACTGAACTCTGTCTTTGTACCAGACTGATTCCTGGGATGTCAGGACTTTCATATGAAGAAAGACTGGACAGACTCGGCTTGTACTCGCTAGAATTTAGAAGATTGAGGGGGGATCTTATAGAAACGTACAAAATTCTTAAGGGGTTGGACAGGCTAGATGCAGGAAGATTGTTCCCGATGTTGGAGAAGTCCAGAACAAGGGGTCACAGTTTAAGGATGAGGGGGAAATCTTTTAGGACCGAGATGAGAAAAACATTTTTCACACAGAGAGTGGTGAATCTCTGGAATTTTCTGCCACGGAAGGTAGTTGAGGCCAGTTCATTGGCTATATTTAAGAGGGAGTTAGATGTGGCCCTTGGGGCTAAAGGGATCAGGGGGTATGGAGAGAAGGCAGGTACAGGATACTGAGTTGGATGATCAGCCATGATCATATTGAATGGCGGTGCAGGCTCGAAGGGCCGAATGGCCTACCCCTGCACCTATTTTCTATGTTTGTACTGTTATGTGATCTGCTTCATAAGGAGGATACAAGATTACATGCTGACTGTCCTTGTCACGTGTATGGATGCTGGATTTTCCCCTTGAGCTTTTGAATAATGGTGTGTCATATTTCTTTCTCAATGTTATGCTACAACCATAAAATGCTGGTTACTCTGCACGTGGAGTATTGTTTACAGTTTTGGTTGTCACAGTACAGGAATTATGTGGTTGTGCTGGAAAGAGTGCAAAAGTGATTCACTAGGGTATTGCCTCAAGTTGGGTAAAAGTGAGTTGTGTTTTTTAAAGTTTCATGATCCTGTGGGAGAATAAATTCATCCACACCTCTATCTGAAATATTTGACCCTTATTCTGAAGCTATGCACCCTATGTTAGATAGTCCCACGAGGAGAACCATCCTTTCAGCATCCATGCTGCCAATGCCTGTACATGAAGTAGGGTATCCTTTTTTTAATTCTATATTCCAATGAATATGGACTCGACCTTCCTTTATAGTGGATCTTTACATTCCAGAAATTGGCATCATGAACTTATCTGGACTATTTCCAATGTAGGCACATCTTTCTATAAGTGTGGAGATGAAAACCACACTCCATGTGTTGCAAGAGTATAAATACTCCAAGTACACTAACTTCTGCCTTGTAAAGTTGTCACTTGTAGCAAAGGCCATGTTCCATCAGCCACCCTAATTTTTAGCTTGCATGCTAAAGCAAATCTATGTTTCATGTACTTCAAGGTTCCTTTTGTTTTGCATTGTTTTGACCTCAAACTGTCTAAATATATATATTTTTTTAATTCTTCTTTCCAAAGTGCATAACTTGCATGCATCCCATCAGTCTACCTCTTTCCAACTCTCTTAATCTCTTTACATCCATTTGCATGATAACTTACTTTATCGTGTGATTGGCTTTTTGGCTACAATATTTGGTTCCTTCATCCAAGTCATTTTAAGTAGTTGAAGTCCAAGCACTGAAACCTGTTTAAGCCATCCACTTACTGATTGCCAATTCAAAATTACCCATTTATTCCCAATTTTGTTTTCTGTTTTTTATCCGTGCCTCCTATCATAAGTTCTAGGAGCAGAATTAGGCCATTCAGCCCATCGTCTACTCCGCCATTCAATCATAGCTGATCTATCTTTCCCTCTCAGCTCCATTCTCCTGCCTTCTCCCCCATAACCCCTGACCCCCTTACTAATCTGCAAACCTGGTCACTAAGCCTTCAATTCCCTCATCCAAATCATTGATAGACATCGTGAAGTGTAGCGATCCCAGCACCGACCCCTGAGGAACACCACTAGTCACTGCCAGCCAACCAGAAAAATAATTCTTTATTGCCATATTTTGCTTTCTACCATTCAGTCAAACTGCTATTCATGCTGATACTATGGGCTCTCATCTTTTTTAGTAGCCTCACCAGCGGCACCATATCAAAGGTATTGCCAATGCATGCCAATGTAATACCTTCAACCGCACAAATTATTTTGTGTAACCCTTTAATGGAATTAAATAGCTTAAGGATAAAGGGGAAATCCTTTAAAACCGAGATGAGAAGAACTTTTTTCACACAGAGAGTGGTGAATCTCTGGAACTCTCTGCCACAGAGGGTAGTTGAGGCCAGTTCATTGGCTATATTTAAGAGGGAGTTAGATGTGGCCCTTGTGGCTAAGGGGATCAGGGGGTATGGAGAGAAGGCAGGTACGGGATACTGAGTTGGGTGATCAGCCATGATCATATTGAATGGCGGTGCAGGCTCGAAGGGCCGAATGGCCTACTCCTGCACCTAATTTCTATGTTTCTATGTTTCTACTTGTATTTATTTCTGCCTACAAATTTGAGAGATTACATTGAGATGACCACAAAAGACAATATTCACCCTTCCCAATTGATATTATTTCTGATTTTTTACCCCCAATATGAATGATACTGAACATATCCATTCTTAACATCAAAAAACCTATTCCAGTCATTTGGTTGAAAGACACATTTAACGATATTTCAGTGCCAAAATAAACACCTTTCATTTGAAACTTGGAAAATATCGTATGCATTGCAGAAATAGTTCAAAGGAAATATTAGAAATTGTGATTAATGCTGCAAGTCTATCCAATTTGGAATAGAATTTCAAATAGACAAATTAGGAGAAGAAAAATATTGTCATCAGCAGACCTTTGAAATTCAATTCTTAATGCATTTTCTGTAAATTTGAAAAATTATTCCTTTTGTCATGCAAGTTCAAATTTCCCTTGAAGGTTTCTTCAAAAAATTGATTGTTTGTAATGAGTATTGCATGGGTACGATTTGGAAATTTTCCTGAAACCCCAACTTGTTTTTCTTCACATCCTGAAATGGCAAGTAAAATGGTGCAATAAGGTTTGGTTTCTTATTGTCATGTATACTGAGATACAGTGAAAAGCTTTTGTTTGCATGCTATCCAAATAAATTAGTTAATTAGTATACATGAATACAATCAAGCCATACACAAGTACAACAGGTAGAACAAAGAGAAAAATAGTGTGCTGAATACAGTTTTCAGCAATGTCTGAGATGTCTTCATTTTTTAGGGAACAGTGGTTCCCCTCTTTATTATAGATGAGGCCCTCACATGTGTCTCTCTACTCCGCAGCTCTGCTCTTGCTCCCCTTCCCCCTATTCACAACAGGTACAGAGTCCCCCTAGTCCTCACCTTTCACCCCATCAGTCAACACACAATCCTCTGACATTATCACCACCAACAGGATCCCACCACTAGTCATATCTTCCCATCTCCACCCCTTTCCACTTTTTGCAGAGACTGTTCCCTCCACAATTCCCTGGTTAACTCGTCCCTTCCCAAACAAACCACCCCCTCCCCAGGTACCTTCCCCAGCAACCGCAGGTGCTGCAACACCTGTCCCTTTACCTCCTCCCTCAACTGTCTAGGGACTCCGGCAGTCCTTTCAGCTTATGTAGAGGTTCACTTGCACCTCATCTATTTTACCCATTGTTCCAGATGTGAACTCTTATGTATCGGCAAGACCAAGAGTGGTCTGGGCGATCGTTTCGCTGAACACCTTTCCTCAGTCCGTCTGGGCTTACCAGTTGCCAACCACTTTAACTCCCCTTCCCAATCCCATACTGACCTTTCTATCCAGGGCCTCCTCCATTGTCAGAGTGAGACAATATACAAATTGGAGGAACAGCATCTCATATTTCACTTGGGCAGCTTACAACCCAACGGTATGAATATTGATTTCCCTAACTTCAAGTAACCCTTGCATCTCCTCTCTCACCATCCCTCTCCAATCCTAGTCGTCGTACTAGTTTCACCAGCAGCAGGAAGATTTAAAAGGGCAGTGGACACAGCTGAACTAGTATGTTGCCAGCCAAGAGGGGGACAGCAGCCAATAAGAAGTAACCATGGAGTGAAGTGGCTGTGTTCTGAGGTGCAAGTGATGTGTTTTAAGGGCAAGTGTTGAGGCTTTGGCTCGAGATTTACCAGAATGTTACCTGCATTGGACCCCTTCAGTTATAAAGAGAGAATGGATAGATTGGTTTGTTTTTTCTGATAGAGCAGAGGAAATAGAAAAAAATAAACAATGTAACCATAAGTCCATGGTTGTGCAAGAGGTGGTCTGTAGTGTTCTGATTGTCAAGATAGGTTGTTTCCAAATGAAGATAGGGTTTTGGCCCGAAACGTTGCCTAGTTCCATCACTCCATAGATGCTGCCGCACCCGCTGAGTTTCTCCAGCACTTTTGTCTACTTTCGATTTTCCAGCATCTGCAGTTCCTCCTTAAACATTGTTTCCAAATGTAACTGCTCCTGAACCTAATGCTGTGCAACGTCAGGCTTGATGGTACATTCTGCGTGATGGTAGCAGCAAGAAGAGGACAAGGCCCAAGTGGGGGTAATTCTTAGATGATAGATGTTGCTGCCTTGAGACAGCTCCTCATGTAGATACTTTAGAAGGTGGGGAAGGCTCGCAGACCTTTGTATTGTTGTGTGTGGGAATTGCAATACCAGGCCATGATCCAATAATTCAGGATGCTTTCTACAATACATCTGTAGAAGTTGTGGCGTTGGTCATGATGCCGGATCAGCAATGAACACGTTGGCACACACAGTGAACTCACCCAATGAGCTTTATTTCCAACACAAACATGAGCATCTAGAATCATCCCAGCAGCTTACTCTCTCCACTCCTCTGACTAGAGTTCTGAAGGACAAGGATCAGACTAATTGGTCCAATAACCATTAATTGGATCCAGCTATGGTTTGTTTGCCAAGGGCAGGATCGGAGTGGACTTTAAAGGGGATGTGTTGTTACAAAGTGTATTGGAATATTTGGTGACATGCCAAATTTCTTTAAGCCTGTAGAAGCTATGGCTCTCCTTCTTCGTGATTGCATCTATGTACTGGGCCTAAGACTGGTTAACACACTGACATTTTGAAGTTGCTGACTTTCTCCACCGCTGACCCAACAATGAAAACTGGCTCATGATCTCCCAACTTCCTCCTGAGTTAACGATTAGTTCCTTGGTCTTGTTGACGTTGAACAAGAGGCTGTTGTTGCGACACCACTCAACGGAGTTCTATATCTCTCTCCTGTACGTTGACTCATTATCACCTGTGATTCAGCTAACCACACCATCAGTTGTCAGTGAATTTATAGGTGGCTTTGGAGCTGTGCTTAGCCGCACAATTGCGGCGATAAACAAAGTAGATCCGGGGGCTAAGCATGTAGTCTTGAGGTACACATGTTAATTGTCAGTGAGGAGGATATATTCTTATTGATCACGCTGATTGACCTTTGCTGATGAGGAAGGTGACAATCTAGTTGCAAAGGCAGGTACAGAGATACAGGGCTTGCAGCTGGTTAATGAGTTAGGAGGGAATTATACTGTTGAATGCCGAATTGTAGTCAATGAACAGCAAGCAGCCTGACGTATATGTTCCTGTTGTCCACATGGTCCACAACAATGTAGAGAGCCAGAGAGATATCAACTGTTGTTGACCAGTTGTGATGATAGGCAAATTGAAGCAGAACTTTTCTGTGTCAGGAGTTGATTTGCACCATGCCCAACCTCTCGGCATTTCATTGGTAGACAAAAATGCTGGAGAAACTCAGCGGGTGAGGCAGCATCTATGGAACGAAGGAATAGGTGACATTTCCGGTAGAGACCCTTCTTCAGACAAGGGTGTGAAGAAAGGTCTCGACCCGAAACATACCTATTCCTTTGTTCCATAGATGCTGCCTCACCCACTGAGTTTCTCCAGCATTTTTGTCTACCTTCGATTTTCCAGCGTCTGCAGTTCTTTCTTAACCACGAGGCATTTCATTACAGTGTATTGCATATGGTGAGAGGTAGGAGGTTTCAAGGGATCTGAAGGGGAATGCAGCAGAGTGGTGGAATCTGGAATGTGCTGCTTGAGGGAGTGGTAGGGGCAAGGTAATATTATAACATTTAAGAAGCATCTAGATAAGCATTTGAATTTTGCCACGATGATGAAGACTATCGACCAAATGCGAGTAAGTGGGACGAGTATCGACACGTGCACTGGTCAGAAAAGTAGACATTTGCGGCCAAAGACCTCCCTCTTTCTTTGGAGGTAATATAATTTTTAAAGTAATACTAGACTAAGTGGGATCCGTTGGGTCCCAGCATCACACGGGAGGGCTGGTCCCACAACGCAATATTCCATCTCTCCCCCAATTCCAATATTGGTGGGCGGGGGGGGGGGGCTTTCTGGAGTGCTAGTATGGCTGTTGTGGGCTGAAGGGACTGGTTTCCAGAGGGCTAGTATGGACATTGTGGACTGAATGGATTTTTGGGCTGTGGCGGCTCAGTCACTCAAGCCTGTTGTGCTGGCAGCTCACTCACTCGCGGCTGGTGGACTGGCAGTTGACACGGCTATTCCTTGAAATTACATTTCAAGCAGGGTGCAAGGCCACCAAAGACAGTGAGTTGCGACCTCTCCATCTTGCAAAGAGCCACGCCCACACTTCTCGGTTTTATAGTCCCTCCCACCAGAAGGGGAGTGGCCTTCATGGCGTGGTTGACAGGAGAGAGAATCTCAACATTTTCTAAACACTAATAACTATTTTAATTTTCATCGATGGAAATAATCCTCTTGTCCTGCGCAGCGGAGTAAGATGGCCAAAAATCACAGCCGTAAGTGGCAGCGTTTTTTCTAAAATCAATATACAGAACAACAGGAAGTTCAATTCAACTTTAATGTCATCGCACAAATACAAGTATGAGTACAACGAAATGCAGTTTTGCGTCAGTCCGTAGTAGTTGGGCACAAAGAAATAGAAAGAGAGAAGACTCCGATTTCAGCAATGTGATTGGCGGGACTCCGATTTCAGCAATGTGATTGTATTGTTGTATAAGCTGTTCCTCATCCTACTAGTACGTGACCTGAGGCTCCTGTACCACATCCCTAATGGGAGGAGGGCAAACAGTCCATGGTTGGGGTGTGAGGGGTCTTTGATGATCTTCCCAGCCTGTCTCAGACACCGTTTTCGGTGGAGGGCATCCATGGCAGGGAGCGGGGCACCGATGATGTGCTGCGCGGTTTTCACCACCCGTTGTAGTGCCTTCCTGGTCAAGATTAGACTTTTAGTAATATAAGAATATATGAGTACCGATGGATATAGGCCAAAGTATTGAGGGGTTGAATAGCTGACTCCATTCCAACACACTCAAAATGTATAATGGTTTTTTGATAGATCAATTATAACCTGCACAGGCTTATTTTTCACAACAGAAAGGAAGACAAGTGCACATCAAAAGTTATGCATAATGGATTTTTTTTCCCTACCCTCTTTAATATGGAAAATGTTTGCAAAGCCTATCATTACTATTGACCGGGTAGAGGTGCTGATTGTCAAGAAAATGTTTATAAAAGTAGCAGAAATATGTAGTTTGCAAAGCCATGAAAATTGTACAAGTGTAGTGTTGATGTTAAGGGATGAAATGTAAATGTATGTCATCTTTCTCTCTTTTCACAGATGCTCCAAATGCTGATCAGCATGATCTCTTCGGTCAGAAACTACAGCAATGCTGTGTTATTTTTGATTTTATGGACTCAGTTTCAGACCTAAAGTGCAAAGAGGTCAAAAGAGCAACACTGAATGAATTGGTGGATTTTCTCACATCCAGTAGAGGTGTGCTTCTTGAACCAGTCTATCCTGAAATAGTGAAAATGGTATGTGACAAGTGCCCATTATTAAGCATTTTTTTGTGTGTACGGTTATCTTTCACTGAAAAAGAACTACTATAAATAGATCTTTCTCGGAAAGAGAATTAATATAGCACAAATCAATAAGAACATGAAAGATATCTTGAAATCCACCGGATGCAACTCTACAGTGCATCATTTTAAAACTCAAGTTATGATATCAGTAGTTGTGTCTTTTTGGGATTCCATGTTTCCAGATTTGAATCTGGGAAATTATAACCTATTTGATTAACAAAGGTAAACCATGCCTCCTTTTTTTCCTCAACCACTGATATAATCCACATTTGCAAGTATCTTACAAAGTTGACCACACCAATCTCCTCCAGCACCATTCTTGGTTCCTTTCCTTTATTCCATCTCATTATAACCCAAGAATTGCCTGAAATAAATTATCTTCTTACTGGTATTCAGTTCTAGAAACTGCCCGCTGGGTAAATATGGCAAAGATCAACCCATTGTGTTAATTCTCCGTGAACAGCAAATTAATAAAATTAGAATCTAGATGACATTATGTTCATTGTCTGTTGCAAACTCCATTGCCCAACGTCATCACCTCCAGGATAAATTAATATCAAAAATCTGTTGATTCTTGAAATCTGAAAAACAAATAGAAAATGCTGGAAATGCTCCAGTCACGCAGCATTTGCAGGATGAGAAATAGTTAACATTTCAGATCCAAGACATTTCATTAGAACTAGAAAAAAAAAAACAATTTGATTTTTAGTAGCAAAGAATATAGAGAAATAGGTGAATGTCGTAAGTGGTACAGGATGAGTTAATGTAGTGGTGGGAGTAACAGTAACATTATGTGGCTTTGTCTGTGTAACGTTGTTAATAGCAAGACTAAGAGACATGTCCAGATGGCCAGACTTAGCTAGTAGAAAAAGAATAAAAGCCAACTCAAATTGACAACAGGCAGAAATGGCATGTTCTGATACAGTCAGAAAAATTAATTATTACCCAAAGTTGGAGAATTCAAAATTAGTCTGATAGGCTGCAACAGAAAACTCTTATTTGCAGCTAGGTGGCTAGCGAACCACGAGATCAGATTCTGACCATGCATACAAAATAATTTTGAATAAAACCTTTCTAATGGTAGCACCGAGATGTGAGCATGGCCAGGATGGTGTGGGTCAGCTGCCTTTTTGAGGCAGCATTTCCAGTAGATCCCTACAGAGAAGGGGAGATTGGTAATGTCATCTTGGACTACAGCTGTGACATTCTCAATCAAATGTCAACTCCTTTTACCCTCACCTCTATTCCTCCTGTACCCTGGAACCTTAAACTGCCAGTACTGTTCCTTTCTGAGCTATATTTACGTACAACATTCCAGTCTCACGTATCAATTTACGTCCAGAATTCATACACCAGGCTCTCTTTAGAAGAAAAAATTATAGAGGATTATTAATGTTTAAATGGAGAAAGACTGCATTAACAGTAATACAGAGAGATTTGGGCTTGCATGAAGGGCAAAGAGGTGCAGCAAGAAATGGGAAAGGATAATAAAATGATGGCCTTTTAGTTTGAGGAACTCTACAAGGCATGAGAGAATATATGGATATTGTGAACTGGTTTAGTCCTCTTGTTTAAAGAAAGATATAATTGAATGCAGTTCATTGCAGTTGAGAAGAATGAAAGACAATCTTATTGAAACATGTAAAGTGCCTTGGGGCTGGACAGAATAAATGCGTAGAGAATGTTTCCCCTCATGGAAGAATCTGGAGGGCATAATCTCAGGATAAGAGGGTGTCTGTTTAAGAAGGAATGGAATACTTTATTGTCACATGTGACTAGGCACAGTAAAATTATTTGCTTGCATACCCAATGTATACAAATAGCAGCCAATTACGGCACTGACAAAGTTACAAAGCACGTCGGCTCCTCTTTTGTTCTTTGTTCTCCCCCCTCACCCCCCCATCCCAGTTGTCCATTGTTCTCCCCCCCACCTCCCTCATGGCCGTTCCCCCACGCCGGGTCCTCCATTGTTCTTCCCCTCCCCCCCTCATGGCGATCCTCCACGCTCCCATCGACCACGGGTCGACCTGCGAGGCATCGCTGCAGCCACGAGGCTTCACCACTGCCAACGCCCCACTTCACGCCTCCATGGTGCCGACCCGAGCCCCAGCCGTGGGCTCCGTCAGGCGCTCATTAAGATTAAGACAAGGAAGAATTTCTTCCCTCAGGGTTTTCAAGTCTTTCGAATTCCCTGTCCCAGAAAGCTGTGGAGACTGAATAATTGGAATGTATTCAAAGCTGAAAAAGGTTTTCAATCAATAGGTAGTGCAAAAGTTAGGCATGTAAGGAACAAAAGTGGACGAGGAAAATTAGATCAGTCATGATCTTATTAAAAGGCAGAGAAGGCTTGAGGGGCTTACTAATAATCATTTTTTTAAACATCCTTCTGACCCACTGTAAAACACATTATTACTGCACATCTTACAACACTCCCTGGAGTGGGAATAAAGTTGAGGAATGTTTTAGCTAATATTCTTGAACATCATGCTCTAAACAATTCTGTTAGGTATAATATGATGGTTCCTATCCATGTTTTCTGTTGCATTAGTGTTTAGTTAAGATAGACAAAAGATGCTGGAGTAACTCAGCGGGACAGCGGCATCTCTGGAGAGAAGGAATGGGTGACGTTTCGGGTCGAGACCCTTCTTTCAGTACTTAAGTTCTTGCAATGTAGAGATTTCTCTATTTCAGATGTGTCACATGTCCATTGTGCTTGCTGTTTACTATTTGGGATTAGTTTCCATTTCCAAAGTTAATGCTTATTTTTATGTCAGTAGTGGGTCGGGAAATGAACAATGGTTTTGTCTGTAGTTTTTTACATTGCAATACATCACTTGCTTTTGAGTTTTTTTGTGTCATTTTAGAATGCGATTTGAAAATTGGTAATCTTTATAAATTCATAAACTAATAATCTGGTTGTTAATAATTAACTAAATTAAACTGAAAATACAATTGTAAAGTTATGTTCAGTTTCATTTTGATTTGCTCTTCACTTTGCGTCTCCCAAAGATCTGTAATGAAAGTCTTTATTAGTCAGCTGTTTTGTATAACCAAATTGACAAAGTATATCTGGGGTGGAAAAGTCAGTCTTCAACAAATGTGTTTAAAATACCTGGAATGTATATTATCAAAAGGTCATGTGATAGGAGCAGAATTAAGCCATTCAGCCCAACACGTCTACTCTGCTATTCAATCATAGAAACATAGAAATTAGGTCCAGGAGTAGGCCATTCGGCCCTTCGAGCCTGCACCGCCATTCAATATGATCATGGCTGATCATCCAACTCAGTATCCCGTACCTGCCTTCTCTCCATACCCCCTTAGCCACAAGGGCCACATCTAACTCCCTCTTAAATATAGCCAATGAACTGGCCTCAACTACCCTCTGTGGCAGAGAGTTCCAGAGATTCACCACTCTCTGTGTGCAAAAAGTTCTTCTCATCTCGGTTTTAAAGGATTTACCCCTTATCCTTAAGCTGTGACCCCTTGTCCTGGACTTCCCCAACTTCGGGAACAATCTTCCTGCATCTAGCCTGTCCAACCCCTTAATAATTTTGTAAGTTTCTATAAGATCCCCTCTCAATCTCCTAAATTCTAGAGAGTATAAACCAAGTCTATCCAGTCTTTCTTCATAAGACAGTCCTGACATCCCAGGAATCAGTCTGGTGAACCTTCTCTGCACTCCCTCTATGGCAATAATGTCCTTCCTCAGATTTGGAGACCAAAACTGTACGCAATACTCCAGGTGTGGTCTCACCAAGATCCTGTACAACTGCAGTAGAACCTCCCTGCTCCTATACTCAAATCCTTTTGCAATGAAAGCTAACATACCATTCACTTTCTTTACTGCCTGCTGCACCTGCATGCCTACCTTCAATGACTGGTGTACCATGACACCCAGGTCTCGCTGCATCTCCCCCTTTCCCAATCTGCCACCATTTAGATAATAGTCTGCTTTCCTGTTTTTGCCACCAAAATGGATAACCTCTCATTTAACCTCGCATCTGCCAAACATTTGCCCACTCACCCAGCCTATCCAAGTCACCCTGCTGTTCTCCTAGCATCCTCCTCACAGCTAACACTGCCCCCCAGCTTAGTGTCATCCGCAAACTTGGAGATATTGCCTTCAATTCCCTCATCCAGATCATTAATATATATTGTAAATAGCTGGGGTCCCAGCACTGAGCCTTGCGGTACCCCACTAGTCACTGCCTGCCATTGTGAAAAGGACCCGTTTACTCCTACTCTTTGCTTCCTGTTTGCCAGCCAGTTCTCTATCCACATCAATACTGAACCCCCAATGCTGTGTGCTTTAAGTTTGTATACTAATCTCTTATGTGGGACCTTGTCAAAAGCCTTCTGGAAGTCCAGATACACCACATCCACTGGTTCTCCCCTATCCACGCTACTAGTTACATACTCGAAAAATTCTATAAGATTCGTCAGACATGATTTACCTTTCGTAAATCCATGCTGACTTTGTCCAATGATTTCACCACTTTCCAAATGTGCTGCTATCCCATCTTTAATAACTGACTCTAGCAGTTTCCCCACTACCGATGTTAGACTAACTGGTCTGTAATTCCCATTTTTCTCTCTCCCTCCCTTCTTAAAAAGTGGGGTTACGTTTGCTACCCGCCAATCCTCAGGAACTACTCCAGAATCTAAAGAGTTTTGAAAGATTATAGAAGATCATAGCAGATCAATCTCTCCCTCCTAACCCCATTCTCCTGCCTTCTCCCCATAGCCCTAGACACAATTACTAAACAAGAATAGATCTATCTCTGCTTTAAAACTATCCATTGACGGCCTCCACAGCCTTCAGTGGCAAATAATTCCACAGATTCACCACCCTCTGACTAAATAAATTCCTCCTCATCTCCTTCTTAAAGGAACATCCTTTAATTCTGAGACTGTGACCTCTAGTCCTGGACACTCCCACTAGTAAAAACATTTTCTCCACATCCACTCTATCCAAGCCTTTCACTATTCTGTACACTTCAATGAGCCCCCCCCCCCCCCCCCCCTCATTCTTCTAAACTCCAGCGAGTACTGGCCCAGTTAACTGGCTGTTAAATGCTCATCATGTGTTAACCCATTAATTCCTGGGACCATTCTTGTAAACCTCCTCTGGATCCTCTCCATAGCCATCACATCCTCCTCAGAGTTGGGGCCCAAAATTGCTCCAAATGCAGCCTGACCAGCGCCTTATAGAGCCTCAGCATTACATCCCTGTATTTGTATTCTAGCCCTCTTGATATAAATACCTGCATTGCATTTGCTTTCTTTACTACCGATTTGACGTACAGATTAACTTTTGGGATTCCTGCACCAGCACTCCCAAGTCTGGTGCAGAAATCTCTGATTTCTGGATTCTCTCCCCATTTAGAAAATAGTCTACACCTTCATTCCTCCTACCAAAATGCATGAATCCACACTATATTCCATCTACCACTTCTCTGCCCACTCTGGGTGGGATTTTGGTTTGACTTATTTACAAGGCTTTTCATTGTCTCAGACATGGCTGAAGCTTTCAGAAAACCTGACATGGATTCTGGATCAGGTCATCAGCAGCAAAACCAGACAGATCAAATCAGCGATACTGTTTGATCTACATACCCCTTCTTGGGCTTTTGCCCAAAGGGAAAACATAAAGCATGCAGATGTGATATGTATATAAAGCTGTAAAAATTAACTATCATCTATCGTAAAGCAATGGAGGATATACTGCAAGTAATATATATAACGTTGGTTATAGTTAATTAGAGTCCAAGATCTGCATCTAGACATAATCCCCGTATCTAGCCACAGGCTTGCTGACCCGACCTGCACTCGTACGGTACAGGCCTTTAGCCGTGCCCCTCACAGGAGATGTCGCCACAGGCATGGTCTCCATCGGGAGTTTCTTAGCAGGCGACGAGTCAGCACAGGTTTCGCGGGGGATTTGTCGACAGACTTTACAGGGGTCTTCATCGTCGGCACCAGCCCCATTGGCAGTCCTTTTGCAGGTGCAGAAACAAATTTTTGATCTCACAACTGCTCACTGCCTGCTGTCACGTGTCCCTCATTCAGATAATTATTTCCATAAGGTACAGAGTATATTTACAAGGACATGGCCAGGGTGGGGACTTTAGTTATGGGAAGTGATTGACTGGAGTTGAGTTATGTTATTTTTGGAACAAATAAACTCAGCCGAGATTTAATCGAAGTGTACAACATTGGAGGTTCTATCAGAGATCATGATAACCAGAGGAAATGGGTTTAAGTTATTTGCTAAAAGGATAAGAAGGAATTGTGGAATTTCATCATTTCATTAGATCTCAGTTCTGAGATCTAGAACTCGCTGTCTGAAAGTTGATGGAGGCAGAGATCATCATCGCCTAACAAATGCACCTGACTGAACATTTGATGAGCCACAACATGCATTGCGAAAGACTGAGAGCTAAGAAGTGGGTGTAACTTGAATAACTGCATTTCACGACAATATGACTGAATTGAATTGAATTGTGGATACAGAATCCTAGACCATTAAAATGACCAATCATGTTGAGGAAAATGTATCTAGATATGGTTTGACCAGTGACCAGATTATTATAAACCAATGCCCCCGATAGTTGGAATAGGTGTGCTGTAAATGTCCAGTAATATAATTCATTATATTGTGATTCCAATCGTGACCAATCCATTACT
Source organism: Leucoraja erinaceus (assembly GCF_028641065.1). NCBI lineage: Eukaryota > Metazoa > Chordata > Chondrichthyes > Rajiformes > Rajidae > Leucoraja > Leucoraja erinaceus. The sequence goes on along the minus strand of NC_073384.1, from coordinate 58,206,238 downwards.
TTACAGATTTATCAGGAACTTTATGTGGGAAATAAGCACAGACCAATCAGTCTTGTAAAAGAATGTGGAAGATGGACAGATCCAAACCCAGTCCACCTAATTTGAATTCCTGTTCACAACCCTGGGTTGTTTAGTAAAATCCTAGTTATTTCAGACTCCATCTAAATGTATCTGCTCGATATTTAAAGTGTGATCCAATGCCTCCAGTGTTTTGCATCTTTGTGATGAATTATTCCGAGTGTTCTATTTCCTGTGAGAAGTACAATGGAGTTACAAATTAATTTTTATGTATGAATTTATTTAGTCATAAACAGATGTACCTACCGTTAGCCACGAGACTACAGATGCTGGAATCTTAAGTGAAAATCAAAATGCTTGAGAAATTTAACAGGTATGGCAGCATCTGTGAAGGGAAATAGACAAAGCCATTTTGGGTCAGCACTCTTCAGACTGATGGGAGTAAAGGGGAGATAGCTGGAAGAAAAAGGAAGATCTAGGTAAAGATTGGGTGATTGGCCAACGAGTCAAGTGGGAGAGAACAGGTGGTAGATAGTAACCAAGGCTGGAGATGATAAGCGGAGAAGGTAAAATAATGCAAATAGTGGAATCTAAAAATGCTAATGAAAGTCAAAGAAGCTCATTATAGAAACATAGAAATTAGGTGCAGGAGTAGGCCATTCGGCCCTTCGAGCCTGCACCGCCATTCAATATGATCATGGCTGATCATCCAACTCAGTATCTCGTACCTGCCTTCTCTCCATACCCTCTGATTCCCTTAGCCACAAGGGCCACATCTAACTCCCTCTTAAATATAGCCAATGAACTGGCCTCAACTACCCTCTGTGGCAGAGAGCTCCAGAGATTCACCACTCTCTGTGTGAAAAAAAGTTTTTCTCATCTCGGTTTTAAAGGATTTCCCCCTTATCCTTAAGCTGTGACCCCTTATCCTGGACTTCCCCAACATTGGGAACAATCTTCCTGCATCTAGCCTGTCCAACCCCTTAAGAATTTTTGTAAGTTTCTATAAGATCCCCTCTCAATCTCCTAAATTCTAGAGAGTATAAACCAAGTCTATCCGGTCTTTCTTCATAAGACAATCCTGACATCCCAGGAATCAGTCTGGTGAACCTTCTCTGCACTCCCTCTATGGCAATAATGTCCTTCCTCAGATTTGGAGACCAAAACTGTACGCAATACTCCAGGTGTGGTCTCACCAAGACCCTGTACAACTGCAGTAGAACCTCCCTGCTCCTATACTCAAATCCTTTTGCTATGAAAGCTAACATACCATTCGCTTTCTTCACTGCCTGCTGCACCTGCATGCCTACTTTCAATGACTGGTGTACCATGACACTCAGGTCTCGCTGCATCTCCCCTTTTCCTAATCGGCCACCATTTAGATAATAGTCTGCTTTCCTGTGTTTGTCACTAAAATGGATAACCTCACATTTATCTCATTATGAATGAGAAGCAAGAATAAAACTGTTAGAGACATTAGCCAAACCTTAGGCTTACCAAAATCAACTGTTTGTAACAAAATGAAGAGGAAAAAGAGCACTGGTGAGTTTACTAATTGCAAAGGGACAGGTAGGCGGAATTCTCCCAAACGTAAGACCTCCAGGGCTGATGACAGAAGAATTCTCTCTATAATAAAGAAAAATCCCCAAACACCTGTCCGACAGATCAGAAACACTCTTCAGTAGTCAGATGTGGATTTGTCAATGATCACTGTCCGCAGAAGACTTCATGAACAGAAATACAGAGGCTACACTACAAGATGCAAACCACTAGTTAGCTGCAAAAATAGGATGGCCAGGTTACAGTTGTTTATGTTTATGAATCGCAGACTTCAAGCAGTATTGCATGCGAAGGATATGCAACAAAATACTAAACATGACTACTTTCATTTACATGACATTGCTGTGTCCCAAGCATTATGGTGCCCTGAAATGGAGGGGGGGGGGGGGGACACTATGTATAAACACAGCTGTAATTTCTACATGGTGAAACCAAGATGTATAAAAATGGCCTTTATTAAAAGCTGACAATTTGCACTTTAATCACATGATTTTTTCTATTAGAAATCTCAAATTGTGGAGTACAGAGGCAAATAAATAAATGATGGGTCATTGTCCCAAACATTAAGGAGGGCACTGTAAACTTCCATGTCAGCTGAAAGTTCTGTTTGGGTCCTTGAATGGTGGTGGGGGAGGAGGTGTCGAAACAGGTGTTGCACTCCACTTGCTGGGGAAGTGCTTTGGAAGGGGAAGGGTGTATGGGAGGGAATGAATGAACCAGAGAGTCGTGCAGAGAGTGGTCTCTGCAGAAAACAAAGGAGTGGGGGCAGGAAGATATGACTGGTGGTGGGAAGACTGGAGAATGATGTTGGTGAAGTTGCATTGAGTAAAGTATGAGCCCGAAAATGATTTTGGAAAATCTTGTGTGCATTTCAACAACCAAAATCATTTGGTTACATGACAAAATGTTTTGTGCGTCTTTTTTTAAACTAGGGTTTAGATCATCAGAGAGGAGCTAATGTTTAAAATATTATCCAAGTTATCATTTACTGGGAAGTGCGGACATTACATACATATTATTTCAATTTGAAGCATTTAACTAAAACTGAAAATGTTGCCTCTATCTAGGCAGAGACCTGCTAATTGTAATTTTTGTAATTATATAAACAAATATTCTGAAGTATTTGAAAACTTTAAGAAATGACAGTATGTAATTTTATAATTGGATTTTGTTCAGCAAGTAAGAAATATGGCATAAAGTCATGCAAAATTTATTACAGAAGAAACTGCATCCTTGGTAACAGTTGAACTGAACAGCTGTCACTGTCATTAAGTTACTTTCTAAACCACCTTCCTCTCCTCCTCATCTCCATTCCTCTGGCACTTGAGATTAATTTTTTAAAATGTGACCAAATGCCACGCTGCACATTCTAAGTACAGTTTACAGATTGCTTGCTTTGTTAGTTCTGATGTAGAAATCTTATGTTAAATGAATCTCGATCACTCCGCATTAAGAATTCAAATATAACCAGTTAACCTTTTATCATCGTTAAAGTGACAATCCAGATTGATGTTGTGCATTTTGTCGTAATGTACTATTGAATAGTACATATACCACCTTCAATGAAAGGTGGCTCCTGAAATGTGGGAAGTGATCTACATTTACAGGGTCAAGTCAGGTTTATTGTCGTATGGTAATACAGGTACAATGAAATTCTTGCTTGCAACAGCAACACAGGCACATAAGAGTCAGACTGCACAGGAAATCAAAAATTATAACTCATTTATACAAGACAGTGAAGACAAAAAAGACTGCAAAATCAAGGCATTAGTGCAATAACAAGGCCATGGTAGGTCAAGCGGTGGTCTGTAGTATTCCATTGCTGAGTAGGTTTAGGATTGTGCAGGTCAGTTCAAGAACTTGATTATGTAGGAAAGTAGCTATCCCTGAATCTGGTGAGGTAGGACTTCAGACTACCTCCTGGCCGATGGCAGCAACGAGGGGCCTGGCTCAGATAGTGGGGATCCTTGATTATGGATGTTGCTTCCTTCAGGCAGTATCTCATGTAGATGTTTTCGATGTTGGAGAGGCATGTGTCTGTGATGGACCCCGTTGATTCCACCTTGTCATGAGGCTTAAACGTCAGAGGGCATTATGGTGAGCAGGAGCAGGTTGGTGAAGGATCTTGTTTTTATGGATATTGAGTGTAATGCCCAACCTCTTGCATAATTTGCTAAACAATGTCTTCAAAGTCATCCTCTGAATTTGTGCAAACACGAACAGAATCTGAAAACTAAGCTGGACCAATAAGATTCGGGTGATCTTGGTTTTTGAGTGTAGTCACTGTAGATTGAATAGTTTTGAAGGTTAGTTCAAATCCAATGTATAGTTTGCAACCTAGCCTATATACCAGAACTAGCATAATAATCCAATTGCTGCTGAACCAGTCCTTGTTCTTATACACAAGGTCTCTCTAAATAAACCTGGGATACTGTATGCTTTATTATCCACTTTCTCGACCTCCCTGCCACTTTAAAATAATTGTGCACTGGAAACCTTAGACCTCTCTCGCCCATAGAATCTCATAAACACCCAGGTTAAAGTGGTTGTGTCTGTTCTGAATCCATGTACAGGCCGTCCCCTGTCTCCGATTACATTATTAAATTCAAAAGACCAATGTACGTACAGACGTTCGTTCCTACCAATGCTGTCACGTGCCTTTACGTTTGCAATGAGTATGATGTACCTGTCCTTACTAGTTTCCATGCTTGTTCAAAGAGTTGTTCATATAGAAAAACACAGTTACATTGACTAAATTATTAGGTAGAAATTAAGTGGTTCCCTTATCCGTATGTGATTAGTTACCTCGTCTTCAGTAGGTTTCTCAGATCCTCATTCTTCTATTTGTTAATCATTCTGCAGCCATACCCAGAGATTGTGAAAGAGGAGTCTGTGACATTGGCTATAAGGTAGAATGTTGTGAGTACAACTGACATGGTATTGATTGACTAGTCCACAGGATGCCTATTCCAATTTTGACACTTGACATTAGGGATGTGATGCTGAGGCTTTATAAGACACTGGTCAGACCACATTTGAAGTATTGTGAGCAGTTATGAGCCCCATATCTGAGGAAGGATTTGCTGTCGTTGGAGAGGGTCCAGAGGAGGTTTACGAGAATTATCCCAGGAATGATTGGGCTAACATATGATGAGCGTTTGACGGCAATGAGCCTGTACTCGCTGGAGTTTAAAATAATAAGGGAGGACCTTTTTGAAACACACTGAATAGTCAAAGGCCTGGATAGAGTGAATGTGGAGAGGATGTTTCCACTAGTGGGAGAGTTGAGAACCAGAATCAGAATAAAATGATGTATCTTTAGAAAATAGATTTCTTTAATCAGAGGGTGATGAATCTGTGGAATTCATTGACACAGACAGCTGTGGAGGCCAGGTTGATGGATATTTCTAAGGCAGAGATGGACAGAACCTTGATTAGTAAGGATGTTGGTGGTTATGGGGAGAAGGCAGAAGAATGGGATTGAGAGAGAAAGATAGATCAGCCATGAATGAATGGTAGAGTAGACTTGATGGGCTGAATGGCCTAATTCTGCTCCTTGAATTTATGGATCTCTGGTGAAAGATTCATTGGGCTGGGATTGACTTTACTGCATCTGAATCCAATGCCGAGGTCAGTGCCAGATAGTCCATCAGTTTTTAATTATCGCTGACTTTCCATGTAGAGTTTTTGATGCCATTGAATGGCTTGTTGGGTAACTTCAGAGGGCAAGCAGTCACATAGCTGTGGGTCTGGAGTCACATATGAGTCAGACCAGCTAAATATGACACAATTTGCTTCCTTGAAGGACATTGTTTTTTGTTTTTGTTTTTTGTCTTGCCTTGTAAAGCGACTGAGTCCCTGAAAAGCGCTATATAAATTCAATTTATTATTATTATTATTATTGGCGACCAGTTGTATTTTTGATTACAATCTTGCATTTTCATAGTTCCTATTACTTAACCAACTTTTTGTTTAAATGATCTGATTTTTTTAATTAAATTAACAAACTGGATTTAAATTCTCCATTTGCCACTGTAGCATGTAGCTCTTCAACCCCGCCCGAGTTGCGGGGTTGAAGAGCTCTTGGAGCGGGGCCTAACATCACTGCCCCGCGCGGCTTAGAATGGCCGCGGGACTCTGCGAGCGCACGCCGGGGGCTCTAACAGCAAGACCCGGTGTGCGACCTCGCATCACCCGGCGTGGCTTTAATGGCCGCGGGACAATCGCCATCGCCAGCCGGGGGCTTTGACTTTGACTGACATCGGGGGGGGAGAGTGCAGTGGAGAGATAAGTGTTTTTGGCCTTCCATCACAGCGATGTGATGGATGTTTATGTAAATTATGTTGTGTCTTGGGTCTATGTGTTTGTAATGTATGGCTGCAGAAACGGCATTTCGTTTGGACCTCAAGGGGTCCAAATGACAATTAAATGTATCTTGTCTATTTAAGACTATAGATTTTTAGTGCATTTTTGGGGATTATTAGTCCATTAATTTAATTAATACACCAACCTTCTTCTGTAACTTTTAAGCAAAATTACATTTTAATCTTTGATTAAGAAACTGTTCAAACTTTACTTCAGTCCCCAACTGGAATTAACCAGAGAATCATAATGATTAAGTTGGAGCCTGTGCAGTCCATTAAGTTAATGTTTACTCCCTGCCGAGCAATATATTCAGTGTCAATCCTCTGCCTTTACCCTGGAGCCCTGTAATTTAACTTCCCATAATTGTGACACACACAAAACAACCTGAATTATCATAATATTTGTGGTTTTCATATATTTGAAATGGAAGTTAAAATGATGAACTAATATCATTATATTTTATTTAATGCAGTTCAAGACAACCTGTTGCATTTCAATTGTGACATTTGTTTATTCCTTACAAATAGCTTTAATTTGAATTAGAATTTTTATTGCATGAAAAGTAATATTAGAGTGCAAATTATCAAGTTGTTAAAGATATTTGTGTATGATGTTAATCTTTATTGCATGCTATCTGCTAATAATATCAATTTATGTCATGAGATCATTTATTCAGCATGTGAACATGTCCTGTTAATTGTTTCTCAGGAATAGTTAATGAACCTGTTCCTTGGATTTCATTTTATAAGGATCACAAATAAGGTTGAAGAGTCAAAAGAGCCAGTTAAATATTGACTCTTTATTTGTGACCTAATAAAATGGTAAATCAATTAAATCCAATGCCCCTGTTTAACGAGATGTTCATTGAAACTGGAGGAGTTCGCAGGAGATTAAATAAATGAAACTTCCAAAGAATTGTCAGCAAAAGATGAATTTTTGGACCCATCTGCACCATAGTACTGCTTAGCCAATATTCTGACAATGTGGACATTAAAATTAAGAAATGTTCATGGTTTTAAGTCATTTTGAACAAATATGGCATGTGTTATGAATTGTATACGATGTATCAGATATAGAGTTTTAAATTAGCATAATCATATCTTTTGCGTAGAATCATGTCTATATTTTGACATACTTTGTTACTCCACTTAAAAATCAAATCCAAATTTAATAGATAATTTAACAAACACTTTGACGATGTCAAAACTATGATCTAAATTTATTTTTGCCAATTACGGTTATATTGCCTGCTCAAAGCAATGTAGGCTTAAGAATATTTAGCATATTGGTGACTTCAATCTTGCCTTCAAATGAAGCAACATTACTAATGGCTAGAGCCAGGATTTTGCCATAAATGCCATGTGCCTTTTCATGCCTTTTTTGATGATTTCAGGAAGATAATGCCCTTTCCACGATTGAGTGCCTAAATCAGCCTTTTCTTGCCGTTTTGTAATTTCCAAGAAAATTTACACCACAGGGGCGAAACCCGGCTGTGAGTGGGTGTAAAGTGGTGATTGGAGAGGGGTGCGTGGGAAAGGGTCCAGTCTTTGCAGACTGGAGTCATGCTTTAAGTAGGTGTGAATGGTGATTGGGAGGAGTAGGTGGGGAAGGGTCCAGTCTTTTCAAACTGGAGTCAAGCTGTGAGTAGGTGTGAAGTGTTGGTTGGGGATCAAGATTCAAGATCATGATTCAATTTAATTGTCATGTGGACCCCTTGAGGTCCAAACGAAATGCCGTTTCTGCAGCCATACATTACAAACAAATAGACCCAAGACACAACATAAGTTACATAAACATCCATCACATCGCTGTGATGGAAGGCCAAAAATTTTATCTCTCCACTGCACTCTCCCCCCCACGATGTCAGAGTCAAAGTCAAAGCCCCCGGCTGGCGATGGGGATTGTCCCCGCGGCCATTAAAGCCACGCCGGGTGATGCGAGGTCGCACACCGGGTCTTGGTGTTAGAGCCCCCGGCGTGCGCTCGCACAGTCCCGCGGCCATTCCAAGCCGCGCGGGGCGGTGATGTCAGGCCCCGCTCCAGGAGCTCTTCAACCCCGCAACTCGGGCGGGAGAAGTCGCCATTGCCCTGAAAAGCGGTCTCCCTCCAGAGACCCGCGGGCTCCCGGTGCCGCCGTCCACCAACCCCGCAGTTGCAGCCTCCGAATCTCCGGAGGTCGGGCAGCAGCAGCAGCAGCAGCGCTCCACCACCGCTCCACCCGCTCCGGACTCGGCCAGCCCCGCGACGGTGACTGTGAGTCGTCGGCACCAGAGTCCCCGGTCATCTCCTGTTGGAGGCCGCTCCTCGTTGCAGCCCCAACGACAACGGAGACCCGACAATGAAAAGGTCGGGTCTCCCGTGCAGGGAGAGATTTAAAAGTTACCCCCACCCCCCCACACACACACACACCAACAAAAAATAACAAAAACTACATAAAAACATAGACAAAAATAATAAAAACTCGGACGGGCTGTACAGGCCGCTGCTGACGAGAGTTGCGCCGCCTACCGCGATGGGGTGTGGGGGTACCAGGTAAAGATGGGGTGTGGGGGTACCAGGGTTAAGTTTCTGTTTATCAAACCTGCAGTAGAACTCGTTCAGGTCGTTGGTCAGCTGACGATTGTCCAAGGAGTGGGGGGGGGGGGGGGGGGTTTCTCTTGTAGCTTGTGATTTTGTGCAAGCCCTTCCACACTGAAGAAGAGTCATTTGCTGAGAACTTGCTCCTCAACTTCTCAGAGTACCTTTCCTTGGCAGCTCTGATTCCTCTTCTCAGCTTATTCTTGGCCTGCCTGTAGAGGTCTGCATCCCTGCTCCTGTAGGATCTACCCCTACAAGGGTCAAAATGCCTAAAGTCAAGTCAACGCCTTGTAAAAAACTGAACGATTTGGTGAGAGTTTACGGAGTGATATATTCTCTACAGTCAACTGTGTGCTGTTTTGCAATGCATGTGAGAAAGCAGTGAATCATGAAAAGAAATATTTCATCTCCCAGCATGTACAGACAGCTAAACACAAGTCGGCGGCAGAGAAACTGAAGGTAGGAAATACACAAGCTTGTCTCCTCGTAACATTTACTGCTGGCTCCAGTCGCAAATCTGAGGTTTCGAGTGATCTGTGCAACGCATTCATTGATGCTGGAATTCTGCTGTGGAAATTGGCAAACAAATCTCTCAGAGGTTTTTTAGGGAAATACACAAGAACATATACCGAGCGAGTCATCATTACGGAAAAATTATGTTGACAGTAACTTCAACATTGTTGTGCAGAAAATTAGAGATGAAGTTGCACGCAACAAAATATGGATATAAATAGACAAGACAACCGATGCTATAGGGAGATATGTTGCCAATGTGGTCATCGGTACACTGGAGGCAGGTCAACCATCAAAGGAGTATTTCTTGTCATCGGAAATATTGGAGAAGTCAAAGAGCTCAACTATTGCTTAGTTGTTTACATCTTCACTTGCTGTACTTTGTACTTAATGTTCCTGGCGATGTAGGTAAAGACATACAAGGAAAATGTGAGAGGGGATTTTAGCTAACAAAGATCTTGAAGAAATACAAAACATAGCTAAAGTTCTCAAAGATAGTTGTAATGCACAAGATATCGACTTGAATATAGAGTTTGTAGCTTGTTTCAGGTATGCACCAGTGACCTCAGCTGGGGTAGAAAGAAGTTTTTCACAACTGAAGCATATTCTGTCTGACAGACGGCATGGTTTAACACCAGAAAATTTGGGAAAAAATGCTAGTAATTATGTGCAGCCAGGCAACTTTGGTCATTTAATTTCGTCTACCTTTATTTTATCATTTTTAACCATATTTTGGTGACGGAAATAATGCCCTTTTCTGCTTTTTTTTTGGTCAATAAATGCCTTTTTCGTGCCTTTTTTGTAATTTTATTATGCCTTTTTGCCTGCCTTTCAGAGATGTTTAGCGCCTAAACATCCTGGCTCTACTAATGAAGCAATGTTAAAAAAATTTGAGATATTAAAAAATCAAGTCTGCAATTTCTCCCATCAGATAAAGTATAAAAAGACGTTTAATTTGACACCTTCATATCTTCAGTATTTAAAAGGTTATGGCAATTTTCATACTCGGAAATTAGCATCTTGTTCCCTATTGCTTTTCCATTGACTTAACTCAAAAGCTATGATCGAGGACAGTCAAAAGCCCATAACTTTCTTAAAAATTAAGAGACAGTTTCAGTTATTATAGATTGAAGCATTCTGAAACAAATATAAAACCATCTTACTTGGATGACCTGAAATTAAAGCATATAATTAGTTAATTACTTAATTGTAGCTAATTACAAAATTGACCGTTGTGACGGAAATAGTAATAAACACCCAGACTGCTTTGAAAATTCAAAAATGTGATATTCTCAAGATCAGAACTTTAATATTATTGTATTATATGCTGTAAGTCCGTTATAGATAGGTAAATAATTTACCAAGTCTTTATGGAGAAGATCAGCTGCTAGCTGGTACATTGGTATATCAAAATCAGTAGCATCATCATACTCCTCAGATTGCAACCAATAAGCAACTCTGTACACCTTGTTTTTCCTCAACTTTTCAATTTTGGCATTGTAAACTACAAGTTTTTGCTTTTCAAACCACGCATGACATGCCTTTCTGCCCACTATTTTCCCATTAAGAATGTCCTGTAGATCATAACATTTGGAGTATTCCAAATTCGGATAATCTTTGCGAATGCTGTTTAAATCAGTCTCTTTCAATTTGTTTCCTAGTTCTTTCCTCTCTTTCGTGTCCTGAGCCGAGCATGCTCCTTGTCTTTCTGTCGCTTGATGATTTCTGCACTCTTCTGTTTTTTCTTCCTTCTGTTCCTCTGCACTCTCCTCCATGTCACTGCCTTACAGAGCACCTCCTCCCTACGATGCTCCTCGAGATTATCAAGGTAATTGACTGTTCTATTCTTGCAGGCCTACATGACAAATAACACATGGTGGCATTGGGAGATTTCTGTTTCGATGAGCTAAACATCCCCATTATCTCCTCCGCATCAATGTTGTGTGATCTTGCTGATGCAGTCTCCTCCTTCAGTTTCTCAGTTACATCAAGTTCAAAGTATTTACTATATTGCCTCTCCAACACAGTGATGACAGCTTGAAGACAGCTCCTCATCTTTGAACTGAACTGTGGATGTACTGGTAGCTCCCGAAGTTTTGTCAACGTGGCGTCAAGATGTACCTCCTCACCGAAGAAATTTTCCCTTGCCAATATCAAGTTGTCAGGATTTTCTGTGGCTTCCTTTAGGGCAGAAATCACCACGTTGATGCCATCAACATGGTTGATCTGATTCTGGCTTGAAGTGTAGAAGCGCTTCATCCAAAGCCCAGTCAGATATTTGCCAAGTAAGCCTAATATCTGAAGTTTTACTTTTGCTTCAGCCTGGGTGAAGTCATGGACGATGGCGCTTTTCAACCCCCTACAGGATGTTCCGCTATTCAGCAGGGCACCAAAGTCATCATAATGTTCTATGAGCTTGCCACTAATGTGAAACAGTATGTGCAATCTGTTGCCACGGTACCATGGGAGGACACCTCGGGGGATGTTCCTGTCATCTAAAAATGCGACAAATCCTTTGGGTCCCCTTTTCCTTTTTTGTACCGAAGTTTGCTCATCTGCAGTATGGCATTTACTGCTAGACAGTCATTCGCAAACAAGAATTGTCCTCCGGATTGTTTCTGCATTTTGAGGGCTGAGCGAACTGATGTAGCAATGGAGCCAAGAGGATGCAAGTGGCAGTAGAGCTCATTCAAAGATTTACCCCACTCACTACTCACAATCCTAATAGCAGCATGATTAGCTGCACACCTGTCACTCATTGTGCTTGAAATGTTGTTCATTATCTTTTGTCTGGTATCTTGAAAATCTGCTTACTTATTGAAATAAGTAAGTTTTACACAAATTATCAACTGTTTCGCAAATATGTTGTGCATAGTCTTAAGCAGTCCCACCAGCCAATTCATCGACTGCTGCAGAGAGACATTTGTCTGTGGTGGTGAAGTGAACACTGTTAATGCGGGTCCTTTCCTGGGTGTTTGCATCAAAACCCACAGTCAAATCCTTTGTTGCTAGGATCATCTCTGCTGTTTGCAACTCAGCAATAGCTCCCAATTCTCGGGCCATAACTTCAACTGCACTGCGTCGAGGACAAATCCCACAACCTCATTCTTAACGTGGGAAAAACTAAGGAGATGGTGGTTGACTTCAGGAGGGCGGGGAAACAACACCATACACCTCTGCACATCGACGGAGCTGATGTAGAAAGGGTCAGCAGCATAAAGTTCTTAGGACTACATCTGTCTGATGACCTGACGTCCACGGCCAACACCACAGCTCTGGTCAAGAGAGCCCAGCAGCGACTTCACCCTCTCCGAAGACTATGTAAAGCAGGCCTCCCCACCACACACCTACGGACTTTTTATAGGGGGACTGTCGAGAGCACACTGACATACGGCATCACTTCCTGGTTTGGGAGCTGCAAGGCGTACGAACGGCACCAACTGGACAGGATAGTGAAGACCGCAAGCAGGATTATTGGTGCTCCACTCCCCTTCCTGCTGGACATATACAAGAAGAGATGTATCAACAGAGCCATCTCCATCATCAAAGACCCTTACCACCCATCGCATGACATTTTCTCCATCCTCCCATCTGGGAAGAGGTACAGGAGCATTAGCTGCAAAACCAGCAGGATGCTCCTCAGCTTCTTCCCACAGGCTATAAGACTGTTAAATGGACTTTGCCCCCTGCCAAGTATCGCGCACAAACCCCCACACTGCAGCAGAGCCACTGTTGTGCCGCTGCCGGTCGGAACGGCTGTTGAATGTTTAGTAGAGTGTTAAATTTGTTCATGACATGTATTTTTTAATTTTAATTCCTATTTATTTTTTAATGCAAACTGAATGGACTCTGGTTGAGCAACGTTTTTTTGTTTCCTCTGGGTATGCGAATACTCAGGAAATGACAATAAAGATTTACAATTACAATTACAAACATGATCCAGATGAAGTCCACTCCGCTTGTAGAACTGGCTTATCAGGATTGGAATGTTTGCTGTGGGAGTTTTGTTTACAATACAGTCAAACACATGCATCCTTGTTGTTGAGGAGTAAGTTTTCTGGCCCACCTTTGACTTGACAAAACTGGCAGCCTGCAGAGTTTCGATTGTTTCTTTGAGGACAAGAATGTCAAATTCGAGGCGTCTCACATCCTCTTCCCTGTCCTTTAAATTTTCATGAACTTTTCTGTACTGGTGAATTGAAACAGTTTTCCTATATTTCTTACTGCCACGAAACATCAGCAATTGTCTGTGTGCTTTTTTAAGTCTCAAAAGCTCTGCCTTGGTTTCAGCAAGCTCTTGTGCAAAAGTTTTCCCATGTAATTTGGTTTTGAGTTCCTGAATCTTTCTGTCCTTTAAATCTATTTGGGTTTGCTTTCTCTTTAAGGCTTGATTAACTACACGTGTGGGAGTTTTCAACCGTGCCCGAAGTTCACTAATCTTTGTGTGATACTTTATTGTAAGAGCGTCCCTGGATTCAGACAGAAAGTTTAGTCTTTTCTTCGATTTCTGTTTCCTTGGTGAAAGACTTAGAAATTCTCTGCTACATTGTGTTGAAACACTAGATGTCAATGGCATTGGTTCAGGTGAGGCAGCAGCTGTTGTTGGCGTTGCTAGATTCAGTGGAGGATGCAGACTATGACTGTCATTGCCCATGTCTTGAAATATGGGTACTTGGCTTTCAGCTGATGTCAAGGATTCAGGATCTTGAGCACCAGGCAGTGGAATGTCATCTAAAGAAATGAGTTGACTGCCTTCTGGAAGTTTAAAAGTTTCATCACAAATTTTCATAAATGCTCCAAGTTCCTTGGGATTGGTGAGTTTTTTTAACTTAAGCAAAGTCTGGTTAACGAGAGCCTTCACTCTTAACTTAACAGCACCAAATGAATAGCCTTCTGCATCCGACAAAGAAATGTGAACTCAGCGATTTCTCTGTTTCAGACAGACTTTTTTCAAACAAGTACAAGATGTGTCCATTTTTAAGATCCCTCTTAGACTCGGGCATGACAGAGAAATTCACTTCAAGTTGAACTCTAGCTATGCTTGTCTGGGCTTTTGGATTGACAATTTTGCATTTCTTCTTCGGAGACATCTGTTTGTAATGTAAATTTAAAAAAAAACACTGTACAGCATTAACAGAAACAAGTTATTTGCAGTTTTAGAAAAAAAAGAAGAAATTCATATTCATCAGTTTCATCTAAATTCAATTACTAGATCTAAACATCTATCCATTTCTTAAGAAAAGGTTAACATTTTTAAATAGCCTGTGTCCAAATAACATTCACACAAGAATTTACAATATAAGATGATTTTTAAATCTCATTGTCATGAATTTATAGGCCAAATGGAAGGAATTTAGTGTTTTATTCCCGTAAATGAATGGGCATTCAAATCATCTTGCGAGTGGGATTTTGTGGAATGCGATCGATTGGAACGTTGCGGTTGCGGTGAATTTGAACCCCATATCGGCAGGAAAAACATTGCCGGTTCGTATGGGGCAAAAATCACATTTTCGCCAATTAAATTTGGATTAAAGTCATCCTAAGAAGCAAGTTTATATGTAAAATACACGACTTACCTTATGTTTTGTCCCCTACGTGAGATCCATCCCGTTGTAGGCATTGACGGCATTATAAGTCAAATTTTATTTTACTCCAGCGCTTAAATTGTCTAGCGATTTTCTTTTTATTTTCTATCTTCAATCTATCTATTTATTTATTTATTTTTAAAACTTCCGAGAACGGAAGCCCGGTCGATTGTTCTGCAGCAGCTTAGCAGCCTGAGAAAGTTCGCCTTCGACAGGCAGGAGAAAACGGCATTTTAATCCTGTCCCCCCCCCCCCCCCCAAAGGTGCCAAAGTCGCGCACATGGCCAGTGGCAGAACTGCAGCGCCGCTGAAGGTAAGTATTGTAACATCGCTAACTAATGGCTATTAGTTAGCCATTAAGTATGACCCAGAATATTAAAGTAACCCTAATTTTTTGGAAAAACAAATATGCCTTTTCAAGTTTGAGGGCATGATTAGAAGCTATATTTGGCAAATATTTACCAAAATAGATATTTCAATTGCATATGTCTGTTAAATTATCAATATTCTTTTCCTGAGACTGCTATTAAATGATAATATGTTATAGCTTGCTCTTTAATAAAATTCTTAATTCTTCCTATAATCTTGTTGCAGATTACCAGTAATATTTTCAGAACTCTTCCTCCCAGTGACAATCCAGATTTTGATCCAGAAGAAGATGAACCATCTTTGGAAGCAGCATGGCCTCACATGCAGGTAATAAACTTGAGAAAGAATAACAGTACAAAATATGGGACGTGTTTGTAATTTACGAAGGAGGAGGGGGGGTCAAAGAAGCAAGGTGACTAAGGTGGTAGGAGATGATGGAAGAATTTGTGCACACCAAGTTGGGGTAGGGGCAGAGGAAAGAGAGAGGAGGTATGACTTGAAATTGCAGAATTCAGGTTCATACATAAGCTACCCAGGCAGAATAAGATGTGCTGTTTTATGAGAATGGGAAGGAGATAAAAAATGGTTAGCAACCGAGACCTCCAACAGGCTTTTGGTGGGTGGAGCACATGTTCAGCGAATCGTTCAACAAATCTATGCTTGCACTCACCGATATAAAGGAGGACACATCGGGAGCACAAATGCAATGCACTGTTGGAAGAGGTGCATGCGAACTTCTGTCATACCAGGAAAAGTTGATGTGGTCCCAAGATGGAAATGGGAGCGAAGTTGTAGGGACAAGTGTTACATCGGGTGATGTCATCAGCGATGGCAGCCTCGCCAACAGTCTGTCTTTTTGTCTTTTTTGTTATTTTCCGTGTGTTTTAAAAGGATGTGTTAATGTTCTCTGGTTTGTTTTATGTGGGTGAGGGAGTTGGGGGAAACTTTTTTCAATCTCTTAACTTGCCGGGATGCGATTGTTTTCTGGATCGCTCTGCGGCCTAACATCATGGAGCTGGCGGCCTTGCTCGAGACTGACTTTGAGCCGCCGCCGCGGGGCCGTGGACTTACCATTGGAGCCTGCGATCCCTTGCCTGGGATCGACGCTCCAACTGTGGCCTACGGATTCCAACATCGAGGAGCTCGCAGTCTCGGGTAGAGACTGATGTCAGGAAGCTCAATGTCGCAGAAGGTTCGACCAGCTCCGCCGCGGGGGGAGCTAAGATCCCCCCCGATGCGGGAGCTTGATCGCCCCGAAGCGGAGGGCTCGACT
This sequence comes from Leucoraja erinaceus, assembly GCF_028641065.1. Classification (NCBI taxonomy): domain Eukaryota; kingdom Metazoa; phylum Chordata; class Chondrichthyes; order Rajiformes; family Rajidae; genus Leucoraja; species Leucoraja erinaceus. Next base: position 58,189,979 of record NC_073384.1, on the reverse strand, counting down.
GCCGGGTGCGGGAGCCAAGATCGCCCGACAATAGAAGGTTCGAGTGCCCCGACCACGGGAGAAGAAAAGAAGATGAAACTTTTTTTGCCTTCCATCACAGTGAGGAATGTGGGGGAGTCGCTGTGGTGGATGTTCATGTTAAAAATGTATTTGGTTGGCTTGTTGCTCTTTATTGGTATGAATGTAGGGCAAATCAAATTCCTCGTATGCAAAAATACTTGACTAATAAATTACTATTGATTATGATTATGACATCTCCTGTAGTTACAGTGGAAAGTGTATGGGGCGGGGATGTTGGCAGGTTGGATGGAAAATAATGAGCAAACCAAGGAGTAGCAGAGAGAACCAAGGAGTAGCAGAGAGAGTGGTCCCCGTGGAAAGCTGAAAGGGGTGACACGGGCAAGATGTGACTGGTGGTGGGAACACATTGAAGGTGGCGCGAATGTCAGAAAATTATATTTTGGATGTGGCGGGTGAATGGTGAGGACCAGGGGAACTATCCTTCCATGAGAGGGGAGAGGAAGCAAGAGCAGAACACAGAGACCCAGGTGGGGGCTCCAATCACAAGAGCAGGGGGGAAGCTGTTTTTTCTGAAGAAAGAGGATATCTCAGATGACCTAGAGAGGAATGCCTCTTCTTGCGAATAGATGTGCCGGTGACATAGAAATTGAGAGTAAGGGATGGTGTCCTTCCAAGAGGTATGGGAAGAAGTGTAGTTGAGGTTACGTTGAGAGTCGGTGGGTTAGTAGTACATGTCAGTCAATAGTCTATTCTCTGTAATGGAGACTGAGAAGGTGAGAAAGGGAAGAGAGGTGTCAAAATAGAATATCTAATCTAGTTCTTCTTTGTGCAATAGCAATTTATGTAAACATATCCACTATTTAATATATCGGACAATTAAAATAATTTCAATGTAAATTATCTCTTCTTTTCAGCTTGTGTATGAATTTTTCTTGCGGTTTCTGGAGTGTCCTGACTTTCAGCCTAGTATTGCAAAAAGGTTCATTGATCAGAAATTTGTACTTCAGGTGAGTGTCTTTAATTTTATCTTGTTTGCTTGGTCAGTTAACAGTTTTCTATGGTATGTTGTGCTCATTCTGGATTTTTTAAGCTGGTTAGGATTTGTTTAAATTAATTGCCTGGAGGATATTAAGCAGAATACTGTATTAAGCAGAATGGTCAATCAGATAAATATCGGGTGAGTGCTTGTTGCTAAGGATACAGTATTATGAAAGGCAGATTATTTATAGTTGATGACGTGAAATGCTTAGCAAGATTTTTTCTATAAATTGGCTAGCAGGTACCTTTTTAGTAGTACAATGCTCTTTTTATTTTTTCATGTTGCAAAGATGAAGTCCTGTGAGTACTTTACATTTCAGACATTTTCCATTCACGCTTTTTGGGGAGATATTTTAAAATGCCGTATTGTTGGTGCAGCAATTTGATTTAATTTGCACATAAATTGATTTAACAAAATTAAGAAACATTTAATCACATTTCCTTGGTGTGGAGCACAATGTGCCAATTTTAGGGAGTAACATTTTTACAGGCTTTGATCAAACAGTGATCAAATAAATATTAATATTCTTCTCAAACAAAAGAATGTTGGCTTGATTTTAATTTATGTTTCCTCTCATCCTTAAATAAATGTTGTGCGGCAGATTCTATTTTTATTTAAATGTATTGAGGGAAACACCTTGTTTTGTTTATATTATACAGTGGTTGCCGCTCATCGAGAGAAATGGGTATCAGTTTAGCATAATAGCTTGGACTAGAAATATTGTTTAACTTCCACTGGTTTCCACTATGTATGTGACTTCATAAAAGTCACATATTTGTACCAAATGAGGAAAATAGTTGATTTGTTATCTTTGTCTTGATTCCTGCAAGCATATTATTTTATACCAAGAACTTGCTAGGCTATTATGCCCTCGTTAACCATAAATGTGAAGTCAATCAAAGAAGATGAATTATTCTACCAAAGGCAACTTTATGGTTGTGCCTGCTTGAAACTTAAATGTCCACATAATTGCTTATTGGTTTGCCGTCACGATGAATTATATAATAATAATAATAATAATTTTATTTATAGAGCACTTTAAAAACAAACATAGCTGCAACAAAGTGCTGTACATCACTAATCATTGACAAAAAAGTTAATACACACCAAAAATAACAATCAAAAGAAATAGTAGGAAAAGACATGTAAAATAAAGAAACATCAAAAACACCACAAACAGAAGCAAAGCCTCAGGCATGGTCAAAAGCCAGGGTGTACAAATGCGTTTTAACACTGGATTTGAAGATGGACAGTGAGGGGGCCTGTCTGATGTGCAGCGGCAGGGTGTTCCAGAGTGCCGGAGCAGCAACAGAGAAGGCTCTATCCCCTCTGAGCCTCCGACTAGACCTCGGTACCTCCAGGAGCAGCTGACCAGCTGACCTGAGGGACCGGGCAGGAGTGTATGGGTGGAGCAGCTCAGAGAGGTAAGGCGGGGCGAGCCCATTCAGAGATTTTAAAACAAATAACAGTAACTTAAAATGAACCCGAAAGTGCACCGGGAGCCAGTGTAGGGAGGCCAGAATTGGCGATATGTGCTCCCTCTTTCGAGTCCCTGTTAAAAGGCGAGCAGCAGCATTCTGAACCAACTGGAGACGAGCCAGTGAAGAACGAGCAACACCAAAATAGAGCGCGTTACAGTAATCCAGCCTAGATGTAATAAAGGCATGGATTACTGTCTCAAAATGCTGCCGCTCGAGAATGGGCTTCACCTTCGCCAGCTTCCTTAGGTGAAAGAAGCTGGACTTAACCACCGCGCATATTTGGCGATCTAATTTAAAGTCACTGTCCATCCTAAACCCCAGGTTCACAACTGTTGGCTTCACGTACCTTGACAATGGACCTAAATCAACAAATGGAGGTTCACGGCAGCCATTGGGATCAAATAAAATCACCTCTGTCTTCTTTTCATTAAATCCAAGAAAGTTTAGGGCCAACCAGGACTTAATGTCATCAAAACAAGACAGAAGCGATTTTACAGAAAAGGCATCTTCCCCCCTCAGCGGCAAATAAAGCTGGGTATCATCTGCATAACAGTGGAAGGAGATGCCATGCTTTCTAAGGATGGAACCCAGAGGAAGTATGTACAGCGAGAAAAGCAGGGGCCCCAGAATCGAACCCTGTGGAACCCCATATAACAGGGGAGCGGAAAAGGATTCAAACCCAGCAAGGCTAACACACATGGTTCTGCCCGCCAGATAGGACCTGAACCATCCCAGGGCACTGTCGCAGATGCCCACTAACTGCTGTAGCCGAGATAATAAGATATTATGGTCCACCGTATCAAAAGCGGCAGACAAGTCCAGCAGGACAAGAACCACACAATCCCCAGAATCATTAGCCAGGAGGATATCGTTAAAAACCCTTAGCAATGCTGACTCCGTGCTGTGCATGGTTTTAAATCCAGACTGGAAGATCTCCTGAATATCATGCTCCTCCAGGAATAGTTTTAGCTGAGCATAAACAACTCTCTCCAGTAATTTAGAAATAAAAGGCAATTTCGAGATGGGTCTAAAATTGGCCAGAACAGATTGATCCAGGCCACGTTTCTTAAGCAGTGGTTGCACTACCGCATGCTTAAAACTCACGGGGACAACCCCAGAACACAAGCTGCTGTTAATAATGGTAAGAACCGACTGCCCTATACTAGAGAAAACCTCCTTAAAAAGATGTGGAGGGACCGCATCACAAGGAGAACCCGATGGCTTAATATGGGAAACCACATCCTTTAAATACGATATAGTCACAGGCTCAAACTTGTTGAATACCACCAGGCAAGGGACCGAAACAGAAGGGTCAGAGGCAGGTGCTGAAATGTTAGCCCTTAAGGAAACAACCTTATCAACAAAAAAGTGCAGGAAGTCATTACACATTTCAGGTGAAGCTTCCAGACAGACAGGCTGCAGGGCATTTAGAACAGAGTCAATGATTTCAAATAGCACACGAGGGTTGTTACACTTTGACACAATAATTTTAGACAGGTACTCTCTCTTGGCCTTTTTAACACTGTTTTGGTAGTGACGCCAACAGTCCCTGAGAATTTGAAGTGAAACCTGTAGCCTGTCCTTCCTCCACTTTCGCTCAGCTCTACGACACTCCCGTCGTGCTGCACGAGTCACTGCACTGAACCAGGGTTCAGGTTTAGCCCTCGGCTTCAACGATCTTAACGGAGCCACAGAGTCCAGTATAGTCCTGCATGAAGAATGAAACCACGAACTAATCTCCTCCGTACCAAGAGGAGTGGATGCAGAGGGGGCGCAGAGCTGATCGAAAGCAGCAGAGAACTTGCCAGCAGTAAAAGGGCTAAAAGACCGACAGCGCCGAGCAGACACCACAGGCAAAATTGCTTCACAGGAGAAATTGACATCAAACAATACAGGCATATGATCTGAAAACACACAATCAGAGATTTCCAAATTCAACACAGACAAGCCATGAGAGAGAACAAGGTCCAGTGTATGTCCATGTTCGTGTGTGGGACCAGACACACACTGGACAAAATCAAAAGAGTCCACAAGGCTGAAAAAGTCCTTCACTAACGGCTTAGCAGGACAGCACACATGGATGTTAAAGTCCCCAACCAAAAGGACACGATCATAGTTGGGCACGATCCCAGCCAGAAAATCAGAGAATTCATTTACAAAGTCCTTATTATACTTGGGCGGTCGGTAGATGACCACACAAAGCACCGGTTTCGAGCGGCCCACTTCAAATACAGTTGCTTCGAAACTGGAGAAAGAAGATGATAGAGGGCATTGCCTGCACTTAAAGTTATTTTTATAAACAGCCGCTGTTCCTCCTCCACGGCCCGATATCCGCGGTGAGTTGAAATAAGAGCAGCCAGCCGGTAATAGCTCAACAAGAGCGCTGCACTCACCTGGACCCATCCAAGTCTCAGTCACACAGAGGAAATCCAGTCCATGTGAGCAGAAGAAATCCCTCAGTATAAAAGTCTTGTTTGCCAGGGATCTGGCGTTCACTAAACCGATCCTGGAGGGGGATGGACTCACCAGATCAGCTGATCGCTGAGCCCGGTGCAGAGTCCTCAGGTTCCGGGGATTCACCCCGCGGTGGTGGGGCCGAGGAGAGCATGGGAGGCGTGGCCCGTCTCGCCGCAGCTCCTGAGCATAGGAAGGGGTGGGGGCGAAGGGACCCACCCGGAAGAGTTGGTGTACCAGGTGACCTCCTTCATTCCTCCTACCGAGATGGTGAGCCAAGCCAGTTCTCCGTGCTGCAGCAGGTGGACAGTGCTCCCGATCGTTGGGGAGGAGATTGTCCGTTGACAGTTGACAGTTGGTGAGCACCAGGCTGAAGGCTGCAGGCCCCAGAGATGTCCCTGAGCAAAGTGTTCCCGACGCTCAAGGCTTTCGAGGAGATTCCCACCTCCTGGCCCACCCAGTTTAGACTTCACCAGTCGACCGCTACGTTTGCCACGGCGACGGCGACGGCGACGCTTCCTCGGGCTTAAAACCCACTCCAGGTGAGTTTGGATTCCCAAGAGGAACGGGGGCAGTGTAGTATGTCCGCGGTAAACAAAGGCACCAACATTACGCTGAATGTCCATTAGAGATGTACGGTCGTAGACCAGCAGAGACTTTAGTTGTATAACACCAATAGAAAACACAAAAAACAGAGAGAGCAACAGACAGGCAGCCATAGACATCGGCGCCATCTTGGAATATATGCCCTATCCCTGGAATCTAAATTTCGAGGGCTAAATCTAGCTACACATCTGCTACTTAGTCTAAGATGAACCAAATCAATTTAGAAAGAAAAATTGCCTTTTTTGATTTTATGCTTGCAAACTGAAGTGTTGCTTTCACTATGTAGATCTTTATTTTATCCGTCCTCCTAGGACATTGTTGTGGCTGTTGAGATCTGTAAGCACTTTATGAATACCACACCATTGTTCATCTGACGTATCACAAACCTTGAATTTCAGATTTCTCCACTGGAGACCAAAGGTGAACAAAATGTAATCTGTTAGAGCCTGGTTTAGAGTTAGTGAAATAAATGTTTGTAATGGGACAGACAGCAGATTATATGGTAACAAACAAATTTCCGGGGTGGTGAGTTGCCTCCTGGTGCAAGGTCTGGAATTTTCCTGAGTAGCTGCGCACATTCTCATTGAGCACATTGGCACAAATGACATGTGTGGAAAAGGGATGAGGTCCTACATGCGTAAAGTTTAAAGAGCAGGACCTCGAGAGTAGTTAACTCCAATTGTTTCCGGTGCCACATTTCTTGTGAGGGTACAAATAGAAAGATAGGACAGATGAATATGTGGCTCAGGGGAGGGTTTCAGATTTTTGGGCAAATTGGATCTCTTCTGGGGCGGAGGTGATCTATACAGGAGGGATGGGTTACACCTGAACTGGAGAGGGAACCAATATCCTTGCACGGAGGTCCAGTAGAGCTATGCAGGAGGATTTGAATCATAGTGAAAGGGGTGGTGGGAACCAGAATATAAGGACAGAAAATGGATGGACTGATGGGAAGGTAGAGGTTAGGACCAGGAAGTCTCAAAGAAAGGGCAGGCAAGGAGCGGTTAAGAAATATGAAACTGAAAGGCTGAAATGTGTTCAATTCAACGCAAGGAGTATCATGTATAAAGCAGGTAAACTTAGAGCCTTGGGGCTATGATGTCGTGGCCATTACGGAGACTTGGTTATGAGAGGGACACTAGGGCAGCTCTATGTTCCAATGTTCTAAGGGACTCGGGTAATTAGGATCAGTCAGCATAGCTTTATACATGGCAGGTCATATTTTACTAATATGAATTGAGTTTATTTTTGAGAGGGTGATGAAAGTGATTGGTGAGGATAGGGTCGTGTATGTTACCCACATGGATTTTAGTAAAGCATTTGATGAAGTTCCCCCATGGTAGGCTGATCCAGAAGATTAAGATTCAGGAATTTGCAATGACTTGGTCCTCCGGATGCGGAACTAGTTTATTCCTCGAAAGCAGAGGGTTGTGGTGGAAGGGCATTATTGTGACTGGAGGTCTGTGACCAGTGGAGGTCCGCAGGGATCTGTGCCTGGATGCTCCTTGTTCCATTGTGCACAGCCTTGTGTTTTCAGCCTATGTCATCATACAAGTACATAGTTGCATACTTTGCATTAGATGTGGTGTGTAACTGTGCTAGTCTTGATATTTTTTATGGCTGTAGTTTACTCATGCTGAATTCTACACTACATGTAGAATGCTATTAAAAGCTGTCTCTTAAATTATGCAGTGTTAATATCTGAACAGATGGCTGTGAATGGAAAATCAAGTGATGATCATCCTTTACCATCATAACTGTCTTGATCTCCCACCACTGTTTTGGTATCTAGCAGGAGAAAAGCAGAAGGTGGTATAGATTTTGAGGGAACTTTGGTTAGGGACTAAATGGTGTACATTTACACTATCTGCAAATTCAGAATATCGGGACTATGAGGAGTGGTTGGATTTGAGAAGAAGGATGAGGTATAAAGACATAAATCTATTTGCACAACATCCATAATGGATGCCTCATTAATGGCAAACACCATCTCCTCTATGGGGATAAAATCATGCTCCCATGTGAGAAATGTCTGCTATTGGTGTCCTATGAATTGTGTGATATGCAGTATGGTTGACTTGATGGCATTGTGCAAGTTGATGGATCAGGTATTGGGCGCGCAACAGTGATAAGTTTGTGTGGATGATTTGATCTGTAAGTGGGTGGGTTAAAGTAAGAAGCTGCAGATGCTATAAATCTGCAAAACAAATGTTGGAGGATTGTTGGAGGCTAAAGACATAGTGAGAATGGTGCAGGTGATTAAATTGACAGGCAATCCTGAACCTCAAGTCACCTGTTGCAGATTGAAAGCAGGTGTTCTACAAAGTAGTCTCGCAACCTGAATTTTAGTTTCTCCACTGTAGAGACGACTACATCATGTCTACCAAATATAATACAGTAAATTGGAAATAGTGCAAGTGAATCTCTGTTTTGCTTGAAAGCACAATTTGCATCCTTATTTGTGGGAAAGGAAGAGATACAAGGGCAAGTATTCGTTTTGCATGGTTGCATGTGGAAGTGCTATGAGAAGTGGAGTAGTAGATAGAGATGGAAAAGTCGATCAGGGATTTGAGGAGAGAATTGTTCCTTTGGAATCTTGTAAGTCAGGGGAAATAAGAATTGAAGGTTTGCTCCTTCCACATCAATGTATCACTGTCTGAGTAGGTGTTTTTCATATTCCTATTCATTATGTAAAGTTTTAGATAGCCAGACAGAATCAAACTTGACATTTTTACATATCTAGTCATTGCATTCTGTTCACTGCACTTTCTTTTCTGTACTTTTTTTTACAACTTTTATTAATGATTTTTGTTCCAATAGTTATGCTATGAAATTAAATCTGTATAATAGCTCCCACGGTTCATTGATTACAGTTAACGCCACAATCGTTAACAATGTAATTTTTGCTGGATTTTATTCAGATTAACCTTAATCTTATTTGAACGGTGGGGCAAATTTGAGGGATTGAATGGCAAACTCTTGCTCCTCATTTAAAAATTCCTGTGAGTTCAATAACAACACAATAGCTGTTTGCATGGGATCACAAGTTATTCATTTGTGGGAAATATTAACTTGCAGTTTTCACCAGATATTTATGTCCTTGTGTGTTTTTTTTAATGGATTTGATAATGGATGAGGCTTAATGAATTGTTACAAAGGCAGAAAATGCTGGAAACAGTCTGTAATTTAGGCAGCATCTGTGGAAATGTAATACATTGTTAATCATTTCACACCAACTTAGAAATACGGAACAATGATTATGATAATCTTCACATAGTTTTATCAGTAAAACAAGCATTCAGAAAATAATGGTAAATAAACTGTGCACCATGCAATGCAGCATCAATCAGTCATTTTACCACAATTTAGCTTCTGCTTCTTATAAAGTAGTGTTGTGTTGGCACTAAATACAAAATGGTATTTTTATACTGTCCAAGAAATCTATGAATTATACTTACTGAATACTTTGGTATTATTCTAATTGTATCGATGTTTTGTACATAAAAATATAGGTTTTTATATGTCCTGTTTTCTTCAACTGCACTAGCGTTATAGGTGGCTTTTCTAAAGTTAAAGATGTTGATAACTTTAATAAAAAAAATATTTCCAGCTTTTATATGAGTAAAAGAGAAATTCCCTTGATTAGATTATATAAGGCCTTATTACTTATGAGTTCCTACCTTAATTGGGTACTTTGTGTATTTTCTTTGAAAACAGTAACTTCTCTAACCCTTTAGCTTAAAAAAGAACTTACAATCTCCCTTCATCTCCATCAATCCTTTTTAAGTCCTTAAATGTTCAGCCATATCTATAAACCACACTCTTCTCTTGAACAATGTTTGAATATTCCCATTCATGTTTCTGCTTTTTGTACAGTTCTAAATGAGCATTTATTACAAATAGCATTCTATGTGAATGACAAATACCCCATCCCACAGCTCTTTTTCTGTATACATTTTTATCCTTCTTTCCTCAATCTAACATTGTCCATTTGGTTAGCCTGATTCAATCACGTTGGCCTGATTCAAATTCTTGTCCAAACAGCCATATCAAGACAATCAAAGGAAAATGATCGCTTCCCATTCTTGCACCGTATCATCGAGTGTCTCCCTGGTCCCTGTATTCCCTGTCTGGTCTTACATTTTATTTGTGCAGTCCCACTGTGACATCACTTAAAATATAGCATTATTTCCCACATGCAGATATACCTTACTGCTTGAAACCCTTCCAATACCACCCATTAAACACGGAAGTCTAATTTCCATTACTGAATAAGCTGAAAGTTATTCCAATTAAATCATTAAAAACATCTTGAAACTCTTCTACCTAGGCGTTAGAAACATAGAAAATAGGTGCAGGAGGAGGCCATTCGGCCCTTTGAGCGGCACCGCCATTCATTGTGATAGTGGCTGATCGTCCCCAATCAATAACCCGTGCCTGCCTTCTCCCCATATCCCTTGATTCCACTAGCCCCTATCTAACTCTCTCTTAAATCCATCCCGTGACTTGGCCTCCACTGCCCTTTGTGCCCATTAATTCCTTTCTTCCTCCTGGCTGAGGCAACACTTGATTGTTAGCAATATTTGTTGACATATTTATTGAAGGTAATGTTTTGACTATTATGTACTAAGACTGCCTATTTCCACAGCATCAGTCAACTTTGAGATGATCAAGGTGGAACTGTGCCAAGACTCAACTCTCCTTATGTGCCAGTGCCCTGATCTTTGAAACATGTATCAATTTTCTCTTTAATTACCTCCAATGAACTAGTAGCCTCCACAATCCACCAGGTTAGAATTACTGAGATTCACTGTCCTTTGTGAGAAGAAATTTCAATGCACCTCAGTTTTAAATGGCTGTCCCCCTATCTTATAATTGTATACACTTGTTTGAGACTCCCAGAAGTGGAAAAATCCAGATACTGGTCCCTTGGAATCTTTTGTCTCAATAAAATCATTGTCCATTCTGTTAAGCTCTATAGAATATTAGTCCAGCTTTTTGTTAATCAGTGCATGATAGGTCATGCCTTTCATCCCACAAATCTCTTTTGGTATGATTGCATACTGATTGCATTGCCTCCTTGTCACCTTCCCCTCGGCTAACAATGAACCATTCTACATTTCCTTATCATCATCAGCTTTGATCTGTTGTTTCCACACGTTACCCCTCCATTACCCCTCTAGACTCCCTCTTCCCTGAATCTCAGTCTGAAGAAGGGTCTTGACCTGAAACCTCACCCATTTCTTCTCTCCAGAGATGCTGCCTGTCCAGCTGAGTTACTCCAGCATTTGTGTCTTTCTCTTTTGAAATTCCTTGTTTAAATAAGGGTACTAAAACGGTGTCCTCGTAGTGTAACTTCACAAACACCTTATACAATTGTAACAGTACTTCCTTATAAATTCAAAACTTACCCATGGCAGTAATGCCCAATATGCCATTTGCCTTCCTAACATATTGCTACATTTGCCTGCTTTTCTGTGATTCATGCACACCCAGATTCCTCCGTAATTCACTCATTCACAATTTTCTTCCTTTTAGTTAATACTTTGCCTTATAATTCATTTTATCAAAGTGCATGATCTCATACTTCCCTAAATTAAACTTCATTCGTCAGGTTTTTGCAACTTGGACAAGCTATCTGTGTACTTTTGCGGAGTCCAAATATCCTCATCACAACATACTCTCCCATTTCATATACTTGGCAAATTTGTATACTTTATACTCTGCCCCCTTCACCAGGTCATTAACATACATAATAAACATTGAGAGTCGAGAATTGATACTTGATGGCTGCCCTCTTGTTAAATCCTTCCAACCTGAGAAATACCACATCTTGATCCTCACTGCAGTAATACAACAATAATTCATGATTAAGAAGTGTCCCTTTATATAATTCTCACTTTTGTCTCCAACTTCCGCCATAGCTCTGTAGTCTCATCCAACCACATTATATTGTGAGATAGCTTCATTTCCAAACTCTTGCACTCCCTTTATTTTGATCACTTTACCTATTCATCTGACAAGACCCTATGCTCTGAGATGTGTTTGTTAAACCTCTTCCCTCTGCCTCTCTTTCATCCTTTAAGATTCTCTTTATAAAGTAGCTTTTTGACTAAGCTTTAAATCATCTTTACTAATCTCTCTCTTGTGTGCTCTGGTGTCAGATCTTGTTTAGTAATGCTTCTATGAAAATCCTTCAAGTATTGTATTGCATTTAAGGCACAATACAAACACAAGTTGTTATTATTTCCAGCTTTTGGACTTATTTGATAGTGAGGATCCACGTGAGCGTGATTTTTTGAAAACGGTTCTGCATCGTATTTATGGAAAATTCCTTGGACTACGAGCATTCATCAGGAAACAGATCAATAACATTTTTCTACGGTAATCTATAGTATATGATTTGCTTTATGTTTATTAAAATAAATTCTACCTGTATGGCAAAGAAAGAACTGTAAGTTGTTACAAAGATCATAAACAGCCAGGTAGATCAATAGACCACAATTTTCCTATACACATAAAATGTAGGAAGCTTTCAAATTGAATGAAATCTTTGGACTTTTAAGTGTTCTATATTTTCTCATCTTTCTTATTTACTATTGGCTCTCTTTGCTGTTTTCAAGTTGGGATTATTCTGTTCTTTCAACCTACAAAACAAATTATTCTCAAACTCATTCAATGAGGCAGAATCAGGTGTTCCTAATCCCAGATGCTGAGAACATTGCTATTCCTCTAACCGTTACCACATTCCTTTACTTGCCCCAAGTGATTGAATGTTGTGCCCAAGTGGATGTTTTGCCAAAAAGACAACAAGGCCCTTGTTTATGTTGGATAAGACCAAAGATGTTGAATCCTCTAGGCTTGCTCCTTGACTTGCAGTTGCAACCTCGTTCTCTAGACAAATTTGCAGCTAACCTAGAAGTGTATGACCGTGTCTTAAATCAAAGTGTCTGATTTGCATGACCCTCAGATATCTGCATCTTGGAAATGTTGCCAGTTAAAGTTACGTGTTGTGATGTCTCGCGCAAGCTCGTACATTGCACTGCTGTAATTATTTATCTTTGCTTTATTTGTTTAATTAATTAAACTTTTAGTGATGTTAATTTAATATATTTAATATAAAACCTGCTTAAGTATCCATCACTACTTTAAGTAACTGTCACCACTATTCCACTGACCTAACCCTTAGCATGAACATAGAATAAATTGTACAGCACAGGAACAATCATTTTGGCCCACTATGTTTGTGCCAAACATAATGTTAAGTTAAACTAATCTCCCCTGCCTGCTCATGATTCTTATCCATTCATACCCTGCATATTCATGTGCCTATCTGAAAGCCTCTTAAACATCTCTATCATATATGTTTCCTCCCTCCACCCCTGGCACCATGTGGCAGGCATGAGTAACTCCATGTGCATAAAAAAACTTGTCCCACACATTTCATTTATACTTTCCCCCTCTGACCATAAAGCTATGTCAAAAATGTCTTGGACATTTCCACCCGATGAATAAGGTTCTGACTGTCCACCCTAATTGTAAAAACTTCTACTAAGTCCCCTTCAACCTCTGACACTTCAGAGAAAACAATCCAAGTTTGTCCAACCTTCCCATATACTTAATTGCTTCTAATCCAGGCAGCATTTTGGTAAATCTCTTCTGCACTGTCTACAAAGCCTCTACATCTTTCCTGTAATGGGTTGACCAGGAGCACACAATACTCCATAAGAGTCTTAATCAAAGTTTTATAAAGCTGCAACATAACTTGACATGTGAAGGCAAACATAGCGTACACCTTATTTACCACTCTCTCTATTTGTGTTGCCACTCTCAGGGAGCTATGGACTTGGACCGCAAGAACCCTATGTATATCAATGCTGTAAAGGGCCTTTTCATTAACTATTATTTTCCCTTGCAATCGACCTCCCAGAGTGCAACACCTCATATGAGCTTGGATTAAAGTATATTGGCCATATCTCTAAATCCTGTTATACCCTCTGACAGTCTTCCTCAATGTCCACGACTTCAGTGTATCGCAAACAGCAGAGATCACACCACAGAACTCTATAAGAGCACCACCTCCAGCCAGAATATCATCCTTCCACCACAACCCTCTTATTCTATAGATAAGTAGGTTCAGAATACAAACTACTAAATTACTGTGGATTCCTCGCTTCTTCATCTAATGGATCAGCCTACATTAGCCTATTTACGTAGTCCATGCCAGACAATTCTATCTTCAATTCTATCTTCAAACATTATTTAATTGCCTGCATTTAAGTTGAGGACTTTGGTTTTGGACCAAGGATGTTTGTCCTCTAACCTTATCTGGAATTCCACAACATTGTAATTCCTTGGGGATCCTTAAACATCTTGTTAATTTCTTGTTGATCCTAGCTCATTATACATCACAAAATCTATAATAGCCTTATCCCGGTAAGATTTTGAAATATAATGCTCAAAGAAACAAAACCCAAAACGTTCCACAAATTCCTCTTCCACAGTAACCTTGCATCAATATGCAAACTAAAATCACCCATGAGAATTGCAGTTTCCTTGCTGCTTGCACTCGAGTTACACGCATGTATGCCTTTCAAGAACAATTAAGATTATGCAATGTACGAAACATTTGCTGTCATATTTTATGTTGAGTTAAGCATTGAAGCTATGTTATATTGATTGGATGCATCAGATTGATTCTAGGATGGGATATGGAAGTATTTGGAGGTAGAAACTGTTATGTCTCTTCAGTTTACAAAGAAATCTACATTTTGTGAAAATCTCTATAGTGAGAGATATAGTGATGTCTTGACTTCACTAGTGCTATGAATGATTAAAAAAAAGCAGAGGCTCGTCTGTTTCCTCCCGATGCAATAAATCAAAACAAATCTGGGCTTGCTTTGACCCTAAATGTGCAAGCTGACACAAGCTATTCACCCATTGCCCATTGGTGTCAGGTGGAAGAGCCCAGGCACGCAAGAAGAGATTACTCTCAATTTTTAATACATGAATCCCTTTTTATTACAAACCTCTTCATAACAGATTTTGGTTGTAGCGAATTGGTATTTGGACAACACTATCTCTTTAAGACAGACGCTGCTAGTTACACTGCAGAGGCCATAGAGATTGACAAGTAATTGAAATTGGCAAGCAATGGCTTCAGTGGACATGTGTAATGATGAAGGACAACGTGCTGGAGTAATTCAGCAGGTCAGAGAGCATCTCTGGAGAGCATGGATGTATGACTTGTAGTCGGCACCACCGCTGGATTATGCTGCGCACCTGACCACTGGGAGATGCAACGCCAACTTTCACACCTCCTCCATCTCTAAGGTCGGAACCACCAAAGTTGCTACCGACTGGAACTACTGACTTTCACCGCCTGGCTGGTCTGCCGATGTTTGCCCGCACCACTTCCCCAGCTGCTTTGAGGCTGGACCTACTGCCATCATTGCCAGTGCACACAGCTTCCTCGGCAACTTCTCGGTCACACCTGCCACCGCCGACCCTTACCTGCACTCAGGCTGCCCGCAGGCCACAACCAATGACTGCCTATCCTCGCCTCTCTCCTGGCCTTCAGGAGGCCAGAGGCATTAACGCCTGGATTCCAGGCCCAGTTCCAGACTGAGTCAGCAGAAGGATCTCAACCTGAAACCACCTATCCATGTTTTCCAGAAATGCTGTCCAACCTGCTGAGTTACTCCAGGACTTTGTCATTTTGCGTTTTAACAAGCATGTGCAGATTTTTGTTTCTGCTACATTTACAATGATACTCTATTAGTCAGTATTTCCCTTACTCAGTTACAGCGGACAATTGACAATAATGGACACCTCTCCCCCCGGCCTGCCCCTATGGTTCATTATAATGAGGGTTTACGTTTTTTTTTAAAGACTCTTACCCATCAAAACAATCAAAAAGACAGTGAAATGTTTCACAACCCCATGTTTGTAAAAGTGTTCCCTCGCCTTGGTTTTGGCAAACTAAAACGTTGTGATATGTTAAATTAAACCCCTTATTGCAGAATGTTAACTGGGGTGGAACTGAATTAGATGAAGAAGGGTCTCGACCTGAAATGTCACCCATTCCTTCTCTCCAGAGATGCTGCCTGTCCCGCTGAGTTACTCCAGCTTTTCGTGTCTGTCTTTGAAGAATTTTAACATCCACTGTTTAACATTGCACATAGATCAGAAGTTGAAATCAAATAGCTCTCTGTGTTCTTCTTCACATTTCTGCCTGGTTAACAAGGTAGTCTCCTTCACTGTGAATGTCCCATTGAATAAACCCATCTGGAAAAGAGCTCTGAACCTTAAAAATTGTGTTTTAAAGTTAATATTATGTTAAGGAAGAACCAGACATTGCCTAAAACGTACCCAATTATTGTTACCAGCTCATATGTTGGACATCTTTTTGACCAGCAATTTGCATCACAAAGGTTTGCTCATAATTCCTGCAAAATACACTAGAATTAAGAAAAATATATCTCTTTGAAGTTATGCCATTTTAGTCGAGTGAATAGGATAACATGATCTCCTTGCTTGAGGATTCATGAAAGGACTATGCATTTCATGTTCTTTTGTTACAAAGCAGTTCATGTTCTGAAATCTGTGTGTAAAGGTACGTGATAACTTCTATCGTCATTTTTCACACAGATTCTAGAGCATGGACTGCTTTTTAACAAAAGTGCATTAAGGACTGATATTTGATGCAGAGAAAGATAAAAGGTTGAGTGGAATTCATTATGGGTGGGTATGGTATGGAGTCAGCAGAATGCTAACTGCGTTCCTGTAGATTAATCCACACTTGATTACAAACCTACAGTTACAGTTTTGGTATCCTTTTGTAAGGAAGGATTTTGATGAATGGAAATAATTCAGAGAAATGGTGCTAGACTACTACCTGAATCGGTAAAAGAGTTTCCAAAGAGGAAAAGTTAAATAGGCTGGAACTTGAATGGAACATATAAAATTCTGAGAGATCCTGACATAGAGAGAGGATGTTTCCTTATGTGAGAATCTAGGACTAATGGCTGTGTTTTTAAGAACAAAGGCCACACATTTAAGGCAGATGAGGTGGCCCTATCTATAGGGTTGTAAGTCGGGTAGTTAGAAGCCATAATTTGGAATAATTTTTTGGCAGGGTTAGATGAATTTTTGATGAGCAAGGAGGTTACTGCAGGTGGACATTGTCACAGAGTTGAGGTATAATCAATTCAACTACCATCTTATTGATGAAACAGGCTTGAGGGGCAGAGTGCTATACTCGTGCAAATTCATGCTAACACAAAGGAAAAAAGTTACACATCAGTAGAATTGATAAGCATTTCTTACACAGTTAGGTTGCTTCAGCCTCTTCTCATATTTCAAATATCTTTTTAATTGCCTACATTGACAGGTTAAAAGCCATGTTAAAGTTACTTTGTTACTGATGATACTGAACAAATTGCTAGTCAAAATCTATGTTAAATGTTATTCATTTGGAAGAGCCGAACATGTAAATAGAAACTTTAAGAGCATTAGATTATTTGTTAAAAATATTAAATAAAAACATGATGTTATATATCCAATTGTGTTTTCTTTGGATGATGTAAATTTATGCTGTCTAAAAATAATTTCTACAGGTTTATATATGAAACTGATCACTTTAATGGAGTTGCAGAACTGCTGGAGATATTGGGAAGGTGAGATATACTGTTTTGTATCAGGTTGCTGATTTACCTCTTGAGATTACAGGTGGTCCAGGAAAGATTGCCTGTGATCCTCTTTAGACCTAGCCTGACTTGCTGAGTTTTCCTAGCATTTTCTGTTTTGTTTAGATGATCATTTAAAAAAAAAAAATTGGACTTTTAATGTTTTGCCATAAGCAAAGATTAATCAATAATCTTTCAGTTGAGTGGGCTTAATGTGCCTTCTATAATGGAATTTTATAGTAGGTTTGGAAGTGAATTATTTCAACCTGCAACCAGGATCTTAAGCAAAGCAAACTAGGAAAATAAGAGATGTGAGTTGACCATAGTATACATTAAAAAGTACAACAATAGAAAACTTACTGGAACTGTAGTTTACAATAAATGTAAATCCCTACAAGTGAATTAGCTGCAGTTATTTAAAGGAGTTAAAGATAATGTTAGATCATAGGGGGAAAAAAACCTCAACAATGTTTCCAAATATATCCATCTGCATTTTGGAAATATTTACCGAACCAGCTTCCCCCATTCACTGCGAGAGAAAAAATTCTGCGCATATGTAAAAAGGAAATGGTTAGCAGACTGAATAGGAGAGACCATGAGGAAATGGCATCTAACATTCTTTTAACAAGGCGGAAGAGTTAAAAAAAATGTCCAAGAAATAATTGTGAACAGCCAGTCAAGCATGAATAAAATCATGAAAGAAATTAGCATTAGTTTAATTGAAATCTAATAAATCTCTGATGGTGATGATGTCCTGCAATCTAGGGTTTGAAGGATATGATAATAGAAATTGGAATTTTAGAAAGTGGCAACGATAGGTTTTGAGTATTTTAAATAAAATTGATGACAACTAATTTAAAAATAACTGTTTAAGAGAGGAAGGAGAGAAAAAACTAGACCAATTAGAGGGAAAATGTTGGAATCTATTATTTCAGCAAGTGATAACAGGACACAAATTCAGATTACTTTATTGTCATTTCCACCATTCAGTGAAATTCCTTGTTCATATGAAGCTCACAGCATACACATTATGCATGTCAATGTTAGTAGATACAACAATTAAAAAAAATTGTGAAACAGCAGAATGCAGCAAAGATTGTAGAATAACTGAACTAGTACAAAAAACCCCCAAAGTGGAATAACAGAAAAACCGAGTGAAGTGAAGTTAAGTGTAAGAGCACATGGCAGCACCTCTGGAAATAGGGTTTGAAAGAGGTGGTTGGATAAATGTGGGACAGGCTATTCGTTAGTCTGGACAATTAACTTTTAAGCTCCTGCAACCAAGATAGAAAGAAAAGGGAATGGCCAGAATGACAGATATCCTGGACGATACTTTCAGTATTCCTGATGCAAAAGACAGTGAAGATGTACTGGATGAAAGGAAGTAATGAGCCTGTGGAGTGCAAATTCAGGCGATCAGGAGCAGCATAGTTGCCGTACTAGGCTGAGATGCATCTCATCAAAATACTTCACAGCATGCATCTGTACATGTTCTAGCGAATCATTGTGGACATGCTGAATCTTCTCAGATACCTATCAAAATAAATACACTGATGCTCCTTCTTGACATCAATGTGAAAAGGCCAGGTTAGGTTCCTGGTGATATGGATGCCAAGAAACTTGCACATTTTACAGCGGCAACATCATCGTTGAGGACAAGCTTGTCTTCAAACACCCCCAATTGTGTGCTACTACCCGACAACTACCACTTGATCCCACCACATACTTTAGATTGACAGAGATCCAGTCTAACTTAATAATTATGAATGTATAATTTTTTAATGATTATATCACAGAAAAAAATCAAAGCCATTGCTTGGTCCCTGCATAAATTATTCTCCAGTCCCAAACTCTATCTTATTCCCCAGCAATGTATTTAACCCCAATGTCTTTGAACCAAATATTTGCTTTATTTCAAAGACCCATCTCTTATTGTCATGTAACTGTGCCCATGTTCACCAGTGCACCAGTGATCAAAGTCTGAAGAAGGGACCCGACCCAAAATGTCATCTATCCATGTTCTCCAAAGATGCTGCCTGACCTGCTGAATTTTGGGTCACGAACTTTCTTCAGATTGATAGTAATGATTTTTCTCATCCTTATTTTCAAATCCCTCCAATGCTTTGCTCTTCCACACCTTCAACCAAGAACCTCTTGACAATATAACATCAGCCAAGACGGGGTGGGAGATTGCAACCTTCACATAGTCCACCCAGTTTCAACGAATGCAATCAACCCGGCGTACACAATCAAATAAGATCAAATAGAACAAGTTGTCCTACAAATTTAGGCTGTGCACGCCATTCGCAAGAAGAAGCCAGGTCAGCAGGTCTGAAGTTCCTGTATTAAATCTCCTCATCTCTACTGCTTTTTTCCATTAAGGCACACGTTATAACACAAGTCTTTGACCAAGCTGCTTAAAGTCTCCATATGAGGTTCTGCACATAATCAGAATACATTTTTGTATTAGTTGTAAAAAATTTTGCTCTAAAATAATATGATTCATTAAGTATGTTGCAATTGTTTTTCCACATTAACAAAATAATTTGTATATTTATTTTTCAGTATTATTAATGGATTTGCACTGCCACTGAAAGCAGAACATAAACAATTTCTTATGAAGGTTCTTATTCCTCTTCACACTGCTAAAGGTTTAGCTCTATTTCACGCACAGGTATTTCATGATTTTTAATTTATTTTGTAATATACCAAATCTATTCTGCAGGCTCATTTAGCTGCGGTTTCATCTGTTCACTCTACTTCACTTTCTGTTGTTAAAGTATTGCAGAGATTTAAATGATTTCTAAACAGTTCGGACATGCATCTGTTCATGATATTGGCATTGGTCAGAAATGAGCATTTATTTCCAAGTGCATTTATTGAGTCACCTATTTGTGACGCACTGGTAAGCCAGTTTCACAATTCCACATGACTTTTATGCCCAAATTTACTGATGTATTTTTAGTAAGATGACTAGAATGACAATTTTATTATTCGTAGTGGCATTTGAGCCTTTTATTTGATGTGAAAGATGGTGCTAGGCTGATAAACTGTACAAGGGATACATTCTTGCTAGGTTTTGACAACAATCCGCTGGAAAACAGCTGGCATTCACTTGCCTAAGTATCAATAAGTTATGAATTCAATATATGCAGGAGTATCATACTTGCTGAATGCTTCCAGGTGGCAAAATAGTTGTACAAAAGGGACGGGTTGCACCTTAATTGGCAGGGAGGTTTGCTAGTGCTAGTGCTACACGGGTGGGTTTAAACTAAAAAGTGGTGGGTGGATTCAACAATGTGGACGCGTATCTGCAGCTAACGGGAAATGAGAGTGTAGGAAAGGTCATATTTAAACTCACAGGGCAGGGGGATGGGAACCAATGCAAGGAGACAGAGGGACATAAAAGGAGGACTGAAGCAAATGGCAGAAGGGAGCTTTGGATTGCAATACTTTGTAACTTTTAAAAAGATGTTTGACTTTTGATTGTTTTTGAACACTTCTAAATGCAAGGCTCATTATGAGTTTGGTATGTGTGAACCTATTGGGCATCCAAGCACTGAGAGTAGGTAGCAGGCACCACTCGATTAAATCCAGGCCCATATCTTGAAATCTGTAGCTGATAGACAGAAAGCTAGACTTATCTACTTAACCTGAACCTTAATGGCTGAGGATGAGGCACAGGATGACCAAAGGCACCAGCATGATACTTCAAAGACCTTGTGTACTTAATTTTCAGAAGGTAGAAAGTAATCTTAAACTACTTTGGGATGCATTTTATATGGTACACAAACATGATGAATGTTATTCCAGTTAAATTTGATTTCATTTGTAGCAAATGTTAAAATAATGATAGATTAAATTCAAATTAATTAACGCAAAAGAAAGCAATCTAATTGTTAACATTTTATTTTGAATGAGAATTCAGAATACCCAAAGCCAAACGTATCATTACATGATGCATGGGTGAGTTTAGGTAAAGAGGAAAAAACAAGTAATGGAGTTGATGGGTATCCTTTGGTTTGGGTTAGTAAATGGGTGAGAAGTAGAGTATGGCCTGTCCCACTTAGGCAATTTTTTTTTTGGGCGACTACAGGCCACTGCAGCAAAATTTTTAACATGTTGAAATATTTTCGGCGACCGTAGGGACAATTTTTTCTGTCGTAGGTTGTCGCCAGGTGTTGTAGGTGAATTCCATTAAAACTAGTTCCTGGCAATTGCCTAAAGAGTCGCCTACGTGGGACAGGCCCATAAGGAAAATAAGGATACCCGCCAGGGATCTGTTCTCTAACTTTTGTTTTTAACGATACATTTATGTGTCTATATGCACAGATTATGTAGCTGGCGCACAAATATAGAAAGTAATCTAAAACTATACAGGGATGTTTGCCTTTATTTTAAAAAAAAATATTGCTTCAGTTGGACAGAGATTTTGCTCTCTTAATTCTCATAATTCTCTCCTTGTTCTCACATGTCATTATTCATTTGATTCTTTAACCTTCCTGCTGCTTTCCTCCATTATCCTCTCTTGCTTCCCCTCCGTTCATGCAGCTGCCCTTACCTCCACTCATGCAGCTCTCCTCTCACCCCTTCCTCCATCCTTGCTTCGCATCCAGCTCTCCTTCCCCCCCCCCTTCCCTCCTTTATTGCCGTTATAAGGAGAATGGAGCTCATGTATTTTATCAACTTCATGCATTTACCTTTGTCCATGGTCTACTATGACCACCTAGGATTTTGCTGGCATTTGAGCCTGTTTCTAAGGCATTTCCTCACATTTATTTCTAACCATGAGTCTGAAGCTGGGGTTGTCACTTATTGGATTTGTCTTGTTATTGCTTTATCTCTATTGTTTCTCTTGTCAAAACCTTTTTATGAAGGGGTGATTAAAAAAATATGAATTGCCTTTACAAACTAATTGCTAGTTTTTGCTTCAGTATTATAAACAAGCTATTTAAAAAAAATGACATTTATGAACTGTGAAATCCTCCAAGGAATACTTAGATATAATTATGTTATGCAGGTATGTTTAACTAATTAATTTTAAATAGCTACTTATTGTTTAAATTTATTTCAGCAGCTAGTGTGGTTTATGCTATAAATCATGCCTTAGAAGCAAAGCAGATTATCACAGACATGCAAAAAAAAGTCATTGAATCTGCCATGTAAAGGCCTTGAGAAATCTGCTAATGTATATGAGTTGTAAAGTGATTACTCTCTAGGGAATTCATATTAAAATGACCATGGGCAGATCTGAAAAATTGTATTTTAGAAACTTGAATGGTGCTGTTTCAAACATGTAATTATTAAAATGATTCCACTGAGGTTTATTTTAGTTATTATGAACAAACTCAATACAAATGTTGTGCCAGTGCAATGAATTAAATTGTTTAAAGAGATGCAATCTAGCTTATTTTGTCATTGAATCAGCAAAATGAAACTGTCCTTAACTGTTGCTGAATAGACCATGGTTGGTATGGGGTCTCAAAAAGACGATTATGAAAGGCTTTACAATGAACATATTGTGGATGGACCAGGTTTTGTTGTGGAAGTAGCAGTAATCATTATCAGTATGTAAATCAAAAATAAATGTTCAATTTTAAATATGCAGTTCAGGACTTTGTTGTTCAAATGGCCCTCAGCAGTGATAATAGTATCCCATGGTGAAACATTGCACTGAAATGCATTTAATGCAATTTAGTAAATTGAATGTGCCTGTAAAGCTGCAGCGAGTAAAAATGTAATTGTTTCGATTTTCATGCATATGACAGTTAAACACTCTTGAACACGGTGTAGTTGTTGCTCCTGTGTGATTCGGTACCGACTACACCTATCAGAAACTGTTTTGGATGTCATAGTCATACAGTGTGAAAACACTGTTTCTACAATAATTGTCTATGCCATTGTTGGTAAATATTTACTGACATTTTGTCAATATTTGTAAAACAATTTACTAAACTATGATAACTAACAATTGTTTAAACGTAACATTTACAAATGTGTCAAGTTGTTCCTTTGGATTTTAATGATTGTTAGATTTTTCTTTGTTCCTTCCCTACCTTGTTCTAGTGGTTCTTTCCATACCTGTTTTTCTTTCTGCATCTAAATATTCTGAATGAAATTTTCTTCAAACTGATATAGCAAATGGCTGTGTCACAGATTTCAGATCACCCATAGAGGGTGCTGTATCATTTTTGACTTGTTTACATTAGGTTGCAAAGGAAAATAGGAGCGGTACAAGAGCATTCAGCTCTTTTTTTAATTAATCATTCATTCAAATAAAGGCCTGCCTCACTGTGTTTGTCAATTTGTCAAATTTCTTGATGAGCCGACCATAAGAGACATTTTCAAAAACCTTACTAAAATCCATGTTGGTGACATCTATTGCTCTACCCTCATCAATCACCTTTATCACCTACTCAAAAAAACTCAGGCATATTGCTAAGGCATATCCTGGCACATTCACTGTATCTCAGTATACATGACAATAAACTAAACTGAAAATAAACAATACACAATAGCTGCAGGAGTATGCTATTCGGCCCCTCGAGCCAGCACCACCATTCAATGTGATCATGGCTGATCATCCACAATCAGTACCCCGTTCCTGCCTTCCCCCCCATATCCCCTGACTCCGCTATGTTTAATGGGGATAAATGTGAGATTGTCTCTCTTGAAAGTATCCAGATAAACCAGCCACCACCGCCCTCTGAGACAGAGAATTCCACAGACTCACAACTGTGTAAAAAAAGTGTTTCCTCATCTCTGTTCTAAATGGCTTACGCCTTATTCTTAAACTGTGGCCCCTGGTTCTGGACTCCCCCAACATCAGAAACGTGTTTCCTGCCTCTAGCATGCCCAAACCCTTCATAATCTTATATGTTTCAATATGATATCCTCTCATCCTTCTAAATTCCAGAGTATACAAGCCCAACCACTCCATTCTCTCAACATATGACAGTCCCGCCATCCCGGGAATTAATCTTGTGAACCTACGCTGCACTCCCTCATTAGCAAGAATGTCCTTCCCAAATTTGGAGACCAAAACTGCACACAATACTCCAGGTGTGGTCTCACTAGAGCTCTGTACAACTGCAGAAGGGCCTCTTTGCTCCTATACTATATGAAGGCCAACATGCCATTCGCTTTCTTCACTGCCTGCTGTACCTGCATGCTTACTTTCAATGACTGATGAACAAGAACCCCCCAGATCCCATTGCACTTCCTCTTTTCCCAACTTGACACCATTTAGATAATAATTTGCATTCCTGTTTTGACTACCAAACTAGATAATCGCACATTTATCCCCATTAAACTACATCTGCCATGCAACTGCCCACTCACCCAACCTGTACAAGTCACCCTGCGTTCTCATAGCATCCTCCTCACAGTTCACACTGCCACCCAACTTTGCATCATCTGCAAATTTACTAATGTTACTTTGAATCCCTTCATCTAAATCATTAATGTATATTGTAAATAGCTGCGGTCCCAGCACCGAGCCTTGCGGTACCCCACTAGTCACTGCCTGCCATTCTGAAAGGGACCCGTTAATCCCTACTCTTTGTTTCCTGTCTGCCAACCAATTTTCTATCCATGTCAGCACTCTACCCCCAATACCATGTGCGCTAATTTTGCCCACTAATCTCCTATGTGGGACCTTATCAAATGGCTTTCTGAAAGTCCAGGTACACTACATCCACTGGCTCTCCCTTGTCCATTTTCCTCGTTACATCCTCAAAAAATTCCAGAAGATTAGTCAAGCATGATTTCCCCTTCGTAAATCCATGCTGACTCGGACTGATCTTGTTACTGTTATCCAAATGTGCCGCTATTTCATCTTTTATGATTGACCAGCATCTTCCCCACCACCGATGTCAGGCTAACTGGACTATAATCCCCTGTTTTGTCACTCTTAACAAGTGGGGTAACATTAGCTACCCTCCAATCCAATGGAACTGATCCTGAATCTATAGAATATAGATTCTGTAGAATTCAAAGTATTCAAAGGTTTTTATTAGACCTGACATCGGTGCTGGGGAAGATGCTGGTCAATCATAAAAGATAACAGGATTAGAACATAGAAATCTTAGAGACATGCTGATTGGCCCCATCTCTTCTGAAGACCAGTAAATCCTCTCCTATAGCTTCTTTACCATAGGTTATTCCTGGATTATCTCTACTTCCCATCTTAAACAAAGGAACAACATTGTTCTCTGCTAAACAATGTAACATACAGCGTTTGGTATTTTTAGCTTGCAGTAACGATACTAAACATATTGGTATCAAAAATAACTGTATTTTGATAAACCTATGTAACTTAGTTATTGCAAGTCTGAAGCTCTCTTATCCTGAACCCCTTTTCCCTCCATTGGTACAATGATCTTCATAACACTTGTAGGAGCCATTTATGTTTAGGCTAGCTACTGTTGGGATATTATATTATTTTTGACTGGATATATCCGTGTATTCCAGTATTATTTTGGACAATTGACTATTAGATGCACAGAGTGGCATATATATATATATGGGCATAGGGGACAGGAGGTGACAGGCACAGGGAGGGAGAGCATACAGTTCTCACCAGACCGGGGAGAACACCCAGCTACAACTTGTATGTAGAATAAGGAAAACCTGGTACATCCATCTCTTTGTTTGTACAACTACTTCAATAAACAACTGAAAATAACGACGGGACGATCTGTTCTATTTGGTCTGCGTAAGACCACTCCTACTTACCTGTGTAGTAATGGCAACGGAAAAGAGGTTACAATTAAGTGAGAACTAGCTCTATGAGTGAAACTGGAGCTTGTGAAAACTTGGGAACACGGATTGTTTTATTTCACACACCTGACGCCGCCATTTCTGATCAACTGGACAAGGTCGCTAATCTGACTAACAGAGATTGGAAACCCCGAAAGCCAATGCGCAGGGAGAGTGAGTACGTACAGCATTAAGCTTTATTGGAGAAGCTACATATGATAAGCTGTTTTGGAAAATGGCTACTAAAATGAGGAATTAAGAAGTGACCTTGAGAATCAGAACAATATCAGTTGTTTGAAATATTGTGTTGTCGGCATACGGCTTTACGTCAACGAGTCTTAAAGGGATAGTGAACAAGTATGTCTAAAGCTCAGTCACAAGATGGCGATGTTGGAAAGGATTCTGAAAAGGAAAGAAGGGTTAGTAAACACACTGATAAAGGCTGAGAATTGTTCATGGTAGTGTGTCAGACGACAAGAAACTGGATATGTAAACAAGCTAAGAAGTTAACAAGCTGAAAGAGCTCATGAAATCAGAGGAAAATCCAAATGAAGTACAATCTAACCTGGTTCAATTAAGTTCAATTAAGCTCTGTGATGGTCAGAAAACCACGAGTCATTGGTGAAGGTACCACTGCCTGAAAAGGAGCTTGAAAGGCAAAATCAGTGGTTTCAACAAAGAATGGAAACTTTTAATGGTTTTATACAAGATGTAAAGGTGTGGTTACCTAACGTTGGACAGCAAACTACACACTCCATAGCTGAAAGTGCCATACAACAGTGTTGTAAACAGAAGAAATTGGACCCGATGACAATGTTTCAAATGTCTCAAAACCAAAATTAAACCACAAATCTAGTTCTTCATCATGCGCATCTTCCAAGGCCTCTGCTCGCATAAAAACTCAGACAGAAAGGGTTGCTCTCTTGAAACGGGTTGCCGCCCTGAACAAAAAGCATGAGGTTGTGGCCCAAGAATAATTGGTAAGAAAGGAAGAACAATTGAAAAGAGAGACTGAGCTGGCATAAGGAATAAGACACCACTCCAGAGTATCTGATGGGATGAACTCTTATATGAGAAAAGGAACTGTTCAAAGGGAAAGTCCAAGGGGAAGCAGTTTTGTAATGCCTGTAGAAACAGCTGTGCAAGAAAATCTGACAACAAGTGGAATGAGAAGAAATGTATCTACTACCAATATTCAAGGTTCTTGTTTGTTCTGTAATAAAAGTGGTCACACATTTGTTGCGGGTGACTTCAATCACTCCAACCTGAAGACTGTACTCCCCAAATTCCACCAACATGTATCCTTCCCCACTAGAGTAGACAAGACACTGGACAAAGTCTACACCAACATGGCTGAAGCTTACAAAGCCATCCCCCTCCCCCACCTTGGTCAGTCTGATCACGTCTCATTGTTCCTGCTCCCTAAGTACTCCCCACTCATCAGACGGGTTAAACCAACTGTAAGGACAGTTAAAGTCTGGTCAGAGGAAGCGGACTTCACACTTCAGCAGTGTTTTGGAAACACTGACTGGAAGGCGTTTGCAGCCCAGGCCACCCTTGACTCTCACACGGACATTGATTCCTATACATCCTCTGTTCTGGACTTTATAAACTCCACCATCAATAGTGTCACCTCCCTCAAACAGGTGACCATATACCCGAATCAGAAGCCATGGATGAACAGCGAGGTCAGGCTACTGCTGAAAGCACGGGACACCGCTTTCAGGTCAGGCGATGCTCGAGCCTACAGTTCATCCAGGGCTAACCTGAAGAGGGGCATCAGGAAGGCCAAGCACTGCCATAAGCTCAGGATTGAGGAGCACTTCAACAACAACTCCGACCCCCGACGCATGTGGCAAGGCATCCAGGCCATCACGGACTACAGACCCTCCAACATCACCCCCACATCCAGCGACGCCTCCTTCCTTGAGGAGCTTAATCACTTCTATGGCCGCTTCGACAGGGACAATCTAGAGACAGCCATCAAGGCTGTGCTACCTGCCGATCACCAACCCCTCACACTCACCCCCTACGACGTGTACGTGGCACTGAGTAGGACTAATGCACATAAGGCTGCTGGCCCTGACGGCATCCCCGGGCGCGTGCTCAGTGCCTGTGCTGCGCAGCTGACAGACGTCTGGACTGACATCTTCAACCTGTCACTTGCCCAAGCAGTTGTCCCCACTTGCCTTAAAGCCACCTCCATCGTGCCAGTGCCAAAACACTCCACTGCGGCAAGCCTCAACGACTTCCGCCCAGTTGCACTTACCCCCATCATCACCAAGTGCTTCGAGAGGCTGGTCCTGGCACACCTCAAAAGCTGCCTACCCCCCACACTGGATCCCTATCAGTTTGCCTACCGCAAGAACAGGAGTACGGAGGATGCCATCTCAACGGCACTTCACTCCGCCCTCTCCCCCACCTTGACAACAGAGACACTTATGTAAGAATGCTGTTCATCGATTACAGCTCAGCATTCAACACCATTATTCCATCAAAACTGATCACCAAACTAGGTAACCTGGGCATCGACCACTCCCTCTGCAACTGGATACTGGACTTTCTAACCAACAGACCCCAGTCTGTGAGGTTAGACAAGCACACCTCTTCAACCCTCACCCTGAACACTGGCGTTCCTCAGGGCTGTGCGCTGAGCCCCCTCCTCTACTCCCTCTTCACCTATGACTGCACACCTGTACATGGTACTAACACCATCATCAAGTATGCAGATGATACAACGGTGATTGGCCTCATCAGCAACAACGATGAGCTGGCCTACAGGGAGGAGGTCCAGCACTTAGCAGCATGGTGCGCTGACAACAACCTGGCCCCTAACTCCAAGAAGACCAAGGAGCTCATTGTAGACTTCAGGAAGTCCAGAGGCGGCACGCACACCCCCATCCACATTAACGGGACGGAGGTGGAACGTGTTTCTAGCTTCAGGTTCCTGGGAGTCAACATCTCTGATGACCTCTCTTGGACCCACAATACCTCTACTCTGATCAAGAAGGCTCATCAGCGTCTCTTCTTCCTGAGGAGACTGAAGAAGGTCCATCTGTCTCCTCAGATCCTGGTGAACTTCTACCACTGCACCATCGAGAGCATCCTTACCAACTGCATCACAGTATGGTATGGCAACTGCTCTGTCTCCGACCGGAAGGCATTGCAGAGAGTGGTGAAAATTGCCCAACGCATCACCGGTTCCACGCTCCCCTCCATTGAGTCTGTCCAAAGCAAGCGCTGTCTGCGGAGGGCGCTCAGCATCGCCAAGGACTGCTCTCGCCCCAACCATGGACTGTTTACCCTCCTACCATCCGGGAGGCGCTACAGGTCTCTCCGTTGCCGAACCAGCAGGTCGAGGAACAGCTTCTTTCCGGCGGCTGTCACTCTACTAAACAACGTACCTCGGTGACTGCCAATCACCACCCCCCACCCCCCCCCGGACACTTATTATTTTTTTTATTCAAATCGTTTGCTATGTCGCTCTTCAAGGGAGATGCTAAATGCATTTCGTTGTCTCTGTACTGTACACTGACAATGACAATTAAAATTGAATCTGAATCTGAATCTGAATCTGACATTGAGGTGGTCTCTACAGATCAGGAAGAAGGGGCACAGAGAAAAGATAGACTTCTTAATGGAGAAGGGAGTCTGTTTTGGATGTTTGAAGATCGGACACATGAGCAGAGACTGCAAGAGTTGTTTGACTTGTGATGTGTGCAACCCAAATCATTCTGAAATGTGTAGGGTACAGGGAGGGAGAGCATACACTTCTCACCAGACCGGGGAGAACAGCTAGCTACAACTTGTATGGAGAATAAGGAAAACCTGGTACGGTCATCTCTTTGTTTGTACAACTACTTCAATAAACAACCAATTAAACTGGAAATAACGACTGGAAGATCTGTTCTATTTGGTCTGCGTAAGATCACTCCTACTTACCTGTGTAGTAATGGAAATGGAAAAGAGGACACTGGAATAGTCGGAAATTTGCCATTACATCATTCATTTCTATAACACGAGCTTTCTTAGGAATCATTTGTCTCGTTATACCAGAACTACTTATACTTTGAAAACATTTTTTTCAAGCCAATTAAAATTAATTAAATAAAATCATTGCCTCTTTGACTGTTTTCATATATTGATCAAATCAGAATATTGACAAATTACTCGTTATATTTGTGGAGGCATCATTGACTGACACCAGTGCCACTGTTGAGCTTGCATTATTTAGCTTCTAAGTAATTATCTTTGCAGAATAACATTTTAAATTTCTGCTTTTCTATTTTATGATACACAGAAGGGTAATTATGCTATTATCCAAGAACTAGCATAATTATGCTAATTATGAATGCAAATTAATAATTGTGTCTATAATTGATTAATAATCAATTGTTATCTCTTGTTCCTTTTCTAGTTGGCATATTGTGTGGTACAGTTTTTGGAAAAAGATGCAACTCTTACAGAACCAGTAAGTTTTATCAGTTCACATTTTTAGGTTTGAGCTTTTTTGAGCTTTGTGATCAAAATAATGGGCATTTTTTAGTTAGTTGTGGGGAGTTGGCATGAGCAAAAAGTAAACATTTTGATTTATGTTGCTATTTGAACCATTTTGTGTGGTATTTGAAAATGATTTCATTATAATTTTGTGAATCTTAGTTTTTAAATTGCTTAAGAAGAGTTTTGAGAATGAATAGGAAAAACAAAACCTATTTAAATACATATGATTATCTTAAGTTCACATTGCCGATGGAGTAATTGAATGATAGACAATAGACAATAGGTGCAGGAGTAGGCCCTTTCCAGCCAGCACCGCCATTCAGTGTGATCATGGCTGATCATCCCCAATCAGTACCCCATTCCTGCCTTCTCCCCATATCCCCTGACTCCGCTGTTTTTAAAAGCCCTATCTAGCTCTCTCTTGAAAGCATACAGAAAACCTGCCTCCACCGCCCTCTGAGGCAGAAAATTCCACACTCACCATTCTCTGTGAGAAAAAGTGTTTCCTCGTCTCCGTTCTAAATGGCTTACTCCTTATTCTTAAACTGTGGCCCCTGTTTCGGGACTCCCCCAACATTGGGAACATGTTTCCTATCTCTAGCGTGTCCAAACCCTTAACAATCTTATATATTTCAATGAGATATCCTCTCATCCTTCTAAACTCCAGAGTGTACAAGCCCAGCTGCTCCATTCTCTCAGCATGTGACAATCCCGCCATCCCGGGAATTAACCTTGTAAACCTACGCTTCACTCCCTCAATAGCAAGAATGTCCTTCCTCAAATTAGGGGACCAAAACTGCACACAATACTCCAGGTGTGATCTCACTAGGGCTCTGTACAACTGCAGAAGGACCTCTTTGCTCCTATATTCGATTCCTCTTGTTATAAAGGCCAACATGCCATTCGTTTTCTTCACTGCCTGCTGTACCTGCATGCTTACTTTCATAGACTGATGTACAAGGACCCCCCAGATCCCATTGTACTTCCCCTTTTCCCAACTTGACTGTATACCAACACACAGTTCAAACAGGATCATCAAGTTTGCGGACGACACGACTGTGGTGGGACTGATAAACAACGATGACGAGTCTGCCTACAGGGATGAAGTCCAAAAACTGACTGTCTGGTGTACCAAAAACAACCTGGTACTAAACCCATCAAAGACAAAAGAACTTGTCATTGACTTCAGGAGGAAGAGGAGAGAGGAACCTGCTCCCTTATACATCAAAGGAGACATGGTGGAGAGAGTCAACGACTTTAAGTTCCTGGGAATAAACATCTCCCAGGACCTCAAATGGCAAATGAACACCGTCACTCTCGTGAAGAGGTCTCATCAGCGGCTGTATTTCCTAAGGTCTCTACGGAGAGCTAACGTCTCACAGCCGCTGCTGCTGTCCTTCTATCGATGCGCCGTGGAAAGTATCCTCACCTATGGAATCCTGGTGTGGTTTGCCAGCTGTACTGTGGCTGAGAGGAGGGCGCTGCAGGGAATTATAAAAACTGCGCAGCGCATTACAAACGCTAACCTGCCCTCCTTGGATGACATATACAAGGCCCGATGCTTGCGCAGGGCCATAAATATCAAGAAGGACACATCCCACCCTGCCAACCACCTTTTTACTCTGCTACCCTCCGGGAGGCGATTCAGGTCTCTGCAGGCTCGCACTGGTAGACTAAAAAATAGTTTCTACCATTGTGCGATTAAAGAGCTTAACTCCAATAGTGAACACTGGGAAGCAAGAAGTAACTTCGAGGAATACCGCTAAATTCTTTTAATCTCTTTTAAAAATGTATTTATATTCTACCATTAACTGTACATATGTGCATTGGTGTCGTGTTGTATTTCTTTTAATGGAGGAGAAGCAAATGGAATTTCGTTGCTCAGTTTTGTGCAATGACAATAAACATATTCTATTCTATTGACGCCATTTAGATAGTAATCTGCCTTCCTGTTTTTGCTACCAAAGTGGATAACCTCATATTTATCTGCTTTAAACTTCATCTGCCATGCATCTGCCCACTCCCCCAACCTGTCCAAGTCACCCTGCATTCTCATAGCATCCTCCTCACAGTTCACACTGCTACCCAGCTTTGTGTCATCTACAAATTTGCTAATGTTACTTTGAATCCCTTCATCTAAATCATTGATGTATATTGTAAATAGCTGCGGTCCCAGCACCGAGCCTTGCGGTACCCCACTAGTCACTGCCTGCCATTCTGAAAGGGACCCGTTAATCCCTACTCTTTGTTTCCTGACTGCCAACCACTTATCTATCCATGTCAGCACTCTACCCCCATACCATGTGCCCTGATGATAATCCATAAATTTAATGAAAATACATAAATGAAGTCTTGCAAAATTGGGACTTGCTTCTTTCAACTTAAATGGTCTTGACTTCAAAGGAAACTTTAATCCACTTCTTTTGTCTCTTATTTTGAAAATAGGTTTTTGTTTTAATTAGTCCTTGTCAAATTTTTGTTAATGTTAATGAACAAGACTACATTTTAAAATATTTAATAGTATTTTCTTTTTGATTGTACTCCAAAAATACGATGACCAACTTGTTTGTAAATTAAGTAATTTGTTCTTGGTACTTTCTGGAAAAGAAAAATTAGCAACAAAATATCAGTGTTGCTGGATTTCAAGTGAACATTTAATCAGGTGCCTGAATCTCCCAATGGAAATAGATGGCAGTTTTAGACAGTTTTCTGGACAGCATTCTAACTACCAAAAAGGAATGTAATTTTATTCTTGGATGCTGTGTGGAATGGAAATGTGATTTGAAAAAGATAGATTTTTTTAAAAGGTTTAAAGGAATTTTCTCAAGCAAATATTTCTTACCTAAACAAGGCATGGGGTTGCTCTGACGTCACCAATTCTAGAGCAAGCACCTTCTGATTTGATCCTAGGAATTTGAACCATGGGATTGTCTTTGTTGTAGCTGTTAGTTGGAACACATAAAGCATTTGGAGCACACCAGGCATATAAGGACAGTGTTCATGTACTATTACTTTTTACTTGATTATTATTGGCAGAGGTTTATTCTTCTCGTGATTTGTTTGATAATAGGCTCCAGTGCGGCTGAGAATCAGATTTTTACCATCTGATATGATTGGACTTCAATTGCAAATACCTTTTTTACTTAAGGCTCTGAATCTCATTTTGAGCACAATGTCTTAAGCTGCATGCTTTTAGCAAACACTGTTACTACTGTCCAATAGCTTAAATCTTGGAGTAACAGGAAGAATAATGTTTCTCACAAAACTTTATGTAATATCAAAAGGATCCAGCCAGTCAAATGCTTATACGATTCCATCATATATCAGCTTTATCTGTACCTCAAGTTGGATATTTTTACACCACATATTCTTTCAACCAAGGTGAAGTTCCTTGTAAATATTTGTGAAGACTTTAGTTATTGCTCTTTCTTCACATCACATTCCCTGTGCTGCTTTCCTTTTAACTTTATTTCGTTTTCAAAAAACAGACAAACACTGTTTGGAAATATGAATAATTATGCACATGTCTACCTAAAAGTCATGCACATTATCATAAAAATGTAGATACAAGGAACTGCAGGTGCTGGTTTGCTGGAGAAAAAAAGATGCAAAGTGCTGGAGTAACTCAGTGGTCAGGCAGTATCTGTGGAGAGAACGGATTGGTGACACTTTCAGACTGAAGAAGAGTCCCGACCCAAAGCGTCACCTATCCATGTTCTCCAGAGATGCTGCGTTACTCCACTTACTCCAGCACTTTGTATCATTAAGCTGCACCTGAACCTCCACCAGTTCTAAACTATATGGAACTGAAATTTGTCACGACATGAAAATCCACTAATGTCAGTATGGAATATGCGGGTCAGAGAAAGAACACATAGATGCAATTTAATGATTCCTTTTAAACATGTCTTCTCTTTTCTGAATCAGCTGATCATATATTTATGAATTTAATATTGCCATTTTGGTAGATTTATGGTCTGCATTTACCAAAACTATCTTATTGAGTAAAAATTCAGCTGAGCAACAGAAAAGGATTTTTTTTAATTCAATCTGAATTGGATTTAAGCTCCTTGCCAGGGTGAAAGGATAGTGTGTATTAACTCAGCTGCAAGCCATCGTCCCTTCATTTTAGGGTTGGCACTGCAGGAAGCGAAGCTGTTTCAAAGTTCCAACCATCCAGGTTCAATCCTAGAGAAACTCAGCAGGTAAGGCAGCAATGTGGAGGGAATAGTCAGACGACTTTTTGGTTGGGACCCTTCTTCAGGTTGATGGTGTCGGTGAGAAAGCGGGAAAAGAGAGGTGGGGTGAGGCAAAGCATGGCAAGTAATAACAATGAGGAACTTCATCCTATCCTCCCTGGTCCAATCCATTCCCATTGACGTCCAAGACACCTCACATGCCCTTTGACTCTTTAATGACTTTCGGTTTCCAGGCCCTTGTTTCCTCATATTTACTATGAATGTTCAGTCTCGCTACACCTCCATCCTCCACCAGAAAGGCCTTAAAGCCCACAGTTCCACTCTGGCTCCCCCTCCCTCCAATCGCAACAGGGACAGAGTCCTCCAAGTCCTCGCCTTTTACCCTTTCAGCCGTCGCATACAGCATGTCATCCTCCGACATTTCAGCCACCTCCAACGGGATCTTCCCATCTCCGCCTCTTTCTGCTTTTCACAGAGATCATTCCCTCCGTAACTCCCTGGTTCACTCATCCCTTCCCACCCAAACCACCCCCTCCCCAGGAACTTTCCCCTGCAATCACAGGAGATGCAACATGTCCTTATACCTCCTCCCTTAACTCCATCCAGGAACCCTGACAGTCCTTTAGGGTGAGGCAGAGGTTCACTTGCACCTCCATCATCTACTGTATCTGTTGTTTGTGGACTGCTATATATCAGCGAGACCAATCGCAGACTGGGTGATAATTTCACTGAACAGTTATGCTCAGGCAGCCTTGGCTTACGCGATCTCACGGTTGCCAAACATTTTAACTCCCATTCCCATACTGACCTCTCTGTCTTGAGCAGCGCACAAGGCAGCGATATGAACATTGATTTCTCTAATTTCAAATAATCCCTGCCTTCCCCCTCTCTCTCTTTCTCCTCAAGCTTCCAACATCTTGTTTCCAGGTTCAGTCTGATCTTTGGTGGCTTCTGTATTCTCTGTGCGACCATGTATTTTTCCCCTAGCTACTCCAGTCGCTCCTACATCCCCAAACCAAAATTGTTCTTCATTAGTTGTTGTAAATTACCCGTTCAAATGTTAATCAACACATGTGAGTGAACATGTTACAGGAAAGTGAATCGGGTAAACAGGATCTGAAGGCTATTCTGAAAGCTGGCAGACTCGGTGGGCTGAAAAGGCTGCCTCTTGTGTCATGAAATTGTGAAAATATTAATTCTGTTTCTTTAGCACTTTGTACAACATTATGTTCAAGAACCGTTTTTGAGCATTGCAGGAATTCTATTTTTTTTAATGCAGATCTGATTATACTAATTACAAATGACAAGAATATTGGTTGTTTGTGGGTTATTGATCTTTACAATATCCTTTATGTCAGAGGCATTTTTTCCCTTTTTGAAGATAGCATATTTGGGTTATGCATTATTTATTCTTGCACCTACAGATTTAACTTTTAGAAGTTAACTTGCTATATTTCATAATTAAATTAGTATTTTTGTGCATTATTGGACATTTGAGTAACTGCTTAGTTTGTTACTCTGTTTCAAATAGATTTCAGGTCTGGATAAAGTCAAACTACTTAAGAGGTTGCTGCAGAATTGAGAGGCCATCTAAGATTTGAACAACTCCAGGAATTTCTATTTGCATAGCTTTATCAAGCTATGAAGAGATGAAACCCGTAGATGCTGCCGATCAATTCATAACCTTTCTAATGCTGTAGCTAGGATTGGAAATAGACACATGTAGCAGAGGTAGTGAATGAAAGGTAAATCAAAGGAAGTTAAAATAATTTATTGATAAAAGCTTCACTGAGTAACCGAGTGGAGCTCTTTGCACTTTCCCTTTTAAAGTGAATACTTAAGAGGGAACCAAAATAATAAATTAAAAATTCTATCATTCAAGTTGGTTTTGTTATTCTTTCTGATATTTCCGGCAGGTATTTATTTGGCACTAGACCAAGGGGGACCTGTTGGGAGGGCTATGGCGTCACACACACACTAACCACCCCCCACACACGGGGGGGGGGGGGGGGGGGGGGGGGGGAGAGGAGGAGGGGGGGGGAAGGGGGGGGGAGAGGAGGGGGGGGGAAAGGGGGGGGAGAGGGGGGGGGGGCAAAAAGGAGGGAGTGGAGTAGGGGGAGGGGGGGCTGGAGGGGTGGAGAGGGGGCAGATGGGGGGAGGGGGAGAGAGGAGGAGGATGAGAGGGGGGCAAAGGGAGGGGGAGGGGGGCTGGATGGGAGAAGGGGGGCAGACGGGGAGGGTAGAGAGTGGGGCAAAGAGAGTGGGATGGAGGTGGAGGGGAGGGGAGGAGAGAGTGAAGGCGGGCAGAAGGAGAGAGAGGAGGGGGGCAGAGGGGGAGAGGGAGGGAAGGGTGAGGTGGAGGGAGGGCAGAGGGGGAGAGAGATGAGGGAGGAGTGGGGGTGAAGGGAGGGGCGGGGCGCTGCGCTGCGGACATCCGGCCGAGTGTGAGTATTGATACAATCAGGGACTGCCTATGTTGACAGTTTGCAGGCAGGCGATCATCGAGTTGATGTATCGCCTACTTTTATCAACGGAGCGCTCAACCTCCTGTGGCGACCAGTGTTCACGGAAGCCTCCGGAGTCCCCGTGGACACTGCGTGTTCCCTCTCTGGGGCGCGTGGGCGTGGGCCCTGAGGAGGGGCGGGCGGTCGACCCCAGTGCGGGTGGCCGTCTTGGCCGGGCCCAGGAGCAGACGGACGGGGAAATATCCCCCATCCCTCCCGGCCCTCCCCCCTCTGTACCGGGTGCCCAGGTGTGGGGCTGGAATGTGGCCTGGCTTGGGGGAGCGGCCCCTTCGGATGGTCGAGTGGGGGCTGCGGCCTCTCACACTGCATGTGCAGGTGGGGCACGGTCTCTTCCTCGCCGTGTGCGGCACTCTACACTCCGGGTCCCCGATGTGGGGGGGGTGGCAGCTGGGCCACATAACTCGCAGCTCTGCACAACGTTCCGCGAGGAGCGAAGGCATCGTGATGTCATCAGCTCGCTTCTGCAGTTTGATTTTTTAAAGAGATGTCAGATTGGTGAAAACTCAGAAATAATGAAACAAATTTTCAGATGAGGGGATTTTTAAAATCATGAGGTAAATCTCTACCGGAATATGTAAAATGGGGAGATGAGGAGGGAGAGTGGGGGGATTGAGGGCGAGACGGGGTAGTTAGGGAGAGGGGGGGAGGTGAGGAGGGAGAGTGGGGGAGGAGGGGGAATAGAGGCAGAGGAGGGGGTAGTGGGGGAGGTAGGAAGTGGGGAATAGAGGAAGAGGAGGACCGTGCGGGAGGTCGGGGGAGAGTGGGGGGATAGGGTGAGGTGAGGAGTGGGGGAATAGAGGGATAGGAGGGGGGTAGCGAGGGGAGAGGAGTTATGGAGGGAGAGAGGGAGTGACAGAGTTGGGGAAAGGTGAGGGAGGGGGAGGAGGAGAGGGGAAAGAAGAATGGGAGGGAGTGCTTTTAGATGAGGGGAAATGAGCCGTGCCTGCGCAGTTGGGGGCTATGCATGAGTGGTACAATATTACGCTGAGACGAGTTGCATTGGGGGAACGGGTGAGTGGTGGAATATTGCATTGGGAAATGGGTTGCGTTGGGAGACCCGGCCTCCAGTGTGACAGGGACCCGCCACTTAGTCAAGTATGAATTAAGCAGGAGTGGACCACTGTGCCTCACAAGCCTGATCTGATCACAACCAATCTGATTGTGACCACAACTTTACTTTCCTATTCATCTGTAGAGACCCTTAAGCACTACTATAGCACGACTACCAATCCCACTCTCCTCCACCACCCCTCCTCCTGCCTACTCGCCAACCTTCTGTGGATTCACGTGCCCATTATAACTGAAGAATAGCTTCACTAATCGATTGAAACAGGCAAGATCCTGAATGTTGATGTGGAAAAAATGATTCCTCATATAGGAATATCTGGAACAATGGATCATTGTTTAAAAATAATGGTTATCCCATTTTAGACAGAAATTAGACTTTTGTTCTCTGGTGGTTGGGTTTTTGGTGCAATTATTAATCTAAGGGCAGTGAAAGCAGAGTATAGGCGCCATTTATGTTTAGGCTAGCTACTGTTGGCATATTATATTATTTTGTCTAGATATATCTTGCAGTATTATTTTGGACACTTGGGGGCGGTCATTAAATGCACAGAGTGGCGTATATATATGGGCATTGGGGACAGGAAGTGACAGACACAGGGAGGGAGAGCATACAGTTCTCACCAGACTGGGGAGAACAGCCAGCTACAACTTGTATGTAGAATAAGGAAAACCTGGTACGTCCACCTCTTTGTTTGTACAACTACTTCAATAAACAATCAATTAAACTGGAAATAACGACTGGAAAATCTGTTCTATTTGGTCTGCGTAAGATCACTCCTACTTACCTGTGTAGTAATGGCAACGGAAAAGAGGATACTGGAAGAGTCAGAAATCTGCCATTACAATTAAGTGAGAACTAGCTCTATGACTGAAACTGGAGCTTGTGAAAACTTGGGAACATGGATTGTTTTATTTCACAAGCCTGACGCCGCCATTCCTGCATCTACCCTGTCCAATCCTCGAAGAATTTTATGTTTCTATAAGATAGCCTCTCATCCTTCTTAATTCCAGCGAATACAAGCCCAGTCGCTGCATTCTCTCAACATATGGCAGTCCCGCCATCCCGGAAATTAACCTTGTGAACCTATGCTGCACTCCAGGGATAGGGCATGTCAGCTGCAGGAAAGGTGTGGACATCAAGCTAGATTTTCTGACCTGGTGGACTTCATGGAGAGACAAGTGAAGATACTGTCAGATCCACTTTTTGGGAAAATCCAGGATGCTTGGCCAATTGCAACTGTCAAAAGCTCTACTTTTGCTAAAGCAAGAGAAAGGTCGGGACCTAGAGGAAGCAATTTTGCAACAACTGAAATACCTGTAGAAACAGCAGTACAAGAAAATTTGGCAACAGGTGGAATGAGAAGAAATATATCGACCACCAACTCTCAAGGTTCTTGTTTGTTCGGTAATAAAAGTGGTCACACAGTAGGGTGGTACCCACAGATCAGGAAGAAGGGACGCAGAGAAAGGATAGACTTCTTAAAGGAGAAGAGAGTCTGTTTTGGATGTTTGAAGATAGGACACATGAGCAAAGACTGCAAGAGTTGTTTGACTTGTCATGTGTGCAACCAAAATCATCCTGAAATACTTCACATTGAACAAAAGAACAAAGAGAAGAAGCCGGAGTATACAGAACAGAATGAGAAGCCAATTGTGAGTAATGGTGTTCCCTCACCTCATATGTGTGGGCATATTGGGGCCGGTGATGAAACCTGCATCTTCTCCATTGGACCAGTATAGGTAAAGAGCCACAAGGGGCCACTGTGCTGCAAACATGTGCATTTTTGGATCATGGTAGTTCAACTACGGTTTGCACGGAAAGCTTGATGAGAAGGTTGGGTGAACATTACAGGACAAAAGACCAATATTCTCTTGCTTATCATGAACCAGGCGAAGTCTGTGATCAATCATCATATCATCAGGTTTAGAAATATCTAGTTTGGACAAAGACGATTTTATCCAACCATCTGATGTGTTCACACATAAGACCATAGCGGTTTCGCAGCTAATCATTCCCAAACAGGAAGACCTGATCCAATGGCCTTACTTAAAGGACATCAAGATTTCTGAAATAGACTTTGGCATTGACCTACTCATTGGGACAAATGCTTCAAAGGTATTGGAACCTTGGGAGCTGCTCAGCAGCCAAGGGAATGGACCCTATGCCACGAGGACCCTACTGGGGTGGGTCATTTCTGGTCCCCTGAGAAGGAAAACGTGGATGAAAATGGCTGCCCTGCTGCTGCTGTCAATCGAATATCCATTGTAAACCTAGAGGAGCTACTAGTGAAGCAATGCAATCACGACTTCAGTGAAAGAACCAGCAAGGAAACAGAGGAAATGTCCAGAGAAGAGGTAAAATTCTTGGATATTGCGAATCGCTCAGCAAAGATGATAGATGGACACTATTGTCTAGACTTACCTTTCAAACAAGAAAGCGTCAGCGTGCCAAATAACCGTTGCATTACATCTTGAATTTGCATCTACACTTGACACAGACTCCTGCATCCGTGCATTACGAAGATTCATCTGTCGACGAGTTCAAGTTTCATGTTTAAAATGCGACAATGGCACACAGAGAATTGAGAGAAGCACTCAATGGCTTGAGCCAGGATAAGATCCTGAGTTCTATGCTTCAGCGAGGGATAAAGTGGCACTTTAACCCCCAGCAGGAACCCATCATGGCAGTGTTTGGGAACGATTGATCCGGATGGTTCAAAGTATGCTGCGCTCTATTCTTAACCAACAAGTTCTGGACGATGAAGGATTGCAAACTTTAATTTGCGAAGTTGAAGCAATTTTGAATGATCGACCTATTACCAAGAGTTCTGATGATCCAATGGACCTGGAAACACTCACACCAAACCATCTTGTTCTGTTGAAAACCAAGCCAATACTACAACCTGGACTCTTTGTGAAGGAAGACTTGTATATTAAATGCAGATGGAGACAGGTGCAATATGTGGCAGAACTCTTGGAAACGGTTGACACAAGAATACTTGCCTCTAATCCAAGAACGATAATAACGGTGAGGAGAAGCTTTGCTCCAGGTGACATTGTTATGGTGGCTGATTCCACTGCACCACGAGACTCCTGGCTAATGGGCAGAATATTGGAGACCATACCAGATGCACAAAGTTCCCTGTGCGTGCAGAGCAATATCCGATAACAAGGGTATATCCAAGAAGCTGAGACTAAGGTACTGCAAGAAGAATGATAAGAAGAAGGAAGAGAAGATGATTGAAGAATCAGTAAAGAAGATTAAATGCCAACACATAGTACATATCTTTTTTATTGAAAATGTGTAAAGTTTTTATAGCTCCTTTTAATGTTTATTGATAATTGTTTTGTTATATACGAAGAACGTTTTAAAATGCATTTTGGATCTCAAACAATTAAATTTGAACTGCATTAATGGAATATGATAAATCTAGCTTGGCATTGGTAGTAGTAGGACAGAAGGTAATTTTGATAAGCAAATGCAGCGTATTGATTAGATTTGATTATGCCCACTTCATCTGTTTTTTCTCCACTCCCATTTTGTGGCTACGTGCATTCTAGAAATAGTATTCTCTCCGAAGATTTTGGTTTCTTTGGGGATGATGAGTGCAATCTAATGTAGACTACCGTAGAAGTGTTTTACCTTCATATCATCCAGAAAATATTATAATTGAGGGGATGATCTGACCAAAAATTTAATTCCACTGATTGCAGAGGGTGTGGGCTTGAATGTAAAGGCCCCTTCGGAAGAGCTTTAACCACTTAGCTTAAATTATTATTTTGCAAAGTGAGAAGTGGTGAGTTAAATTAAAGTTGCTGTATGGTTTTTTTTGGCAGTGTTATTTTGATAATCCTGATTCATAAATAATAACTAAATCTGCAGGTGCTATCATAACGTTTAAGATACATTTGAACAGGTACATGGATAGGATAGGTTTAGAGGGATATGAGGGATATAGAGAGAAACACATTTGTACTCCCTGGCTTTTGACCATGCCTGAGACTTTGCTTCTGTTTTTATTGTTTTTAATGTTTCTTTATTTTACATGTCTTTTCCTACTGTTTCTTTTGATTGTTATTATTGGTGTGTATTAACTTTGTTGTCAATGATTAGTGATGTACAGCACTTTGTTGCAACTATGATTGTTTTTAATGTGCTCTATAAATAAAATTATTATTATTATTATATGGGCCACGCGAGGGGCTGGTGGGACTAGTTTAAATGGGACATATTGGTTGGCCTGTTTGATCTGCTGAGTCTTGCGTGCCAGTGAATGTAAGAGCGCATGGAAAATATTCATTCAACAAATTATAATTAAATAGGCTATTTGGTTCTGGGCATTGTCATATATTTTACACTTAATATTTTACTCTGGTTTACAAGAATAAATAATGTACTTGTTGGAGGGGTCCTTGATGCAAGACAAATCATAATGTGTAGCTGTTCAAGTTAGATATATACAACTATTCCTTCAATTACAAATGTTTAATTCACAAACATTTGCTATAGCACCTTTGATTGTCTGGGACATGTGTCTTGGATATACAGATATATTTTTCATTAGCATGCCATTTTTTGCCCATCCTAAAAAATACAAAATGCATTTTGCCCTGCTGCCTTCTTGCACAAAATTTCACCTGATGTAATTTTTTCAGGACCATATTCCATTTGTAAAGTGAGGAATAGATCCTTAGATATAAACTGTTGTAACGTTAAAATACATGTGCATTGCCCATGAGACGCGGTGTTTCAAGCCTGTGGTCTGATTGTTAACTCAATTTCTAAAGTTTAAAAATGAGGATACCATGGAGGTTTAACAGGCATTTCATTTTTAATAGGACAATGCATTGAAATTAAGGAATTATGCAGTCGTCAGCTTTTTCAGCCTTGCACAGAAAGATTGTAGATTCATGTTTGGATCATTGCAGAAAGCATCTAGTCCAATTTGCAAAGAATTAACGCTTAGCATGCATGTGCATTTGTGAAATTAGATCATGTCATTTGCACATGTGGCTGATTGAAAAATGAAATGTGGCTATTTGCAAATCTGACTGTAGATTACAAATAAATGACAGACTCTTTAGTCATGTATTCCCAACACAGTTGCATGGTATGTGTGGGTGAAATTATGAGATGAACAGGGATATGTGACTTTGTGAACATTTTGTTTTATACATATTTACTTCTGTTGTAAGTTATGCAAGTTATTTCCACCTGAAATTAACATGTTGACTGAATCGGTGTTAGCATAGTCTCATCTACATAAAGCTAATGATTTCTCTTGTACAGCATTTGGTTGACAAGGTCAATCATTTTGTGACGTGTCAATGTTAAGAAAACGAACAGTGAGTGGATACACTGATGGTTCAGTGAACCGG
Organism: Leucoraja erinaceus; assembly: GCF_028641065.1. NCBI lineage: Eukaryota > Metazoa > Chordata > Chondrichthyes > Rajiformes > Rajidae > Leucoraja > Leucoraja erinaceus. Next base: position 58,146,260 of record NC_073384.1, on the reverse strand, counting down.
CTCATCATTCTGTCCGTTCCAGCCAATGTTAAACTATATCCACAGGTACCAAAGTACCACTGGTACCAACTTGCTGCTGCTCTTCGATTTCTTGTTCAAAGGAGAAAGGTTCAATCCACTTACAGAAATATACTGAGCAATACTTACCCAATTATGTAATTTTCTTTTCTGCCAATTGATGGGGAGTTGTGCAGAATAAGAGGTAAACTTGTCCAACTCTCCCCTTTCAGGATGTTCTTTAAAACATGTTACTTTGAGCAAGCATCTGTTCTAATCTCTCTGTGCAACTCCTTGACAAATGTTGTTTGATGTTCATGTGAAGGACTATTTTGAAGGTGCTATATATAACTGCAAGTTATTATTTATCCCTGCATTTAAACTGTAGGTCTTTCAAATTCAATGTCAGGCACAACGAGTCAGGGCCTCACGCCACCAGCGATCTGGGTTTAATCCAGCATGGATTTCCCCATGCAATAAAGCCAGCCTTCTATTTCCCTTAGTACTTGCTTTACCGACACGCTAACAACCAGATCATCTGTAACTTATTTTCATGTATGCATTATTCTGCTTCTCTACACTTTCTGTGAAAAAGTTTGACCTCACATTTCCTACATTATTCTCTACTGGTGAATTTTTTTTTACTCGGTGTAACTATATTCCTTTGCTGACTCACAGTTTGCATTTCCAGTTTGTGTAGCAGCCATGATACACACCCCATGAAAGACTGTATCATGGCTGCCCATAAAACACAACCCATATCTGTATATCATTGAGCAATACGAGTTATCTTGCACTTGATCTTTGCTTTGTCATTAGTATAAACTGTAAATAGATGTAGCATCCTATCAATTAAAGCTTGCCAACCATGACCTTGAAAATGACCCATTTATCACCATTCGCAATTATTCTGTCAACCAATCCTCTATCCACGCGTATATATAACCTAGACTGCCACGTGTCTTTACTTTGTGCAGTAACTTTTATGGAGTAAGTTGTTATTCCTTATCCTTAATGTTAACTATAGGTCAAATTTATTGTCTCTAGTTACACAGTAGTACAACTAGAAAAGTCAGCCTCATTAAATATGTTCTGAAAATCCAATAAATTATTTCCCTTTTATTCACCATACATGTTAGATCCTCAATGAAGTCCAATAAATTTATCGAATGCTTGCTTCTGCTAGATCATATTATTTTCTTTATGTTCTATAACTATTTTCATAATGCATTCCATCAATTTTCTGATGGCAAATGTTAATCCAACTGTCTTCTGTCTTCCTCCTTTCACATTGGCATTACTTCTGCAGGTTTTCCATGCTGCTGGGTCCTTTCGAAAATCCTTGAAACTTTGGAAGATCCAGCCATGATTTTTAAATTGTACAATGTGGTCCAGAGACCTTGGCCTTTAGTCCCATTAGTTTGCTTTCTTTACTGGGAGCAGCCAAATTCCAGCGGTTCCCATTGGCACTGCCAGTGATGTGTAGGAAGGAACTGCAGATGCTGGTCTACACCAAAGATAGGCACAAAATGCTGGAGTAACTCAGCTGGACAGGCAGCATCACTGAAGAGAAGGAATGGGTGATGTTTCGGGCTGAGGCCTTTCTTTCCTCCCCTGACTGTCAGCCTGAAGAAGGGTCTCGACCCCAAACATCACCCATTCCTTCTCTCCAGAGATGCTGCCTGACCCGCTGAGTTACTCCAGCATTTTGTGTCTACCTTTGATTTAAACCAGCATCTGCAGTTCTTTCCTGCAAGCTAGTTGGGTTAATGTTGTGCATATTAGTTTATATTTTGGTCCGTCAGGGCTGGGAGTTGCCCTTTGTGCTGAGCATGGCGGTGATTTTCAATGCAGTCTTCTGGACTTATTTTTCTTTGAAACAATGCACCCTACAGATGAGTTGTTCAGGAGCGTATTCTTTGTTTTCATGTTATGTCCATAATACATTTCTAGGAATAGGAACAATAAACTTTCTTTAAGATAGTCCTGTTTTAATTTATTTTTAATAATTTTAATAAAACAAGATTTCATTTAAACAAATTGTTTGTTTTCGAATGTACTTTTTCCAGTAATTGATTTATTTATGATTATGCTTTGAAATGTTTACAGTCTTAATGTACATTACCTTTCTCTAAATAGTTTGTATGTATCTGTGAGAATACTGCTTACATTTTTCTCTGATTTATGTGTATAATAAAGGGAAGCATTGTAATTATGATTTCCTCTGCGACAAATTAAACTGTTTTGGTTTATTACTTTAATCTTAATATGTTTTTGTCATTTTCTGCAGGTTATTAGAGGATTATTAAAATTCTGGCCAAAAACTGTAAGTCAAAAAGAGGTAAGTTATCCACTTTCTTCTCTGGCTTTGCTGTCTATGTACTTGTTTTTTTAAATATATATATATATATATATATGTAGGTACAAACAGACAAATAAAATTAAAGGAACCAATGTTAATATATTTAATCTTGAAAACAAATTGACCATTCAGATTTGAGAGTCCCTAAAATGACTGACATTGAATAAATCCTGTGCTTTAGAGATTTAGTAAACTTACAGATTTGGTCTTTATCTGCGTGTGTTCCATTTAAACTAGCTTCTTTGACCTCAACTTAAATATAGTGTTTAAGTTTGGGATAGGTGCAGTGGAATAACGGGAGATGAGACTTTGGGAGGAGAGTGATTAGAGATGAGGGAGAAAAGAGATGGAGACAATAGACAATCAATGGAGATTAATCACATTTCCTCCTACACTTGGTCACAATCTGTTGCTTTCCCCTGGATGTATGCTGCTGTCATCCTTACTGAATAAAGACAATACCATGATTATGATTCTGTATAATGACATTACCCTCCAATTTGGATTGGGTAGTTTGAGAAGGTTTAAAATTGTGTATCATTGTTCATATAAATGTGTAGAATAGCTACCTGTCTACCTGAGAGGAAGGATAATGGATTTAACATGTTCTTGGTTTGGACCATATTTATTACTGGAATGTAGAATCAGTCATAGAATCATTAATATTTATGATAAAGGAGGGGGGGGGTAGGTTCGAGGGAGGCCATGGGCGAGCGGGCGCGATCTGAGGACGGTCAAAAGCAGTGGAGGACTGGCCGATCGTGGCTTCCGCGAGGGGAAGCCCAACCACCCGCGTGACAGACAATCGGGCGGGGAGGCGGAGAGGAGGTCGGCCCCCGTGATGGCCAGAGATCGCCAGGTGGGATCGGGATAACTAGCGAGGAAAAGGCGTCACGATTCCCCGAATCCCTGCGATCGACGGAGGAATCGCAGGTCTCCATAGAAGGCCTCTCCCAGAGGGAGTAATGGCCGCCATGGCCATCTTCCCACCGCGCTGCCCCGCAACCTCACCCGCGCGGCGATAACGACTGCCGCCGCCATGTTCTAGAACTTCAAGGAGCCCAGCGGAGCGTGCAGCACGACCTGAGCAGCAGTTTAAAAACGCTAAGTGATGAATTTAAAGAAGTAAAAGTTAAGAAGCCAAGAAGTACAGAAGACAGAACAAGGGTGACGTCACTCGCAGCGCGAGCAGAGGCAGGCAGTCAGATCCATTGTGACGTCATCAGCGAGACCATCTCGTTTATTTTCTATGTTAGTTGAGATTTGTGAACATTTTCATAAATAACTCGAGAAATAATGCATGAAATTTTCAGATAAGGCGATTTTTTACATCATGGCGTAAATCTCTTTTGGAATATGTAATATTTTCACCGTTAGTGCATCGTGTTTTTGAGAAGATGTAAAACGCATACGAACATTACACACACACACATAAATACACACACATCTAAGATCAGAGTTTTATAAGTATAGAGACAATAGTCTATTGTAGTTTATAGCTTATGAGGTTGTAGTGTTTAATAACCTGATGGCTGTAGGGAAGAAGAGGCCTACTTAACAGTTTTGGAATTACCTCTCCATTTTGGTGTCTCGACTGATAAAGGGAAGTATTCTGTATGCCTTTTAACGATTTGATCTAATTGTCCTGCTTCTTGAAAGGATCTGGATATGTATTTCCAGATATGCTTTGTTTATTTATGTGATTAAATATCCTGTCGTCTATCATGTATTCTCTTTATTTGTGTGCTCCTGCCAAATATATCTCACGTCTTTCTTCGTCACATTTTTGATTATGCGCAAATCCAATGGCGATTTCCTGCAACCTACGAATCTTCATTAGTATCATCATCAGATTTTTAACTGTTTTATACATCAAATTATAATCTTATATCAGTCTTATTAGTCCTCAGAATGTGGGTGTTTCTGGCAAATCATGCATACTGTTATACAGTTACCTTGGGATTGTGTGTGTCGACCCGGGGTGTTTGTTGTACTTGCGGGAGGCTTGTGGTTATATTAGAACAACTGAAATGATAAAAATGTACTTTTTCTACATACTAAATAGATATTGCATGTTTTTAATTGTTTGAAAATAAAACTTACTTGGGGTTCAATTTGTCTGCTTTCAGGTCATGTTTTTGGGTGAGGTAGAAGAAATTCTAGATGTGATAGAACCATCTCAGTTCAAAAATGTCCAAGAACCTTTATTCAAGCAAATAGCCAAGTGTGTGTCAAACCCACATTTCCAGGTAAAGAATTTATTTCTGATAAATAAAGCTGTCATCTTTTGTCTCATTTACAATAGTGACCAGAAAACCATGGCAAGTGTAATAGGTCATTGTGGACTTTTTTTGCTGAACTAAGATTGAGTTCCAGCAAAATGTTAAGATAACTGAATACAGGCGACCCCTGTTTTACAATTGTTCCAGTTACAGAAATTTACCCCTCAAGTATTCGCAAATCACAACCCAAACAATCTAGGTACGGAATCAAATTTGCTCTTCTTGATTTCATGTGGGGGAGGGCGGGAGGGGGGCGGGGAAACATATGAAAAAAACTGTTTACTTTTAGTTTTTTCAACTTGCATTTCTTGACACATGAGCATAAAATGTGGCGTGTCCTTTAGCATTGGACGTCCATTTAACAACCTTTATTTTCAAGAGTTTTCAGATTATTTATTTTCAGACCTCAAGAAGTCTGATCCAGGGTCAATAAGTTTAAAAGCACATTGAAATCTCAACAACCATGTAAAGGAATATCATCGGATGTAAAACCTGATATTTTACAAAGGGTTGATGCTGGCGACAAAGATTGTGATGGTTGTTACATCTGCAATGTTTCCAGTAATTATATGAATCAACATGGGAGGGGCCATTTAAGAGATTTGTTTTGGAAATTGATAAGGCGGTCTCTTGTGTGGTTCCAGTACCGTGAAACAGCAGATCTCCATTAAACTTTCCCCCTCTCACCTTATTGCTACGTCCTCTACTGTTGGACATTTCCATCTGGGGAAGAAGGGTCTGACTGTCTACCCTATCTATGCCTTTCATAGTGTTATATATTAACATGGGAATGGGAAGGGGAGTTCAAATGATTAGCAATCGGGAAATCCAGCAGACCTTGGCAGACCAAGCACAAGTGTTCGGGGAAATGGTTGCCTTGTCTATGCTTGGTCTCATCAATGTAACAGAGACCACATCCGGAACATTGAACGCAGTGGATGAGATTAGAAAATATAGATCGAGAATAGAAAAATAGTACTGAGGCCAAGATAAGTTTACCCATGATTTGTTGAATGGTGAAGCATGCTCAGTGCCAACTCCTGCTGCTGTTTCTTATTTCTTTAAAAATATAACTAAAGTTAAACATATCTAGCAATGTACATTATTAATATTTAAAACGCAGTACCTATGAAATAGAAAAATAATTCTTACCACATTAAGATAGTCATACCACATGGAAACAGGGTCCTTGGTCCAACATATCCATGCCAACCAAGATGCCCCATCAACGTCTGTCCCACCTGCCTGCATTTGACCCATATCCCTCTCAACCTTTCCTATCCATATACCTGTCCAAATGTCTGTTATAGTATCTGCTTCAACAATCTCCTCTGATAGCTCATTCTATATACCCAGCTCATTCTATATACCCACCATCCTGTGTGAAAACTTGCCCCTCAGGTTCCTTACTGTTCAATGTTTCCTCTCTCACCTTAGATGCATGTCCTTTGGTTCTTGGTTCCCATCACTATTTTAGACACCACTATATAATAATAATAATAATAATAAATTTTATTTATGGGCGCCTTTCAAGAGTCTCAAGGACACCTTACAAAAATTTAGCAGGTAGAGGAAAAACATGTAAGGGGAATGAAATAAATAGTAGAGACATGACTAGTACACAAAATAAAGACAGAATTCAATTCAAAACACAATATGAGGCAATTAATGCACAGATAAAAGGGAGGGGGACGTGGGGCTAAGGATAGGCAGAGGTGAAGAGATGGGTCTTGAGGCGGGACTGGAAGATGGTGAGGGACACGGAATTGCGGATCAGTTGGGGGAGGGAGTTCCAGAGCCTGGGAGCTGCCCTGGAGAAGGCTCTGTCCCCAAAACTGCGGAGGTTGGACTTGTGGATGGAGAGGAGACCAGCTGATGTGGATCTGAGGGACCGTGAGGGTTGGTAGGGGGAGAGGAGGTCAGTGAGATATGGGGGGGCCAGATGGTGGAGGGCTTTGTAGGTGAGGATCAGGATTTTGTAGGTGATCCGGTGAGAGATGGGAAGCCAGTGAAGTTGTTTGAGGACTGGAGTGATATGATGCCAGGATTTGGTGTGGGTGATGAGTCGGGCGGCAGCGTTCTGGACCAGTTGGAGTCGATTGATGTAGGTGGAGCTGATGCCAAGGAGAAGTGAGTTGCAATAGTCCAGTCGGGAGGAGATGAAGGCATGGATGAGTCTTTCAGCAGCGGGAGGTGTGAGAGAGGGTCTGAGTTTGGCGATGTTGCGAAGATGAAAGAAGGAGGTTTTAATGACATGGCGGATGTGAGGCTCAAGGGAGAGGGTGGAATCAAAGATCACGCCAAGGTTGCGGGCCTGGGGAGATGGGGAGACAGTGGTGCCGTCGATGGTGAGAGTGGGGTTATTGATTTTGCTGAGTAAATACCCCTTAGACTCTTGCACTTCGTCTTGCACTCCAGGGAATATAATCCTAGCCTACTGAACCTCTCCCAATAGCTCGGGCTGTCGAGTCCAGGTAACATCCTTGTAAATCCTCTCTGCTCTCTTTCCAGCTGAATTGCATCCTTCCTCCAGCAGGTTGTTCAAAATTGAACACAATACTGCAAATGTGCCCTCACCAACATGTTGTACTTCTGCAACCAACTTCTTTACTCCATACCCTGACTAATGAAGGCCAATGTATCAAAAGCCTTCTTGATCACCCGATCTACCTGTGATGCTACTTTCAGGAAACTATGGACCTGAACTCCTAGATCCCTCCGCTTGGCTCTTGGTTTCTTGGTCCTCCAAAATATTCCAAATGGAATTTAAACTGGAGGTGGCTCTACAATATCCCCAGGACCTTGCCATTCTATAATACGTTCAGTATAAAATTTAGCAGAAGATGGAGTGGTGCATTTGTTTATTTTGTCTGTTTGGAGGCAGAGGATGTGTATGAATCCAGAAACATAATGTTCAATTGATGTTCACTCATTTGCCAACTTAACTGATGGTGGGCGATGGAATGCAGCGCAATCGCCCGTGCTGTACCACTGATGCTAATGGTCATTTGGTTTTCAGTCAGAACCGTAAGTGTGGGAGTCACATAACTCTATGTTTCTGACACAAAGGCGCTTACATATAGGATCCAATGCTACTTGTAGAATCTAAATTGCAATTTTCAAGGACAAATGGATTCAATTTGTAGGTTGCACGTTGCCTATTTGTCTAAAGTATTACGTCATAATCGGGAGGCTGAAGAAAATTTGGTGGATCAAAGGAAGCAATCGTTCTGCTTAACACGGAATAACTGCTCCACTGATTGCAATTCCATAGGTCAGGAGGGGAAAATATAACATCTTTCTGCTAATTGTAAAGATAAAACATGTTTGAATAGTCATATTTGGGCCTGGACCTTGCCATTAACCACTTATAGTTCAATACAGATGTGTGGAGGGGCATTAGCTTGCTCCAAAAAAAGGGGAAAAATGCACATTGGTGTGCAAGATGACTGGGTGGGGGCGGGGCAAAGTCTATCAGATGATAGCTGGATACAGATGATGGGGTTTCGATTAGCAGATGGTTGGACAAAGGCTGGATGTGAAAAGACCAAAAAGTGTAAGATAATAAGGTTATGGATAGCAGGGAATTTTAAGGAAATAGCCCACAAATACCCCCCCTCTCTCTCTTATTTCCCGTGCCCCCGTCTGGATGAACATTGCATTCTCCAATTTTAGGTAAGTAACCTACAAAAACTCTCTCGTCCCCCCCCCACGTCTCCTTCCACCTATATTAATTTCTCAGCCTTAACATTTCACGCCTCTTCCATCCTTATTCCTTACCTTAGACATTGTCCTTTCATCTCTGACCTGTGTTGAACCACCTGCCAATCAAATAATCTCCTGGCCTGGCCTGTATCCACCTATAATTTGCCAGACTTTGTCCCACCTCCAATTCTCCCCCTGGCCACTACAGTCAGTCTGCAGAAGGGTTCCAGCCCGAAACCCGAATTGTCACCCATCCATGTTCTCCAGAGGTGCTGCCTAACCCACTGAGTTATTCCGGCACTCTGTGTCTTTATTTGTAAACCAGCAACTGCATTTCCTTGTGTCAGCAACATGATAATATCATAGAGGTGAAACAAAGAATTTTCCACTTGACAAAAGAGAAAGAGTTATAATCTTTAAAGTGCCATTTGCTTGGAGGCATTTTCATTTTTCATCTGGCAATAATTATTGCACATTCATTGTTATTCATGGTTAAAGTAGAGCTATAATAGTAGATCAGCAATGGATTAAGAAACTGAATTAGCTGTTCAATTTCCTATCTTTATTGGTGCACTTGACACTGGGGTTAGAAATCTCAAATATGACATGGTGAAAATGTTTACTGGAAATTAATGTTATGGATTTTTTTATTTTAAGTATTCTCAAATGGATTTCTTTCCAAAACAGGTTGCAGAAAGAGCTTTATATTTCTGGAATAATGAGTACATTCTTAGCCTAATTGAAGATAACTCTGAGAGAATTCTACCAATTATGTTTGGTAGTTTGTACAGAATCTCCAAGGAACACTGGAACACGTGAGCACTTTAAATATTTATATATATTTATATACACACGCACACACACACACACACACACACACACACATATATATATATTTAACGTGTAAATAGGCCCTTTGGTCCACTGAGTCTGCGCCGACCAACCAAATTCATTAACACTATTCTACACACTAGGGACAATTTTACAAAAACCAATTAAACTACAAACCTGTACTTTATTGGAGCATGGTTGGAAACCAGAGCACCCAGAGAAAACCTATGCCGTCACAGGGAGAACGTAAACTCCTTACAAACAGCACCTGTATTTAAGATCGAACCCAGGTCCACATTAAACAATGAATTTCTCACTATTGGGTTGAGATTCAGATCTTGGGTTGAGATGTCAAACTTGTGCCTTTTCCTGACTCATCTGTTGCTGGGCTGCTGGACTTTTCAGATTCCAATGATAGAAAAGTATTTGCAGAAATACCCCAGCACTTGCATTTAGGAATCTGCTCTTGGATCCTGCATCAGATTGATTTCCATGCTTGTTGTTTGCTATTGTTGTTCATTGGATAGTAGCTGATTAAAACTGCTTCAGTTGTACAGACCTTCCGTCTAGACTTTGTCTATCAAATAATGTTTTCGAACAATAGCTCAGTACACGCAACAATAATACAAATACATCAATAGTTATTTAAACTAGATTTACATTCTGACTATTCTAAAGTAAAGTGAGGCATTTCCATTAGAATCAGTCTTTACATTTTTGATGAAGATAGTTTAAAACTCATCAATAAGTATAAATGGTAATTGTGCTGGTTGCTGCAGATGTAGTGTGGATTTTTTTTTCAGCTGTTGTGTACAGTCTTCTTAGATCCTAGAAAAACTTGATCCCCAGAAAAATTACATAGAAACATAGAAATTAGGTGCAGGAGTAGGCCATTCGGCCCTTCAAGCCTGCACCGCCATTCAATATAATCATGGCTGATCATCCAACTCAGTATCCCGTACCTGCCTTCTCTCCATACCCCCTGATCTCCTTAGCCACAAGGGAAAAATTCCTTTTGGATCATCTAGGACCGTTTAGCATTGCCTCACAAGCTCTGTACTATTCAGAGCTTCACTGCATCTTTACAACTAAAAAATCTTTTACTCAGGAAATTGCCCAGCTCTCTTGGAATGAGGTCAGGAATGACAAGTAGCATAATTGCTAATGGTTTTTTACAAGGATTAGGAAAGAATTAATGATTCCTCATTAAGATAAATTATTTGTAACATTTATTTTACATGTGACAATAAGATACCATTAAACCTTTATGACTTATTTACTTAACTTGCATGCCACCTCCTGTTCTCAGTCCTCCCCATTTCAAATATACCATCCAACTGTGCAGAATCTTTGCGGATTTTAAAAACCTCAATTGTACTTAATCGGAACCAGATTCTCTCCCAATAATAACTCTGAAGCATTAAGCAGATCTGGATAAATTAGGGTATTCAAAGTGGATAGCTTTTTAGTCATCCTACTGTATCCTATAGAAATGTCCGGGTTTTTTTTAAGAAAGTGAAAGTATACTTTAAGTTGATACTGTTGCTTCAATCCTTAACATGCTCTTTAAAAAAATTGATCTGCCATCTTTAAAAACAAAAGTTCATAAAATACTTAAGGAAGTAATTTCCCTGTTAGCTTGTGAAGATCCCAAGGTCTTCATTAAACATATTTTTTACTCCAACTTGAATAGCTGTCTGCACATTGGGCAGTTTAAATATGAATACAATTTCTTGACATCACTGCGTTTTGTAGTTAGAACTAGAATGCTAAAGAGAATAGCTCAATCTTTCTACATTGCTTTTGATCTTTAAGATTGGAGTGCAGAGAATTTATAGCAGCTACTTTGTACGGTTCTTCATTAAATAACATAAATGTAATTATCTTGAACATTTACGAGAATACAAATTGTTTTACAGAACTATTGTAGCACTTGTTTACAACGTACTAAAAACGTTAATGGAGATGAATGGGGCACTGTTTGATGAACTTACAACATCATACAAAGCAGAAAGACAACGGTATGCAATCACCATTCACTAATTATTTTGTTTTCCACTTTCTAAATGTTAATGGTCCTTCATAGTATAAGTTGCATAGTGCATTGAGCACGGACATACAAGCTATTCCCTCGTTTCCATAAATGGTCCCCTGGAACAGTACAGATAGTGCATTGAGCACGGACATACAAGCTATTCCCTTGTTTCCATAAATGGTCCCCTGGAACAGTACAGTATGACCTGCATAAATATATTTGATGTACAGTAAACCCTTGTTTTATCAGACTTCTTTATAACAGATTTTGTTTGTAGCGGATGGACCTGCTGATGCCACCCCCAGCCCGCACTGTCTCTCTGGCTGTTTAGAGCCCTGGCCTCCGACCCCACTCGACTCCAGCGAACCCATCTTCACCCACCGCACAATCCAGTGACATGGCTTTTGTTGCGGCTCACGTTGTAGCCCCTGGACAGCTCTTTCTGCAGGCCACCGTCACCAACAGAACATGCTCGGTCTCCGTGGGACTCCCTTCCCTCCCACTTGCTACTGCTTCGTGCTATCCGCAATGGCTTGGTCTTGTCCCTGCTCGTACTCGATTATGTCCGTACTGTTGGCAATAACAGACACTATTTCCACCACATTATAACGAGGCCTTACTCTATTTATTATTGTGCTGATTAGCATTAATGCCATATGAAAATGATACCTAAAACAAATGTTCAGTTAATTTCAATAATGTATAAATTTCAAACATGCAAATGTTTATATAATGTTTTATTATCAAGGTCATAGTATGCAAAATAGCAAAATATATTTGATTTAAGTATATATACATATATAAGTTGAATGGGCTCGATAATTTTGAATTAATGTAGATTATTTATAGGAATTAACCTACTCATTTGTATTTTTTAAGAAATCTATAGAACTTTACTAAACTAATAGCGCCAATAGGAGATTGATTACAATGATATTTAATTATTAAAATACTAATTGTTAAATTTTTCTCCAACTCTGCTCAAAAGTGTAGCTGCTAGCCTTGCAATACATTGTTCATTAACAAGTATAATATATTTTCATATTGCAGTGAAAAGAAGAAGGAACAGGAGCGAGAGGAACTTTGGAAAAATCTTGAAGAGTTGCGGCTCCAAAGGAGTCAAACGCTTGGTGAAATACAGAATGATACTCACAATTCGCAAATTACTCAAGACAATAAATCAAGTGCCAAATGACGAGCATCAACAATTGACTTAGAGTTACAGACGAAGAGTGATGGGGGTATTTCACACGTATTTTGGAATATGTGTGTGGATATAATACAAACACAAGACAAACCTTCAGCAGTATACTTCCAAAAATGACCAGCTTTTTTGATGAGCTGTAAACTATGTTGAAAGGAAAAGATATGAACTTTGAACATTAGTGACCACAATATTTGTAACTGTCTGATCATGAATTTATTATGTCACTTTTTAGAATTCTCAGAGAATAAATGAATTTATCATTTGTGGCCAGTGAAAATAATTGGTGGAATTATGACTTGAAAAAATAATTTTTTGATTGTGCTGCACATAGAAAATTAGTCAGCTATTTAATTTTAGATTTTTCCTATTTTATATGTGCTTCTCACAATGCTACAGGCCTTGAGTGAACTGAGAGTGAATTATGCCTACAGAGAAAATATTAGAAATTCAAGCATAAAATATTGTATGTTTTTTCTTCAACTAATCATTCTGATATCATGTCGGAGAACCATTCCATTCTGTAAACCTTTGGCAGTGTGAAGCTTTTTTGTAATGAGACATCTTATTTGGGGTTCTGAGCAACATTCAATAAAGTCTACATAATGTTTGTATTTGGATTTCTACATTTTTAGCTTTTCTGTATGACAAAGGAAGATATTATTCAATTTCTAAGATTTTCATTTGCTGAAAAGAACAGTGATTCAGTGTCTGTTTATCATCCCGTTGTGATGATAAACATGTTACTGGAGGCCATGGCCTGATATGAAAAGACTTGAGCTACTTCCGTGTGTGCTTAGTTTGCATATTGAAGACTGACACATGTAAATGTTCATGGCAGTCCAAATCAGGATGCTTTTCCAAAACTGAAGTACAGAGTACATTTTGTATCAAAAGAGCAAAGCATAATGAAGTTTACTGGTCATTCTGTACCTCAATCTTCAGCTAACTCTACTTGGGCATGCACTACAAGTATAAACACATCATGGATGCATCATTTCTCAGGCCATGGAGATGTTGATCGTAGACAATGTATTTATGTGGTGGAAATTGTTTTTTTTGCTTTCCTGCAGATCACCTTTATCCAGACAGCACGCTGAGATTTACAGCCTTTGTCAAACACAATCCACAAAAAGTTTGGTCCCGTGTTGAATCGGTTTAGTTATATTATACATTATTTCAGGGCTCCTGATCAAGTGTATCCTAGAACATTAGGGAAACTAGGGAAGAAATTGAAGGAGCACTGGCAGACATATTTACATCGTCTTTATCCCCAGGTGAGGTATTGAAAGAATAAAGGGTGGCTAATGTTTAAGAAGGGTTGCAAGGACTAGCCAGGAAACTACAGGCTGGTGAGCCTAGTATCAGTGGTGGGAAAGTTATTCAAGTGGATTCTGAGAGACCGGATGTGCCAGTATTTGGAAAGGCAATGACTGATTAGGGATAGTCAGCAGAGTGTGTGTGGGAAATAATGTCTCATGAATTTGATTTGAGTCTCCAGAAGAGGTTTAAGTAGGGCAAGGCAGTAGACGTTGTCCACATGGATTTCAGCAAGGCCTTTGACAAGGCCCTGTGTGGTAGGCTTGTCTGGGAGTTTAGAGTCATGGGATCCAGGGGAAGAGGGCCAATTTGATGGGCCAAATTCATTTCACTTGCACTATAAGTGCAAGTGACGAATAAAACTGATTGATTGATGTAAAATTGACTTTGTTTAATGAGTCAGAGGGCAGTGAAAAGCTATTATTTGGATTGGAGGCCTGCAACCAATGATCAATGCTGACACACTTTGTTTGCCACGTAAATTTACAGTTTGGATAACAATATTGTTAACGTGGTTAGTAAGTTGTGGATAACACCAACATTTGTAGTGTAGATGATTTTTTTAAGATTCCAACAGGTGAACTGGGGAGGGGGCATGAAATGGCAGATGGAATTTAACATGGAGAAGTGTGAGTATTTGCATTTTAGGAAGTTAAACCAGTGCAGAAATTGCGCATTAAATGGTGGGGTCCTGCAGAGTGTTGTAGAACAGAGACCTGGGGATAGAGGTACATGGTTTCCCTGAGAGGGGAGATACAGATGGTTAGGTAATTGAGAACAGGAATTGGGATGTCATGTTACAGCTGCACAACACGTTTGAGATCACACTTGGTGTACTGTGCATAGATACGGTTGCCTAAGTAAGAGGAATTACACTGGAAAGGGGGCAGAAAACATTTGCAAGAATGTTACTAGGACTGGAAGATTTAAGTTATAACACGAGGCTGGATCAGGGAGGACTCTACCCTGGAGTGTAGGAGGTTGAGGGGTGACTTTATAAAGGTATCTAAAATCACGAATGCATAGATAAGATGGATGGCAAAGTAGATTTTATCAAGGTTGGAGTCCAAAAGGGACTTGAGGTACAACCTTTTCACACACAGAGGATGGTGGGTAAATGCAATGAGAAGAAGCTCTAGTGCAAGTGCAATTCTAACATTTGAACAACCTTTAGACAGGCTCATATTGGAAATGTTCAGAGATGGTCCAAATGCTGACAAATAGGACTAGCAGACATCTTGGTTGATATGGAAGTTGGGCCAAAGGGCCTATTTCTGCACAGTATGACTGCAACTCTTTATTAACCTAGAGAACATTTTCAGCAGAAACTTTGAATTCCCCTGTGAGATTTTTATTTTATAAATAGCAAAAGGATTATTAGCGTGAAAGCCGGTTTGTTGGTGGAGGGAAGAAAATATATCTACTAACTCGTGGCAATGGATGGTATGTGTGTGATGAATCATATCATAATTAATTCAAATCATGTACAGGATGCCCAAAGCCAGGCCAATGATCAATAATAAAGAGCCTGTCCAAAAATGGTAATTTTTACTTCTATTTTTCCAGAGTAAAATACACAATCTAATGTGACCTGTTTATATGTTTTATTTTAAATGCTGCCTTTAACTTAGTCTATAATTGTACTGAGTATTTTACATTGTGATAAAGTGAAATTGCAGCTTCTGTTGTCTGGATGGAAGTATTTTATTGTATTTGTATTGGTGGTGAATATTCACAATCTATCACATTAATGTTCATTGATGCTCTGGCATGTAAATATTGTCCATCATAAATAATGCCAAACAAAGCCTGACTCTTTATCCACCAAATGAGTCAAATAAATGAGGATTTGTTGCTTATTGCTTATGTCTAGGATAGTGCATGATAAAGTAACAGTTTAGTATAGAGATACAGCGCGGATATGGGCCTTTCGGCCCATCTAGTCCACGCCGACCAGCAATCGCCCCATACGCTAGCACTATCCTACACACTATCCGTCACAATTTACAGAAGCCAATTAGCCCACAAACCTGTGCTTCTTTGGAATGTGGGAGAAAACGAGTTCCCAGAGAAAACCCAGCCACAGGGAGAACATACAGACAGCACCCATAGTCAGGATCAAGCCTGGGTCCCTGGTGCTGCAAGGCAACAACTCTACCGCTGCGACACCCAATTTAGTTGCCAAGCCCTAAACTCTTGAATTATCTTCCTAAATCACTCCACATCCTTGGAAACAGAGGAAGGGAGTGAAGGAGAGAGTAATAGAGATCAGTGTAGCTGGGCAAGAAGGTCAGCGTGGACGCAGTGGGTCAGAGGACCCATTTCTGTTCTGTACAGCTCTATGACGCCAGAAAGGCCAAGTGTGAATAAGTGGAGAGGCACATGCTAAATGCAATTACAAATAAAATGATACATTTGGTAGGAAGAACAAGAAATATGAAGGATGCAATTATAATTGAATGCATTTGTAACTGGCCAGAACACAAGCTGTGTGTATAAATCTTTAAAGAGAGCAGGATAGGTTAAGAAAGCAATTAAGAAAAATGGTTTGCTGGACTTTGCAAATAGAGACATTGAGTGAGAAAAAGGAAGGATGGGAGAATATGTCAGAAATATTCAAAATCAGAAACCTGTGTGAGGGTTGAGAATTTAAGAGCACAGATTTCTAGCGACTGGCAAAGAACAAAACGTGACATGAAAGTCTCGTTTAATAAGCTGGAATGTAATAGCTGATGGGATGATTCAATTGTGGCTTTCACAATGGGAATCAGATTGGTATCTGAATGAAAGCAGCGCTATGCAAAAGAAAGGGGAAATAGCACTGGCTACATTGAAGCTTGCACAAAGGACTGAATGTGGGTCTTTTGTGCTGGTTCACAGGAATCATGGCAAGAAATCCATTCCGTCCCACTCAATGATTCTTTGGAAGGCAGAAAGACTGTCATTGGCAGAGATGCTTCAAAGGTCAGTTATTAATATTAGATTATTAATCTTAAAAGGGAAAATATATTTTGAACTAACCTTAGGTGTTTTAAGTTGCCTGGAAGATTGTCAGCAATAGACCATTGTTCATTGCTTTATCATTCATTACTCTATTTTTACTGCCGGTACTAATATAAATGTAAAATCACCTTAAAGTCTGAATAAATATGGATGTCTTTATAACCAATTTCCAGTTAGAAAAACATATCACTTCTTATAATAAGCAAGGCAGATAAAAATGTTTCAATGCTTAAGTTAAATGACCAAATATTCAAAGGTGTTGATAAAGTAGCATCTTTATTAATCTGCATACTTTTACACATTAAAAATAGTTATGGAACATTTGACAAGTTTAATCCAACAAGTAATTTACCGGTTAATTGTCAGAATACTAACATTATTTCAGACAATAGTTTGAGTAGACTTAACCTTCTTAGCTATCCCGGTTAAGAATCTAGCACTACATGTCAGTTAACTAATAATCAACAATTGTGATACTGTTACCTAGCCTGTATCAAGACTAAGGCAATAATCAAAAGTTAACACTTCTTAATAACAGACAGCAGTTCAAAAAAAGTTTATTTCTCAACATTTTTAAAAATATAAAACTTGAGGAATATCTTAAATGTTGCAATTCTTATATTTTAACAGTACAGTATTATTTTTGTTAAGTCTTGATTCCTCCCTCCCCTTACACCCAAAGCCTATATTATGATCATTAGGGCGATCTTTCATTAATGATCAGAACACATTTTAGCTATCTTGGATGAACGCATTCTTATATTTTAACTACCCAAACAAAGATTCAATATTTAGAGCCTTAGTTACAGGTAAACTGCTTTTTAAAAGATCTATTAGAATTATTAAACTTGAGGATCATTGGATATTCTGATGCGCTCCTAATTTAGGTTCATTAAGAATATAAAGGTAGCCCCCGATAGTAGGCCAGCACTAGGATGCATTATTCCCTAATTTTCCCTACCAGTTTCCAGACACCATTATTTTATTTTACCTAAATGTTCCTTTAAAATCAAAGCACGAGTGGAGGAGAGGGGAACTAACCAGTAGTATTTTTTTTTTCACTTGCCAGAGTTGACTAACGAGCAGCTACTCCCGAGAACCTACTATTTCAGAGATGCAGGGAAAACCAGACCCAGGTTCTGGCCTTGATATCTACCATCTTTAATAGCCTTTTCTGCCCAAAGAGGAGCTCTAACAATTTAGGGGAGAAGTGAGAGTGCACCGGCTATTTTCCTTCTCCCTGCAATGGAGCAAGTAATGATTGCAGCCAGCTGAGGCTAATGCCTGACAGTGATGCCCATGTGCAGTGTTTAAAGCTGGAATTCCACCCTGACACAATTATCGCATTATAGCAGAACTACCTGTGTGCCTGAACATACGTTGCTATAAAGAATTCAACATAAATCTTATTTTACTCAAACCATTTGAAGGCATTTATTAATGGAGGAGTCTTCCTTCCTGATGTGTCCAACATAAGCTAAGTTTAACTAACTTGTTGTGTTTCAAGTCACAATATCATAACTCTTTCCTTTTCATAAAAATAGTCCATCCAAATAGCTACTCAAAACCGCTATCATAATTCAATAAAGTACGTACATTCTTCAGACGTATTTTCGATGTACAAACAAAATAATGCTGATAAGATAATAGCAGTATGTCGGTGTAACTAGGCTTGCTTATAAAGAAATTAGTTGAATTCAACAACAATTTATAATTCACAGCAAAACCACGTTCCACACATACTGTGATCAATAGCAGCATTTAAATATTACTTTGGAATAAGTATTTTTGTTAATGTCTTTATTGAGACAACTTTGCATTGAAGTGCATTGCCGTGCCTGAACACTGCCTTACCTCCGATTACATGAATGTTGACACAAAGCATATTCACTGGTCCAGCAACAGTAACATTATGGACAATCAAAACCAGTTTCCCAATGATATGCATCTTATATCACAAGACTCCAAGCCCTGGTTACCCCACAATCCAAAAAAGACTAATGGAATTTATAGGTAACACTTCTGTGATGATATTTTGTTATTACCCAAGCCTTCCTCTTCATAGAAACTGTGATTGAATATAAAACGTTACAGTTTTCCCAAGACTGATGTATCCCATTTCATCAGATTGACTATCGTCAAATGTATTCTGGCAGCAGTCATAACATAAGTTCCACACAACAAATATATGAAGTGCTGGATTGGAGAAAGTGGATTAGATCTGCATTTCTTAAATGGGCTCATTAGGTCCCTGGGTTAACTCATCTGGTCCAGTTCCTGGGTTTTCCGTTTTTGCTGCCTCTGTTTAATTTTAATCATCCATTTAATACTGAGCTTTGCAAACTCTGCAGCCTTGAACAAAGCCAAGAAAACGCCACAGAGGATGGCAATCGTGTTCCACTGATTGGCTGTGATTATCTGCAAAAGATCAAAGGATAATTTATCCAGAAATATTGGGATTTATACTTGTGATAACTGACTTTATGCAACGTACAAGAAAATGGCATTTCATGACTGTGGAAGATGTACATCTTAAATATTACAAGGTCGGATCATGTACTGATATTTACTAATCCATTACCCCATTGAGAAATAAATTAATTCTGTTTTAATGGAATTATCAATAAAACAACAATACATTTTATCAGAAGACCCATAATTTTAAAAGCCTTCAATAAGCATACAAAGCAAAGACCCAGTCAAATGTTGGCTTCGACAAAATTTTCAGTGATAAAGTTTGACAATTTGGCTAATAATCAGAAATCTAATCCGTTTTTTTAAGGCAAGAATCCAAATACGGAACCATGAAAGCACTGGCCATGCTACTTGAGACGACCAGATGGAGTTTTAGATAAATGGTCCTTGTCGGCTGTATTTGACACTAGTAAACTGTGGGGGATTTATGTACTTCTTCTCCAGTCACTCTGCCAAATAACATGCAAAGTGGAGCAGTGAAAGATGATCACACTTACATCTCGGACTTCCTGAATGAACGGATCTTTCCATTCAAACACAACGAAGAACCACTGGTCACTTTGGTCAGAACCATGTCGACGGTCGTTGTATCTCACAAGAGTGGACTGTGTGAGCAATACGAGTTGAACAGAATTTTAAAAAATCGAATGGAGATTCATTCCCAGTCATGCCAAAACATTCATAAAAACAGTAACAGGGAACTCATCATGTCCTGAACCTAAAACATTATTTTTTCTCTCTGCACAGATGCTGCCTAACCTAAGTGTTTCTAGCATGTTTTGTTTTTAATTCCGGTGGCTACACGGTTTCACTTTCAGATCTGAACAATATAGGCCAAGGCAGATATATTGAATGCAAAACTGCAAGTTTTGAAAATTTGAAATAAAATTAAAAATGCTGGAAATACTCAACGGATTAGGCACATTTTGTGCAAAGAATAGGAGACCCCTTTGTCTTCACCAAAGACAGGACTCTCCAACCTCATCAGCTGCCTCTTACAAGAGTTCATCCACCGTCATTTCCTACTTAGTAACCTCACCCACTTTGTTATGGTTACAAGCCCCCTTGAAAATTAAGTTGTTCATCCAGGCTTATGATAGAGTCTAGTATAGAGTGTAATGCAGGACTGAAAGATGCAGAATTGTCTGGGGAATCCTGTGCTGAAAGATAAAAGATAAACCCAAGATTCAGTTTGACCACTGTTGTAACTTAGATGAATGTAAAAGAGGACATTGCATTCCTTGATAAGAAGCAGATTGTTTTCTCTGTCCTTGGAAGCAATCCCAATAAATGTGTTATTTTTTTAAACAGTGTAGGATTCTATGCTGGTTGCTACATTTGGCGATGCTATCGTACTGCATATCTAACATAATTACAGGTTTGAAGTGTTCTAGCACATAATAGAGATGTAATGACATCTCTTAAGAAAAAATATTTTTTTCCTAAAAGGTTGCCTGTCACAAATGTTCAAAGGTATGTTGGCACATGTCCAAATCTATTAACAAATGTCACCAATGGAAAGTAATCCTTTATGTGGTATAAGCAGTCATAATTTTCCAACATGAGTGCCTGGTTAAGTGAAAGTTTTTCAACAAACGGATGCCAAAGAACAAACCCAAGATGGCCAACAGGGTCAAGACTAGGGCCGTATGATATTTATAGAGCACTTTAAAAACAAACATAGCTGCAACAAAGTGCTGTACATCACTAATCATTGACAAAAAAGTTAATACACACCAAAAATATTGCCAGTAAGGCCAAGTCAAAAGAAAATAGTCGTAGCTCAAACAACCATGTAAAATGAAATTGAATTCTCCAATTTAGGCACCCCCCCCCCACCCAGCTCTTCCCCTCTCCTCTCCTCCTCTAAAAGTCTATTAATTAGTTCCACAGTTCACAACTAAATATCCCTTTTGGCTCACACGTGTCTCTATCTTGGCCTATGAGGGAACCTCCTTGCCTGACGTCATCTGTTGCTGGCCCTGATTTTTTTTAAGTTCCATTTTTCCCCCCCATTCTCCCTCCTACAATCTGTCTGAGGAAGGGTCCCAAACTGAAACATCACCTATCCATTTTCTCCAGAGATGCTGCCTGATCCACTGAGTTACTTGCGCATTTTGTGTCTATCCATCATTCTTTTTGTTGACATTCTTTCTCCAAGTTATTCTTTATTGACATTCTATCTGAATACATATACTTGCTGATGATAAAAAAAAAGCTCTACGTCTTAATCACAGGTCTTGCTTCTATTTCATTATCTGTCTATTTGATACCAAGTTATAGGCAGGCTAGGATAACACCTTACCTGCCTCATCAAAAATCTTATATCTTTGCAACAAACTACATCTTCCCCCATGGCTACTCATTCAGGTTACATCTGATGCTACAAAACTGTATGACACCACCAATCTGAGGCACTCAAACCCACCAAGGTCTACTGGTTGCTAACCATTTCAATGCCCTATCCCATTCCCATACTGACTTTTCAGTCCAGAACCTCATCCATTGCCAGTGAGGCCACAGTCAAATTGGAGAAACAGCACCTCATATTTTGCTCGTAGCTCACAACCCATTGGAATGAACATTGAATTCTCCAATTTACATCACACTCTCTTGCTTTCCTCTAAAAGCTATTTTGACAGGCAGTGAGACTGGGCCGCACCTGTCCTCCACTATCACCCTGAGCACCGGTACACCACAGGGCTGTGTACTGAGCCCCATGCTCTACTCCCTCTTCACTCACGACTGTGTTCCTGCATTCGACACCAACACCATCGTGAAGTTTGCAGACGACACAACAGTGATTGGGCTGATCACCAACGGTGAATAAACAAAATACAGAGCGGAGGTGCAGAACCTGGCGGACTGGTGCGCACGTAACAACTTGTCACTAAACACCTCCAAGACCAAGGAGCTGATTATTGACTTCAGGAAGTCCCATAATGGAGAATACGCCCCAATCTCCATTTACGGGGAAAGTGTGGAGAGAGTGTCCAGCTTTAAGTTTCTGGGCACTCACATCTCAGAGGACCTCACATGGTCCACCAACACCGCTGCGCTGGTCAAGAAGGCACAGCAACGACTGTTCTTCCTGAGGACATTAAAAAAGACTGGTCTGCCCCAACAGCTGCTGACAACATTCTACCGCTGCACCACAGAGAGCATATTAACGTATGGCATCTCTGTGTGGTATCTCAGCTGCACGGAGGCGGAGAGGAGAGCTCTTCAGCGCGTCGTCCACAGAGCGCAGAGGATTATTGGGACACAGCTACCAGCCTTGGAGGGCATCTACCACACACGGTGCCTCAGGAAGGCCGTCAGCATCCATAAAGACTCCTCACACCCTTGTAACGGACTGTTCGAACTACTTCCCTCCGGCAGACGTTACAAGGCCTTCTACGCCCGCACCTCCAGACTCAGAAACAGCTTAATTCCCCGAGTTATAGTGGCTCTGAACCGGCCCTGCTGAGTGCCCCCCATCCCCCCTGGACTGTCTCCCTCAGATGGTCACGTCGCACCGTTTATTTTATTTTTTTTTTGACATCGGTTGGAAGCTGCATACCAAATCTTGTTGCACTGATGTGCAATGACAATAAAATATATTATTATTATCATTATTATTGACATCAAGCGATCAATAATTCCATTAGCTCCTCAAATTCTCCCACACATTCAGCCTATTCTCTCGATAGTTAGAGAACTGTTGATTAACTATCAATTTTTTTCCTGCAGTAACTCTTTCTTTTCTAACAATTTGTTGCAAAGACTAAATATATCAATGTATGGTTAATTATAATTCACTTTACTAGTTACTTGGTTCATAAGAATACGTAGACAAAAGTGCTGGAGAAATTCAGCGGGTGCGGCAGCATCTATGGAGCGAAGGAAATAGGCAACGTTTCAGGCCGAAACCCTTTGCCCGAAACGTTGCCTATTTGCTTCACTCCATAGATGCTGCCGCACCCGCTGAGTTCCTCCAGCACTTTTGTCTACCTTCGATTTTCCAGCATCTGCAGTTCCTTCTTGAACATCATAAGAATACGTTGTCAGACACAACAAAGGGATTATAGACAACAAACTGAAAGGAGGTAAACACCAATCCAATTTACTGAGTTGTAATCGAGAAATAAATTCTATATGTCCATGTAACAAATTCTGATGCACAAGTAGAGGATAAGCCGCCTGAATACAAACGCTGCGATTCTACCCGCACTGTGATCCCAGTGTTCTCCATACCTCCTGTCTGAATTCCACCGATTCACTTCTATCTTTCTCCATCGTTTTCACCAGAGACATTTTGACCCATGTTCGAAAACCTCCAGAAAAAGTCGAGACGGAGTATGAGCGTTCACTGTCCTGCATGAACTGTGCTTTGTCAGGACTGAAAGACAAATACCAAACATCTCTGTTCAGTTTACAAAATTGCATATTGTCCTGCACAAAACATTGCAGAATTCAGCTACTTTATTACAAAAAATTAATTCTGTCATTTTTAAATCCGACGGTAATAGTTTGTCAAAAAAAAAAACCTTACCATACTGCTAAATATGTTCGAACAGAAGCAATGGCATCAATGAGAAAGCATCATCAGCATTGCCCTTAATATAAACCAGTATATCACTGGACATATTGTAATTCTCCCAGTGTCCTGCCTGCACTGGTCATCATGGGGCAACATTTTCAGTCATGGGTCAGTGACAGCTGGATTAATATATGAGGTGTAAAATATAGTGATACTATTAGGATTAACAGCAGGACCAACCAGTGTCCTTGAAAAATCTAACTTCTGTCCCAAGTGCACTATGTGATTCTCTGTAATCTGTCTCAGTCACAGGCAAGAAAGAAGTTAGTGAATTACCAAAAATATGAATTAGGCATGCCATTTATAAATAAACCTGTCTGCACAGACTTTGAATTTGCATGTCATCTGCTAATATTGGTCACTGGTAACCAATGGTGTTATCCAAATAGGATTGAAAAACTACATATAAATGTCTCTTCCCACTTATATCCCAAACACCTCTGGTGCCATTCACTACTCCTCGGCAGTCACAGACCTTTGGGAGATCTTCCATCTACTGCTTCTAGCATTGTCAACATCTCCGACCCCAGGCCGCAGATGGCAACAGAATCAATAAGGTCATCTGGAAGGCTGGCCCCGTCCTGGGAGTGGAGTTGGAGTTGGTCTTGGAGGGGAGGATGCTCCTCAAACTGTGGAGCATCTTGGACAATACAGCTCACCCCCTCCATGGCACAACTGGTCAACCTAAGGAGCACCTTCAGCAACACACTGGTTCCACCAAGGTGCAGCACAGAACTCCACTGGAGATCCTCTTGCCCAGTGGCTATCAACCTGTACAACTCCTCCCCCCTTCTGTTGTGGAGTAGACTGAATCCCTTTACACCCCCCCCCCCCCCCTCCAATCTTTGCACATCCCCAATCCTGGACTTTCCGCTCGTCACTTTAATTTCATGTTTCATGTATCATGTTGTATTTTATGTCTGTTGGCCGACCAATTTCCCTCCTGGGATAAATAATGTTCTATCCTATTGTATTGTACTTCTATCTGCTGACCAAGATCCACAAGCATGTCTCTCTGAGATGACCAACTATTTCAGCTTGCAATTGCCGCATTGAGCTTTGACTCCATCCTTTCTCCTCTGGTCCAGTCCTTTATTACATGCATCCTCTATAGCTCTCTGTCAGTTTAGACAAAGAACCTAAGACCCAATCTCCCAATCTACCTTGTTCTAACCCTTGCACTTTTTTAAATCTGCACTTTCTGTGTAGTTATAACAGCATATTCTGCTCTGTTTCCTCTGTTACTCCACTTGTTGTACTCGCGTATGGTCTGATTATATTCATGTATGATATGAGATACCTGGGACATCACCTGCCAAGAAACGTTCTTACAGTATCTCGGTACCGATGACAATAATAAATCAATATCAATACTCAAAATCTGACCTCTATTTCCACAAATATCACCAGATCTTTGCAATATATCCAGCATTTTCTGTTTTATTTAAAATAAATCCAGCTGACTTTGCACAAAAGGCAGGCACTGATTTGATAAACATATAGTCTATTTGAAAAGTATTTAGCAACAATCATTATGCACCAATAACAAATCAATTCTTTCCACCCAACCCCGGCCTCCACACAAAATGAAAGTTCCTCTTCTCATTTCTCACCTCTCAAGAAACTCCTCAAACGAAGCGAATAAGAGATAATCAATTGCACTGAAATCTTCTTCCGTTTCATTTAGATGGAACTGCAAGAATACCAGCTCCTTCTTCCTCACATCTTGGGGTCCACGGATAACCAGGGCTGACTTCTACAAAGAAGGGGTAACAACAACTAATTGAATTCAACATGGCTGGACATATTTTGCAAGTGGTGTAAGATCGGTGAAAAGCTTGGAGCAGACAACAATTTTGGGCGGCACGGTGGAGCAGCGGTAGAGTTGCGGCCTTACAGCGCTGGAGACCCGGGTTCGATCCTGACTACTGGTGCTGCCTGTACGGAGTTTGTATGTTCTCCCCTGTGTAGGTTTCCTCTGGGATCTCCACTTTACTCCCACACTCCAAAGACATACAGGTTTGTAGCCTAACTGGCTTGGTATAAATATAAAATTGTCCCTCGTGTGCTAAGGGTAGTGTTAGTGTACGAGGATTGCTGGTCGGCGCGGACTCGGTTGGCCGAAGAGCCCATTTCCGCACTGTATCTCTAAAGTAAAGAATTCTGGCCAGCTCTTGGTTAAGCCCGAGGATTTGTATCAACCGATCTATTACACCTGTTTATCTGTTATAATATCCCAATCTTGGAATTAAATATAGTATACATCCTTTGCAAGGGAATAAGATAGGAAATTAGCCAGAGGGTGGTGAATCTGTGGAGTTTGTTGCACAGGTGGCTGTGGAGGGCAAGACATTATTTATTTTTAAATCGGAGATTGATGGGTTCTTGATTAGGAAGGGCGTCAAAGGTTATGGGGAGAAAACAGGAAAATGTGGTTGAGAGGGAATAGTGGATCAGCCATTATTGAATGGTGGAGTGGGCTCGCTGGGCTGAATGGCCTACTTCTGCTCCTATGTCTTATGGTCTTATGTAAAGTGAGTACAGCAGATGAACACTGGTTAAAATGGGAATATATCAACAAGGACTTGAAAGATAAATGAAAAGGTGCATGATGTACTTTACCAAGGTTTGGTTTCTGTAAGGGTCCATGTAAGTGACATGTTCCTTGATGCAATCTATTTCACCCGGATGGCCTGGAGACACCACAAACTGAACACGATCATGAAAATGATGCTTACAACTCAGGAGCTCAGCTTCATCCAGATAAAATGCTATGCCTGTGATATAGACAGAGACACATTCATTAGTCTGGCCTCTGCACATGGTTCAAACGTTTCACTGGACTACCCTCATTACTTACTTCATCTGAAACTCCTCTGATCCAGATATTATAAGGGAAGCCCAGTGCTTAAAGCCCATACCTACTGGTTCACAGTGCCTGTACATGAAACACTCTTCCGGTAAACAGACGGTAGGAAGGTGTATTTGACAAGTCGAATACAATAGTTTCATGTCCAATTATTCTGGGTATTTCAACAAATCTCCGACCAAGCCCTCACCCCCACAAGCCATTTTTGTGCACTTCAAGGTCGGGTAAGATCAGGGAATGTGAAATGGTGGGAAGATGACTGCCCGTCCTTTCATGAAAACGACATGGAGTAGTGGAGAAAAGGTTCTGTCTGATGGTATTCGTTGCAACATGCTGGGAGTAAAGGTGAGGCAATAGCCCTCGAGGTTGCTCTGCCATCAGCAGGTACATGGCTGATCTAGCTCAATCGTACTGCTGGAACAGGGAGGCATCTACAGTGACCATCTTGAGACAAGATGTTGCAAGAAAACAAATTGTAATTTCTATGAATCGTGCTTCAGATGTTTTATTGTACAATCAAGGGCAGTACTGAGTTACTCCAGAATTTATTTGCTAAACCACCATCTGCAGTTCCTTGCGTCTAGTTTAACAAGTAGTTTATTGTCCTCCAGTGGAACAATTTAATTTGAGAACAATGATCTACTTGTTTATAAAAGTGGATACCATCCAGGATTGCAGCACTGCCTGGGTGTCATCTGTCTGGTGATACTCTCATCAGAGACAAAGGATCCTCTGCAGTTTTGAAGAGAAGTGGACATCAGCCCACCAAGTCTATGCTGACTAGTTCTATCTTAGACGCTAGGGCCAATTTATAGAAGCCAATTAACCTACAAACCTGCATGTCTTTGGAATGTGGGAGGAAACCCGAGCACCCGGAGAAAACCCACGCGGTCACAGGGGGAACATTCAGACAACACCTAGAGTCAGGATTAAATCTGGGTCAAGATAGAGGTAGAGGTGAGAGAGGAGGGAGAGTTACGTTTTTCTGATTAAGGAGAACATTACAATAATATTTGGAGGCCTGTGATCAGGGACACACGCCGGTTCGCCAGTTGTCTGACATAGAAGTTAATGATTTGGATAGCATGAGATTCAAAATTGGAGGGAAGTGGGACATTGACGGAGGTTGTCCAGGATCTCGAACAAATGGGAAAGCGAGCCAAGAAATGGCAGGTGGATTTTAATTCAGATAAATGCAAAGTGATACATTATGGAAAGTTAGATTAGGGCGTGATAACACAAGGAATGTTGTTGAGCAGAGAGAACGAGGGATGCAAATGACATTGCCCTAAATCATCGGTTTCCTCCCACACTCCAAAGAAGTACAGGTATGTAGGTTAATTGGCTTGGTGCATCTGTAAATTGTCCCTAGTGGTGTTAATATGCAGGGATCACTTGTCGGTGCGGGCTCGGTGGGCCGAAGGGCCTGTTTCCGTGTTGTATCTCCAAACTAAACTAAACTCCCCTCTGAAACAGCCCAGCAAGTCATTTGGTTGCTTCATATTAATAGACATTCATAATTGGAGCAAACAACCTAAGCTGCTTTGTCAGCAGTGGCCGCACCCAGAAAATTAATACATGCAAAAACCAGTGATGGCATGTAAGATTCGAAAAGACGGGCTAAGACCGAGTAGAAATCGCACAACTGCAATTATGACTGTGACTATCTTGTGATAAAATTATCAATACAGATGACTCATCTCATATGCTAATAATTCTGGAATGTCAAGCATAACCAAAGGTGCATTACTCATGTCCAGGAGCTGAGTGCACCTGCGTTACAATGCCGTGACAGCACAGGCTGAGTACTGGTTATTAATTCATGATGAATTGTTTGCACAGTTCCGGTATTGTATATATTTATTTAATTGAATAAAGTCTATTTTGAAATTAAAAAAAAAAAAAATCATGCCAAATTTTAAGTAGCCTAAAAGCACTCCCTTTAAGTTGAAAATCATTCAAATAATGAATAGGAAAGAACTGCAGATGCTGGTTTAAATCGAAGATACACAAAATGCTGGAGTAACTCAGCGGGACCAGCAGCATCTCTGGAGAGGAATGGGTGACGTTTCAGGTGAAGACCCTTCTTCAAATTGATGTCAGGGCTCTCTGTGCCGCCCACTCCACTGACATCAGTCTGACGAAGGGTCTCGACCCAAAACATCACCCATTAAAATAATGAACATTGGAAGCCTCTGATCATTAACCAGTAGCAGTAAATAAGTGATTACAATGTTTTATTTAATGACAATCTCAGATGGCCCAGGCAAGAGGATGTGAAAGAAAAATTCTTTATATCTCAGTCTCGCAATCACAACCCTTGAAATGGTTTATTTTGAAAAAACAAAATTGTTATGATCCTTTTAAGCATGCACAAGAGGAACAACAATTTGCAATTAAATACGAGTTATCAATTTGTTTTGTTGGTTTTGATTAGAGTTGAATGTGTCTTGGGCCTCAGGTCTTCATCATGAATGTATGGACCAGCAAACAGCGCTGGTGCCCCTAACATCTCATCCGAAAAGTGTATCTCCCACTGTGAAAGCTTTTCCCGAGTAACACAATCAAACAATTTCCTAGATCATGTCCGACAAGACAACTCATGTATAACTGATTAAATTGAACACACAGGCAAGTAGTTGTGAGAAACGTCAATGGCCAGCACAGTGGCACCGTGGTAGTGCTGCTGGCTCACAGCGCCAGAGACCTGGGTTCCATCCTGACCTCTGGTGCTGTCTGTGTGGAGTATGCACGTTCTCCCGTGATGGGTTTCCTCTGGGTGCTCCAGTTTCCTCACACATCCCAAAAGTGTGCGAGTTAGTAGATTAATTGGCATCTGCAAAAAGTGTGTAAGGAGTGGATGCACGTGGGTTAACACAGAACAAGTGTGAACGGGTAAATGGTCAGCGTGGACTCAGTGGGATAAAAAGCCTGCTTCCGTGCTATATCTCTAAACTAAAAGAAAGATCCATCTTGCTAAATTGTAGCTTAATATAAATAACCTCCCAGACTACATTAGACTTTAACTCCTCAGAATTTTTTTAAATTTGGACAATGAAGATGAATTCTCTCAGCGTGCTGCGTAAGGGGATATTTTTCTTAAAGTGGATGGATATAATTTTACTTCCTGCAGTGCATCATGTTCAGACACAACACATTCTCCTAGCATCACTTGCTTGCTCTATGTTAAGTTAAAATTAATTTGAACTTCTAAATTTAGCTTTAGATCTGCAGGCACTTGGTTATGAAAGTAGCCCAGCAAACTAAATTTGCAATTAAACTAATATCATCAGTAACTAAAATTGTATTTTGCAAAACTCAGCTGATTCAAATCACGTTAATTATATAGTGGGCCACAGAAAGTTGAATCGAATTAAATGTATCGTCACATTGCTTCTAGTAAAAGTAATGAGGGTAAAAAAAATCAGATTTCTACATACAACTTGAAAGGCCAAGAACTAACTTAAGGCAGCAATTTCATAATAAAATAATTGTGTTCTTACCAGGAGCATCGTATTTCTGAACTTCCTGGAAAGAGACAGACATGACAGGATGTTTGAGCTTCTCTCTGTAGTCAGTGATGGTCTGATAGGCCAGGAACATGGCCACGGACATCAACAGCAGGTAGATGAAGATAAGAATGACAGAAAACGTGTTCTTCAGACAGGCTTTCCCGAAGATAGAAGAAAGGATTGTTGAGCCCACGTTATTGTCTGGAGCAAGGGAAAAATAATTTAGTCCCTTTCCTATTTAACGTGATTATGCCGATCAGATTTAACATATTAAAACAGCAGAGTAACAACTTATTCACAAGGAAAATGTGTGATTAAGAAGCATCTCTATAGATTAGCACACAACATAGAGCAATCATATTCTTACTTGGGGCTGCAAATATTATATTGCACAAGAATGAGATGGAAACGCAGGTTGTTCTTTCCACGGCCTTGTTTAGATCTGGAGAACTGTACAATTAATGGTACAACTACCACACAGGAACTAATGTTTATTTACACAGAAAAAGTCACAAACACTCAACAGGTCAGACAGCATCTGTGGAAGGAGAAACAGTTAATGCTTTCAGTCTGGGCCATCTCATAATGACTTGAAATCAGAATTTTTTTTTATTTTTTGGTAGGAGAAAAGGTGATAGAGGGATATGAAGGGGAAAAAAGAGAAGATGCAGCCTGCCCTGCTGGATATTTCCAGCATTTTCTGTTTTATTGTTAAAATACCTGGGGTGGAATGAGTAAGCATGCAGGTACAGCAGGCAGTGATGAAAGCTAGTGTTGGCTATAACAAGAGGATTTGAGGATAGGAGCAAATAGGTCCTTCTGCAGTTGTACAGGGCCCTGGTGAGACCACACCTGGTGTGTTGTGTGCAGTTTTGGTTTCCAAATTTGAGGAAGGACATTCATGCTATTGAGGGACTGCAGTTGCAGCATAGGTTCACAAGGTTAAATCTCGGGATGGTGGGACTGTCATATGTTGAAAGAATGAAGCGATTGTGCTTGTATACACTGGAATTTAGAAGGATGAGAGGGCATCTTATTGAAACATAAGATTATTAAAGGATTGGAACGCTAGAGGCAGGAAACATGTTCCCGATATTGGGGGAGTCCAGAACCAGGGGCCACAGTTTAAGAATAAGGGGTTAGCCATTTAGATGCGGAAAAACTTTTTCTCACCCAGAGTTGTAAATCTGTGGAATTCTCTGCCTCAGAAGGCAGTGGAGGCCAATTCACGGAATGCTTTCAAGAGAGAGTTAGATAGAGCTCTTAATGAAAGCGGAGTCAAGGGATATGGGAAGGCAGGAACGGGGTACTGATTGTGGATGATCAGCCATGATCACAATGAATGGCGGTGCTGACTCGAAGGGCCGAATTGCCTACTCCTGCACCTATTGTCTATTGAGTCTAAATGGGTTATCAGGTGCAGTTACATTACATTACATTACACCTGTAACCTACTGCAAATAGTGAGGCTGTAGGTCCAACAGTGTAGGAGGCCACAGACAGAGAGGTCAGAGTGGGAGGGGATCGGTGAATGAAAGTAGCAGGCAACCAGAACTTCATGATCCCTCCTGTGGACCTTCACCTCTCTCCAGGTGCTCCCTCGCCTGCCGAGTGTTTCTAGCATTTCAAATGTTGAGTGTTTCCAGCATCTGTTTACACAAGGCTTTTAAAATTATAAAATGCCAAAAGACGCTTCAGAGGCTTAAATGAATTTGTAAAAAATGACTAAATATAATTCTGCAGCAGACACAAGAACTGCAGCAATAAAATCTGAAGAAGGGCCCCGACCCAAAACATTGCCTATCAATGTCCTCCAGTGATGCTGCTCGGGTCAGTTACTCCATATACTTTATGAAGCCAAATTTTTTAAAAATTTCAGGGAAGCGAGCAGCAGGTTGCAGGGTGTGCATCCTATCTTGTCTCCCAAGTGACAGGCGAGAGAAGGACTAGAATCTTTGAAGGGCTGACAAAGGGGGTGGAGACCAACAATGTTTATGGGGGAGGAGGTGATGCATAGGTGGTCCTGATCCAAGAGACCAAGACTATGTTTAAGAGGGACCAAGGACAAAAGAAAAAAAACAGGGAAGTAATTGATGGTCTTTTGTCAGTAAACAAAAAGAAATGAAATGATTCAATTTATTGTCATTGTCAGTGTACAGTAAACAATTTTTAGCATCTCCCTGTGGGAGTATAATAAATCCTAGGAAAAGTCTCCCAAGTGACAAAGGGCAGGTTGTGTAGGCAGGAACTACCGCAGATACTGGTTCCATTAACCGAAGGTGGGATGAAGACTTGCAGGAAAAGCTAGAGTGAAACTTAGCGGGTCAGATAGCCCATCACTGGGGACCTCACATGATTAATGTCTGTAGGTAAGGGGACAAAAAACCCTGTTTTGGGTCTGTTGTTCAGAGAAGGGTCAGTCAAGTGTCTGTGTTGGTCCGAAACATCACGATGTTAAGTAAAGTTTTTTTACCAAACAGAGATGTCTGTTTCTAAGAGCGAACCTGGTTTAGTTGTTATAAAAGTAACTTTTTCAATGTTTTGGGTCGAAGAAGGGTCTCAACCCGAAACATCACCTAATCCTTTTTTCCAGAGATTCTGTCTGACCCGCTAAGTTACTCCAGCTTTTTGTGTCTATCAAAGGGCAGATTGAGGTACATAGTTACGGTGCATCAGCTGAGTATGGAGGTAATAGTGCACAGAATTTTCAGGGTAATGCAAGGGAGATCATTTGCACTTTATTCAAATATACAAATTTTGCTACAGTGAAATCCCACGAGAAATTTCAGGGCAAACAAATTAACTTTAAAATGGAAGATAGCAAATACCCAAAACTGCAATTTTGTGAACTAAATATACAATTTATCTAAAACAAGAACAAAATACAGATTAAAGATTGGCACTGGGAGAAGCTAATTAAAGGGTATCCTCATCCCTAGGTAAGCCAATACAGCCTCTGAAACAAGATACTTCTGAACAGTATAAACTGGGTAACATTTACAGACACCAAAGAACTCAGTAACGCTGCAGAAATTTAAAATGGAACCAGGAAAAGCTTAAAGCATAAAAACACCACCACAATAATCCAGACACAAAAAGCTGGAATAACTCAGCGGGTCAGACAGCATCTCTGGAGAAAAGGAATAGGTGACATTTCGGGTCGAGACCCTTCTTCAGACTAAGAGTCAGAGGAAAGGGAAACGAGAGATAGAGGTTTCATCTAACACATAACTAACAATGGCCTGTTTTCCTTATCATTGCTACTTCTTTGCATATCTTTCATTCATTTGTTTTTTATCTCTCTATCCCTCGTTTCCCTTTCCCTCGACTTTCAATCTGAAGGAGGGTCTCGACCCGAAACTTCATCTATTCCTTTTCTCCAAAGAGGCCGTCTGACCCGCTGAGTTACTCCAGCTTTTTGTGTCTATCTTTGGTTTAAACCAGCATCCACAGTTCATTCCTACACGCCACAATAATCCAATGCAGAAAGAAACTTCAGAACTGGCACAAAGATCAAATTTATTCACAGTTTTACAAATTATTCTCCAAAGCCAATACAAAATATTCATCACAGATTAAGATGGCCTTATTTTAGTTACGAGTCCAGAAACCAGCTGCTGCACACCCGCTCTCAGCATCTGCACACCCATGTCCCACAAACAGACCTTGAAGTCTCAAGGTCGTCAGATAAGAGAAGTTATCAGAGGTTGGTTCAAGGAAGGAAATGCAGAATGGTTTAAAAGTAACCTCTGCCTGACTACACAACATTGCAAACATATAGAATCTAAACCAGGCGTTTTCCCTCAAGTAAAGTTGGCATAATGAGGTCCAATTAATGTTCATACCTTGCAACACTTCGTTGTTAACATACTCTTCCTCTGCA
This sequence comes from Leucoraja erinaceus, assembly GCF_028641065.1. Lineage (NCBI taxonomy): Eukaryota > Metazoa > Chordata > Chondrichthyes > Rajiformes > Rajidae > Leucoraja > Leucoraja erinaceus. The sequence goes on along the minus strand of NC_073384.1, from coordinate 58,112,200 downwards.
TCATTCTCAACGGCGAGATCAGAACTATTACGCCTTTCCTCCGTTTGATCATTTGTAAGCTACAGAGAAGAGTAAACATTTTAGAAGCATAAGAGGCAGGTGTGTTATGGTAACCAAGGTAAGGAACAACATCATCTGGTGGTCGACACAAAAAGCTGGAGTAACTCAGCGGGTCAGGCAGCATATCTGGAGAGAAGGAATGGGTGACGTTTCGAGTCGAGACTCTTCTTCAGATTGAGAGTCAGGGGGAAGGGGTAGGGTTTAGAGGGTAATGGGTCAAATGCAGGCAGGCATAGCCCACTATGCTGATTTTGTTGCTATGGACAAAATGTGCAGAAGGCATGTTTATTTGCTGTAAATCTCCCCTTATCTATAAAAGTGCAAAGGCAATATCGATCTCTGATTGGATTTGCCCGATTTATTAGCCTAATCCCAAAAACCTAATCGGACTGGATTCAGAGTAACATTCATTCATTCCATTTCGACCCGAATGAAATAAATTTGAAACTTATAATGGAACTAAACACACACATTCTTGTACTCTGCATTGAAGTGAAAGAGATGAATTAATTTCATATTTTACCGTTGCAACCTTTTAGTAATTTGAATAATTTTATAAGTAATTTTGTTTACTTTCAGCGGGTGGTTCAAATTAATGCATTCAGATATAAATAGCATCTCAATTTTTTTTTTAGAAAAAAAACTAAAATAATAGATAGCCCCCTATGAGGTATATATACTGTTCATTGCAGTCCCTGCCACATAGTCAAACCTATTTAGCAGTGTCCTTTCATATCTTAAATGAGTATACAATGCCAAACACAGTCCATGCATGGACAAGGCCAGGAGACGGAAAACATAAGAGGAATTTGCTAAAACTACTGTTACTGGTTACTAGACATTAACAAAGCCCATCAACGCTTCTATTTCCATAGGAGATTGGGTATGTTGACAAACACTCTCTTGAACATTACCAGGCGTACGGAACAGAAAGGTCTGAAGAAGGCTCTTGACCCGAAACGTCACCCATTCCTTCTCTCCAGAGATGCTGCCTGACCTGCTGAGTTACTCCAGCATTTTGTGTCTACCTACAGAAGAGAGCATATTGGCTGGTTCCAACGGGGCCTGGTTCGATAATACAAACGGCCAGTAATGAAGGAGATTACAAAAGGCAGTGAGCACCGCCCAGTCCAGCACGAGTACTGGCCTCCCCACCAATGAAGAGATCTTCAAGAGACCTGAACGAGTTCTACTGCAGAAACCTAACCCTGGTGCCCCCCCCCCCCCCCCCCACCCCCCCCCTCCCCAACCAACACTTCACACATACTTATAGCCTGACTCCAGTTTGCAAAGACTGAGCCCTCATCTAATACCCACCTTGCTGCCCAACATCAGTCGGGCCCCTTCTCCATCACTAACAATAGAAATTGAAGAGGTGGAGAGGCTATTCAGAAGACAGAAAAGCCGGGACCGGACAATTTTTCCCCCTCCACCCTCAAGCTCCGTGCCTGAACCCCTCTGTCAGTGGATCACCAACTTCCTGACAGACAGCATGTGAGGCTGGGAAAGCACATCTTGGACCCGCAGACCTTCAGCATAGGAGCACCGCAAGGCTGTGTATTCTCCCCTCTCAAGTTCAAGTGAATTTATTGTCATGTGTCTCTGTATAGGACAATGAAATTCGTACTTTGCTTCAGCACACAGAACATAGTAGGCATTTATTACAAAATAGATAAGTGTGTCTATATACCATAATATAACTATATACCACATTTACTCTACTTACACCAACGACTGCACCTCCACAGACTCCTCTGTCAAGCCTCTCAAGTTTGCGGATGACACAACTCTGATTGGACTGATCTAGGATGGGGAGGAATCTGCCTACAGACAGGAAGTGACACATCTGGCGTCCTGGTGCCTTCGTAACAACCTGGATCTCAATGCTCTTAAGACAGTGGAATTGATAGTAGACTTCAGGAGAACTCCCCCTCCCCTCCCCCCACTCACCATCATCTGGAGTATTTTAAGTTCCTTGGAACCATCATCTCCAAGGACCTTAAGTGGGGGGGGGGGGGGGGGCACCATCGACTCCACAGTCAAAAAGGCCCAACAGAAGATGTACTTCCTGCGGCAGCTGAGGAGACACAATCTGCCACAGACAATGATGGTCCAATTCTACATGGCCTTCGTAGAGTTTGTCCTCACCTTCTCCATCATGGTCTGGTTTGGCTCAGCCACCAAGCACGACACCTGGAGGCTGCAGTGAATCGTCCGATCAGCTGAGAAGGTTATTGGCTGTAACCTTCCCTCCATTGATGAACTGTACACTGCAAGGGCCAGGAAACGAGCGGGCAAGATCATCTCTGACCCCTCTCACCCTGGCGACAAACTCTTTGAATCACTTCCCTCTGGAAGGCGACTCCGGACTGTCAAAGCCGCCACTGCCAGACATAAAAACAGCTTTTTTCTCCAAGAGTAGTAGCTCTACTCAATAACCAAAAGTCTGTAGCCTCATTTCGCTCTGGTATTTTATTTCATTCACATGTTTAAACTATAATGTTTAATGTTTTATGTGTCATTCCCAATTATTACTGTATGTATTGGATTGCTACTTGCGAGCGGAGCACCAAGGCAAATTCCTTGTATGTGTACATCAGGCACGTGCCGTGAGTAATTACTCAAGGTCAGTCGGCATTTTAAAAAAAATCTTAAACCGCGCGTGCGCAAATTGTTCTCCTCTCTGTAAATATAAAAAGTAAAAGTAACAATTAAATTTGCCCAAGGCTTCCAAATCCCCTCTTCATTTTGAATTACTGAATGGGTGGGGATGGAGGATGATAACAGGTGGAGAGATGGTGGGAAAAACTGGAGCACACCAGGACAAGTTGAATCAGTTGTCATCTTGTTGAATGACAATACTTGTTCAAGGGACCAACTGGGGGGAGAGTTCCTTTCACAGTGTGTGGGGAGTCTGGCCAGGGGTAAAGTTGCGGGGAGGGCAGGAGTGTTGAGAAGGAGGGGGGCGGGGATCATGCCAGCAACTCACTCACTCACCGCTGCTGTGGCGCTCCAGGCACGGAGCCACCGCATTGTGGCCAGGGAACGAAGCAGCTGGGGTGGCTGCGAGCACCAAGAGATTTACCGACCACATTATTGGTACATGAACTCCATTCTTCTCTCTTTGTTTCCTAAGATACACTTAAGATAATGGCAATCCATATTTGAAAAACCTGCCAAGAAACTAGCGCTGTGCATGCGCAGTAGGCTGTTGTGCATGCGCAGTACTGCAAAGGCAGAATTTCAGCTGCCTTCAGCCCCGCTTGAAATTGACGGCTTGAAGCAGCGCCGACGGCACGTGGGCTGCACAGACCTTTGCGTGTTGCAAGTGCTGCACATGAAAGGCACGGAGAATTATGCCTACCTAAGTGATCGATCTCTTAGATAGGCATAATTCTCCCGTGCCTTTACTATTTATATTTAATAATTACCATTTTATAATTTTAGTCAGGGTAGGCAGTGCCTGGTGTACATACTTGGCCAATAAACATGAATTAATTAATTCATCTATAGGTGTCACTGCCTCAAAGGCAGCCAGCATCACCAAGGACCTACACCACCCTGACCACACTTGCATTTCACTCCTGCTATCGGGAAGAAGGCTCCGGAGTCTGTAACGTCCAGATGCACGAGCTGCATCTTCCCAACAACAATTGAACACTGAGAACTCCAACTAAGCTACAAACTACCTAGATTCCACTATTGTTTTTGTCCTTGCACTATATTGTTTGATGCTTTTATATTTTGAACTTTTTTTTGTCATTTATTATGGTGTTTACAGAGTACTATGTTCTGTGTAGGAAAGAACTGCAGATTCCAGTTTACACCGAAGGTAGACACAAAATGCTGGAAGAACTCAGTGGAACAGGCAGTATCTCTGGATAGAAGGAATGGGTGACCTTTCAGGTCGAGTCTCAAGAAGGGTCTTGACCCGAAACGTCACCCATTCCTTCTCTCCAGAGATGATGCTGAGTTACTCCAGCATTTTTGTGTCTGACTTCAATGTGTTGTGATAATTAAGAATTTCATTGTTCCGTTTTGGGACATATGACCGTAAAACACTCTAGACTTGAACATACAGTTGTATTCAGCTCTCTTAGTGCCTGACTCATGGACATATAACAAAGTGAGGGAGGAGGCAGGCGTGCTGGATGGGATATGGGACATGACGCCAACAACTATTTCACAATCCCCCTCATGTTGTTGTGGCTAAGGCTAAAGCATTATCATGTAGAAACATACAAAATAGGTGCAGGAGTAGGCCATTCGGCCCTTCAAGCCTGCACCGTCATTCGATATGATCATGGCTGATCATCCAACTCAGTATCCTGTACCTGCCTTCTCTCCATACCCCCTGATCCCATTAGCCACAAGGGCCACATCTAAGTCCCTTTTAAATATAGCCAATTAACTGGCCTCAACTACCTTCTGTGGCAGAGAATTCCAGAGATTCACCACTCTGTGTGAAAAATGTTCTTCTCATCTCGGTCCTGAAAGATTTCCCCCTTATCCTTAAACTGTGACCCCCCTTGTTCTGGACTTCCCCAACATCAGGAACAATCTTCCTGCATCTAGCCTGTCCAAACCCTTAAGAATTTTGTAAGTTTCTATAAGATCCCCCCTCAATCTTCTAAATTCTAGCGTGTACAAGCCGAGTCTATCCAGTCTTTCTTCATATGAAAGTCCTGACATCCCAGGAATCAGTCTGGTGAACCTTCTCTGTACTCCCTCTATGGCAAGAATGTCTTTCCACAGATTAAGAGACCAAAACTTTACGCAATACTCCAGGTGTGGTCCCACTAAGATCACAATAGTTAGACAAGTAGATGTGCATAAATCATCACGTTACATAATTGTCGCACTTTAGTTTATAGTTTAGAGATACAGAGTGAAAATAGGCCCTTTGGTCCACCTACAACCACCTGTACACTAGTGCTGTTATCCCAGCATCGCATCCTACATTCTAGAAACAATTTACAGAAGCCAATTAACCTACAATCCTGCACTTTTCCCACATCTTTGGAATGTGGGAGGAAACCAGAGGACACGCATGCGGTCACAGGGAGAAACTGTAAACTCCACACAGAGAGCTCCTGCAGTCAGGATCAAACCTGGGCCTCTAGTGCTGTCAGGCAGCAGCTCTACTGCTGTTATAAAATGGGGGACTGACTGGATCACAATCCATTTTGTGGTCAAGTCCCACAAACAGAAGTGGGCAGCGAGGCCTTGCTTATCAGCACAGATGCAGGTTGAGCTGAATACACAAGGCTGCTGAATACTCAGGCCATTGTTGTGTATGCAGTTGTTAATATTATTGGTTTGTAGCCCATGAACTGGAAAAATAGAGTAAATAGGTGTTTTAGAGAAGTTTAGAGAAGTTGTCTGGAACACACTGCGCAGGTACGGTGGCGCAGCGGTAGAGTTGGTGCCTTAAAGCGCCAGAGGCCTGGGTTCGATCCTGACTAAAGGTGCTGTCTGTACAGAGTTTGACATTCTCCTTGTGACCTTGTGGATTTTCTCCGGGATCTCTGATTTCCTCCCACACTCCAAAGACGTACAGGTTTGTAGGTTAATTGGCTTGCCATAATTATAAAATTGTCTCTAGTGTGTAGGACAGTGTTAGTGTATGGGGATCGCTGGTCGGCGCGGACACGGTGGGCCGAAGGGCCTGTTTCCACGCTCTATCTCTAAACTAAACACAGCCGATTTCCATTGGTCATATGAAAATGCTTTATATATTCAATCTTTGCACTTAAAAAGGTTGATCATTTGATTCTCTTAACTTGATTATATTTATGTATAGTGTCATCTGATCTGATTGGATTGTGTGCAAAACATTAGCTTTTCATTGTACCTTGGTACTCACAACAATAATAAACCTAAACAGCTTCTTCACTGTCTATTATACCACTTATTTTAGTGTCATCTGCAAACTTGAGAGTCCGTGCAAGGCATGATTCATAAAGCTGCTACAGCCAGACATAAAAACTGTTTTTATCCACGAGTAGTTGCTCTACTCAACAGCCAAAAATCTGTAGCCTCCCTTTGATCTGGTATTTTATTGGTTCACATGCTTGATCAATGGTGTTTTAACATTAATGTTTTATTATTATTAATGTTTAGTGTTTTCTGAGTCATTCGTAACTGTCACTGTATGTCATGTTGTTACTTGTGGGCGGAGCACCAAGGCAAATTCCTTGTATGTGAATACTTGTCCAATAAACTTACTTACATTCTCAACCACGTCATTAATATAGGTAACAAACAGCAATGGGCCCAGCACTGACCCAAAGCACACCATTAGTTACAGGCCCCCACATAAATAATAAACAACCTGCTCACACAGAATTGACAATGGTAGGAAGCAGAGGGAGGTTAATTCTGTATCCTGTCAACTAGCTCTCCCTGGATCCCATGTGATCTAAACTTCCTGAGCTGCCAAACATCGAAGGGCCGAATGGCCTACTCCTGCACCTAATTTCTATGTTTCTATACAAAACCTCATCAAAGGCTTTGCTGGTCCATGCTAGACCTGTTTATGGACCTGTCTTCATTAATCTGCTTCAAACAACTCCGATTTGTCTGACACAATCTCCCATGGCACAAACCCATGCTGACTACATCAACCCGAATCTTTCCAAATCTAATTCAAGATGTTTATGCTTGCACAGAGTGCGGTAAATAAGATTGAAGACGACATACATAAGTAGTCACATGATATCATCATCAAGCTTCAATATACAAAGCTTAATGAAGGAGACGCGCTGACAACTCTGATAAAGGAGACAGGAAGGATGCAGTATTGATCACAAATATCTTTACAACATTATATTGCTGAGGGTTCAAATATTGATGAGAATGGAGCAGCTGTATATTCCAGGAATGCAGGTTGGAGGAGGATCTGACTTTGAGAAAGAAAGCCTTCCTGCCCCAACTTTTTAATCTACAGAGGCTACGTTTGCAAGAAACAGGCTTCAGCCTTCTGTAATTTAAGAGGTGATGTGAAGGCGAGCTGCCCGAAATTGCAGTTGATTCTTGGAACAATTGTTCCATCATTGGATCCCTCTTTCTCTCATCCCCCCTCCTCTCTTTCTGTCTCTCTCGAACTCCCCACCTCCTCCTTGGCCCCCTCCCCCTCTTCTTCTCCCCATCTCCACCTCCCCACTTCCCCACCTTACTCTCTCCCTCTTCCTCACTCATCCTCCTCTCCCCCTCCCTCCTGCCCATGTCCCCCACTCCTTCCCCACTCTCCCTCATTTTCCCACGCCCTCTCCCCACCTGCCTCCCTACTTCTCCTTCCTCCTCCCCCACTCTCCCTTTCACAATCCCTCTCCCACAATCCCACCTCTCCCCCTCCCCTCCACCTCCACCCACTCCCCTGCCCCCTCTCTCCCCGGTGCTCCAGGTTTCCGGCTGCGCTTGCAGCGATCGAGTCACAGATTCATCCCTGAACAACATTATATTGGGTGAAATAGCATTTAAGCAGCAAACCCTGCTGTCGAAGAACCATGCAATGCTGAAAGTAAATAAAGTATGGATTATTTAAAATGCAATCACACTTCTAACCAAACTTAGACCTCTCACAACAAACTTTGGGGGACTAATTGAAGAGTTGCCTCTCCTGCAGCGGCCGCTGCCCTGGGCTGCAGCCGGTGGCCCCGGGGATCGCGTCTGCTGCAGCCGGTTACCTCTCGGTAGGAGCCGGCGATCTCTCTCCGTATCATTGCCGAGGTCTTCGGGGACGAACCGATCAGCAGACCGGCGAGGCAGCGTGCAGCTGGGTGCAGAACATGGTCCGGTCTGGGCTCCAAGCGGCGGCCTCTGCAGCTGCAGCAGGCGGGAGGGGAGGGAGCAGAGCAGCCCAGAGCCAAATGTCAGCGCCCGGGACACACAGATCACCACTGCCTTCCCCCAGACACCAGCCCTGGCTGTGGTGCCAGTGCTCACCGTCTCCCCCAACAGGGGAAACACTGCCAGTGCTCACTGCCTCCACCAGTAGGGGAAACAATGCCAGTGCTCACTGTCTCCACCAACAGGGGAAACACTGCCAGTGCTCACTGTCTCCACCAACAGGGGAAACACTGCCAGTGCTCACTGTCTCCACCAGTAGGGGAAACAATGCCAGTGCTCACTGTCTCCCCCAGCAGGGGAAACAATGCCAGTGTTCACTGCCTACCCCAGCAGATGAAACACTGCCAGTGTTCACTGCCTACACCAGTAGGGGAAACAATGCCAGTGCTCACTGTCTCCACCAGTAGGGGAAACAATGCCAGTGCTCACTGTCTCCACCAGTAGGGGAAACAATGCCAGTGCTCACTGTCTCCACCAGTAGGGGAAACAATGCCAGTGCTCACTGTCTCCACCAGTAGGGGAAACAATGCCAGTGCTCACTGTCTCCCCCAGCAGATGAAACACTGCCAGTGTTCACTGCCTCCCCCAGCAGGGGAAACACTGCCAGTGTTCACTGTCTCCACCAGTAGGGGAAACAATGCCAGTGCTCACTGTAGGGGAAACAATGCCAGTGCTCACTGTCTCCACCAACAGGGGAAACACTGCCAGTGCTCACTGTCTCCACCAGTAGGGGAAACAATGCCAGTGCTCACTGTCTCCACCAGTAGGGGAAACAATGCCAGTGCTCACTGTCTCCACCAACAGGGGAAACAATGCCAGTGCTCACCGTCTCCACCAGTAGGGGAAACAATGCCAGTGCTCACTGTCTCCACCAACAGGGGAAACAATGCCAGTGCTCACTGTCTCCACCAACAGAGGAAACACTGCCAGTGCTCACTGTCTCCCCCAGCAGAGGAGACAATGCCAGTGTTCACTGTCTCCACCAGCAGGGGAAACAATGCCAGTGCTCACCGTCTCCCCCAGCAGATGGAACACTGCCAGTGTTCACTCTCCTTTCCCCCCTCCCCCAACAGAGGCAGCAATGCCAGTGCCAACTGCCTCCCGAAGCAGGTGAAACTGCCAGTGCACCGCCTCCATTGCTGGGTTAGCTGTGCCAGCGCTGACTGCTCTGCTGCCTTCAACCACGACTGCGATGTTCGCACTGTGTTACCCTGCCAGGGCTGCTATTCCAAAGCGTATTGCCTTCACCCCCTGCCTGCATACTGCATTAGCTCACTGCTTTCCTCACACAGGACTTTCATTGCAACATTTACTTTCCCTTCCAGTCAAGCCTGCAGTGCCAGTTCTTTCTGTCTCCCCTGTACTAGAGCTGCAGTGCCTGTATACCCTGCACTGCCATCCCCAGCCATAACAGCTATAACAGTGCCCATTCCTCCCCAAACCAAGTGCTGTTGCAGATTCCTGCCTTGTCCAGTCAGCGTAGCTGTGCTAGGGCCCAATCCCTCTCCAAAGCCTCAAATCAAATCTGATAATAAGTACAAGGCTCAAGTACAACGTTGAACGCTCATTACTTCTCAGCAACCTTGGCTTTTTCCAATTACAAATATTTCTCTCTTACTATGACCAGAAAATAACACTTTTTGGCGGCCGCAAGAACGACAACTAAGTTTTGTAACTTATTTTATTCTCAAAATAGCTGTAAGGCCAGGTCCTTACAACACGTGTGGCCACAACGGTGGTCAGCACTCAACTGCCGCATGCGAGCGGTGAGCATCCCTACGAATGAAAACATAAGCACAATCCCGTAACATGAATTAATTAATGTTTATCGGGAAGTGGGAACCGGGACCAAAGCACGTGTCCGCTCGCAGTCAGCTGGCACCGCCGAAGCCGGGACCTCCTGATCCCGGGGGACGGGCAGAAAATCCCCAGGTACCCACAAAACCGAGCCGTAAACTAGCTCGGCTGAGGAGGCGTTGAGGTCCTCCTTAGAGGTGGTTCTGATGCCTAAGACAACCCAAGGCAACTGGTTGACCCAATCGGGGCTGATGAGCCGAGCTTTCAACGCCGACTTGAGGTGCCTGTGGAAACGCTCAACCAAACCGTTGGACTCTGGGTGATAAGCAGTAGTCTGATGCAGCTTCACACCATACAGCTGCGCCATACAACTCCACAGGGCGGCCCCCACATCGCAGCGGCCTCTGCAGTCCGTTTGTCTTTTTGTTATTTTTTTGGCCCGTTTTAATGTAGTTTTTATTATTTTTTTAATTTAAATCTTTTTATTTGAATTTTGAATTTAACAGCAATTTGCATACATACAATGATAACAGACAGTGATAGTCAGGACATAATTGTACAACAGTATGTAAACGACCCTCAAAACCCTTACCCTTACCCACCCTCGCCACCCGGAGACAAACAACACTCACATACGTACACATCCACACAAATATGATAAGATAAACAAAACAAAATGAGAAAAAAAAAAAAGAAAAAAAAAAGTGTGTGGAGGGAAAAAAAGTGTGGGGAGGGAGGGGGGGGGGGTTGAAGGGATAGCAGCTGCAATAAGACGGAGCAGTGATAGAGGGCACTCAGTCCTCTTCCGAGTCCGGAAACAAGTTAAGAGAGTTAACAAGTTCCAGGAAATGGTTCCATGTATCTAGGAATGTCTTGGTAGAGCCTTTGAGAGAGAACCTAAGTTTTTGAAGCTTTAAGTTGTAGAGCACCTCCTTGATCCAGCGGGCGTGTGTCAGGGGACAGGTGAGCCTCCAGTTAAGCAAAATCTGTCTCTGGGCTAACAAGGTTGTAAAAGCCAGGACCCGTTTCAACGCAACAGAGAGGTTGGTGTTGGGAGGAATACCAAAAATAGCTGACAGTGGGTTTGGAGGAATAGTCTGGCCATAGGCTCTGCTTAACACGTCACAATTATTATTTTTTTGATGGGGTATGTGTGTGTGTGTGGGGGGGGGGGGGGGGGGGGGGGGGGGGAACTTTTAAAATCTTTCCCCTGCACGGAGAACCCGACCTTTTCCCTGTCGGGTCTCCGTTGTCGTTGGGGCTGCAACGTGGAGCGGCCTCCAGCAGGAACGTCCTGGGGCTCCAGTCACGGAGCTGCGGAGCTACTCACCATCATGGAGCTGGCCGAGTCCGGAGCGGGTGGAGCTGTGGTGGCGCGCTGCTGTGACCCGACCCCCGGAGATTCGGAGGCTCCAACTGCAGGTCTGGCAGACAGGAACATCTGGAGCCCGCGGGTCCCTGGTGGGAGACCGCTTTTCGAGGCTTCTGCAACGGCGACTTCTCCTGCCCGAGTAGTGGGGTCGAGGATGACCTGGAGCGGGGCCTTACATCATTGCCCGGCGCGGCTTCAACGGCTGCGGGACTTTGCTAGCGCCCGCCGGGGGCTCCAACAACAAGGCCCGGAGCGCGGCCTTGCATCACCCGGTGTGGCTTTAATGGCCGCGGGACAATTGCCATCGCCCGCCGGGGGCTTTGACTCTGACATCGGGAGGGGAATGGGGGGTGCAGGGGAGAGATACGTTTTTTTGCCTTCCATCACAGCGAGGAGGAGATGCGCTGTGATGGATGTCTGTGTAAATTGTGTTGTGTCTTGGGTCTTTTTTTTCATGTGTGTATGACTGTAGAAACAGCATTTCATTTGAGCCTCCATGAGGTTCAAGTGACAAATAAATTGTATTGTGTATTGTGAACTGGGCCCCTCGATCAGTAGTGATATCAGAAGGAACCCCGAAACGAGCGATCCAATATGAGACGATAGCCCGCGCGCAAGCCTCGGTGGAGGTATCAGTTAACAGTATCGCTGCCGCCCACCTGGTAAACCGGTCCACGAGTCAGTAGGTGAGTGCCTCACACGAACACGGCAAGGGACCAACCAGGTCGACATGGATGTGTAGGAACCTACCGCACGTGTCTCTGTACCTTGGAAGCCTGGCATGGGATGCAAGCGCGGGTCCATGCTGCGACCTGCTTCCGTAACCCGTGCCAGACAAACTTGGCCGCGACCAGGGCAGAGGTGGCGCGAATGGACGGGGGAGCTAGGCTGTGGATAGTGTCGAAAATCCGACGCCTCCAAGTAATCGGGACAATGGGGCGGGCTTTGCTTGTGGGGACATCGCAAAGGACCCGCGCGCCGGCGGCGACACAGGGCACCTTAGCCAACTTAAGGCCCGACTCAGCGTTGTGGTAAACCTCCATGCCGGCATCCACCTGCTGGGCAGCGGCCAGCTCCGCATTATCCACACCCAGGCTTAAAGCAGAAACCTCGGGGGCTGCCGGATGGGACAGCGCATCAGCCACAACATTCAGCTTCCCCGACACATGCTGAATATTAGATGTGAATTTGGATATGTAGGCGAGGTGCCTCTGCTGCCTGGCGGACCAGGGAATCGGACATCTTGGTCAAAGCGAACGTGAGTGGCTTGTGGTTCGTGAATGCAGTGAACGCACGCCCCTCCAGGAAATAACGTAAACGCAGATGACACAAAGTTGGGTGGCAGTGTGAACTGTGAGGAGGATGCTATGAAATTGCAGGGTGACTTGGACAGGTTGGGGGAGTGGGCAGATGCATGGCAGATTAAGTTTAATGCGGATAAATGTGAGGTTATCCACTTTGGTGGCAAAAACAGGAAGGCAGATTACTATCTAAATGGCGTCGTTGGGAAAAGGGAAAGTACAACGGGATCTGGGGGTTCTTGTACATCAGTCTATGAAAGTAAGCATGCAGGTACAGCAAGCAGTGAAGAAAGCGAATGGCATGTTGGCCTTTATAACAAGAGGAATCGAATATAGGAGCAAAGAGGTCCTTCTGCAGTTGTACAGAGCCCTAGTGAGACCACACCTGGAGTATTGTGAGCAGTTTTGGTCCCCTAATTTGAGGAAGGACATTCTTGCTATTGAGGGAGTGCAGTGTAGGTTTACAAGGTTAATTCATGGGATGACGGGACTGTCATATGCTGAGAGAATGGAGCGGCTGGGCTTGTAGTTTAGAAGGATGAGAGGTTATCTCATTGAAACATATAAGATTGTTAAGGGCTTGGACACGCTAGAGGCAGGAAACATGTTCCCGATGTTGGGGGAGTCCAGAACCAGGGACCACAGTTTAAGAATAAGGAGCAAGTCATTTAGAACGGAGACGAGAAAACACTTTTTCTCATAGAGAGTGGTGAGCGTGTGGAATCCTCTGCCTCAGAGGGTTGTGGAGGCAGGTTCTCTAGATGCTTTCAAGAGAGAGGTAGATAGGGCTCTTAAAAATAGCGGAGTCAGGGGATATGGGGAGAAGGCAGGAACGGGGTACTGATTGGGAATGATCAGCAATGATCACATTGAATGGCGGTGCAGGCTCGAAGGGCCGAATGGCCTACTCCTGCACCTATTGTCTATTGTCTAAATGGCGGATCGCTAGGTAGAGAGCGAGGAGTTCCTGATCGAAAGCGTTGTACTTAACCTCGGGGGCTCACAGCTGCCTGCTGAAAAATGTCTCGGCCTCCTTGGACCAGACCAGGTCCTTAGGCTTACCGGCCAGACACTGGAACAACGGCCGCATGATGGCGGCTGCTGACGGGACGAATCGCTGGTATAAATTGACCATTCCGATAAATTCTTGCAGGCTCTTGACAGATAGAGACTTGGAGAAGCGATGGATAGCGTTGGCCTTCTCGGGCAGCGGCTGTGCGCTGTGGCAGGTAATGCTGTGACCCAAAAAGGAAATGGAACACAATCTGAACTGGCACTTCGCAGGGTTGATCACCAACCCGTGTTTGCGCAGCCGTTCGAAGAGCAGGCGGAGGTGCCTAACGTGCTCTGCCTGCAAGCTGCTGGCCACCAGAATATCATTGAGGTAGATGAATATGAACGGCAAACCCCAACCAACCTGGTCCATTAGCCTTTGGAATGCCTGAGCTGCGTTCTTCAGGCCAAAAGGCATTCTTAGCTATTGGAAAAGGCCGAAATGGGTGATGATGGCCGTTTTATGGACGTCGTCGGGATGGACCGGAATTTGATTATACCCGCGTACCAGTTCGACCTTCGAGAAAAAGGTTGCGCCCTCCAGATGAGCCGAGAAATCCTGGATGTTCGGGACTGGGTACCGATCTGCCGTGGTTATCGCATTAAGAGGCCTGTAATCACCGCAAGGTCTCCAACCCCCGAACGCTTTGGGCACCATGTGCAGCGGGGAAGCCCAAGGGCTATCCGACCGCCGGACAATCCCCATGTCTTCCATAAGCTGGAACTCGTCTCGTGCGATGCGCAGTTTATCGGGCGGGAGGCGGTGCTCGCGGGCATGAATCGGTGGGCCCTCGGTGGGAATGTGGTGGACCACGCCATGACGGGGCGCGGCCCCGAATAACCGGGGCGTGGGCAACCCAGGGAAATCGGCGAGCAGGGCTGCAAAAGGTTGCTGGATCTCAGCTACCTCGAATTGCTGTAGGGGCGTGGACGGATTTTCTTGGCTTGGCAGGGCACAGGTCCAACACAGGAAGCATGCGCCCGCCTCGCACATCGACTAACAGGGAGAACGCACGCAATAAATCGGTCGCCAGGATCGGTTGGGCGATGTCAGCAATGGTGAACTTCCACCTATACGGGCGGGAGTCATAAAATTTGTCCAGGGTGCTCGCGGGCATGAATCGGTGGGCCCTCCGCCATGACGTACCCAGGGAAGTGCGAGCATGTGCACTCCCGTGACGGACTTGGCTTGGCAGGGCACAGGTCCAAACACAGGAAGCATGCGCCAGCCTCACACATCGACTAACAGGGAGAACGCACGCAATAAATCGGTCGCCAGGATTGGTTGGGCGATGTCAGCAATGGTGAACTTCCACCTATACGGGCGGGAGTCGAAATTTGTCCAGGGTCCACGTACCATAAGTGCGAATGTCGCTCCCGTTGACGGCCGAGTGGAGGGTTCTACCTTATCTACTAGCCCCCAGTATCTCGGGCGCTCGGTGGCAGGATGCTGGCTATGGCACCGGAGTCCACCAGGAAACGGTGGCTGGAATGGCGATCACGGACGTAGAGGCGTTCGTTTGGGCCGATAGCGTTCGCCTCTATGGACGATCGGCTGAGGCATTTCCCTGAAACAAAGAGGGGGTTCGGCATCTTCGGGCTTCGGTACCGTAACGCAGACGGTAGTTGCATCAACGTCGTCAGCTGTAGACCACTGGAAGCGGCGATGTTTCTTCGGCGCTGAGCTGGGCTTCCTCTTCCTCCCGATGTCGTCTCGGTTGCACCCGTGCCGTGACAAGGGAGTGGGTGAAGGCACAAACGTCCCGCCGTCTGTGTGCCCACAATTCGTCAGCTCTCTCCGCAACGTACTGGGGATCGCTGAAATCAGCTCCGCCGAGCAACAGTCGGACTTCGTCTGGCATCTGCTCTAAGAACGCCTGTTCGAAGAGCAGACATGGGCGGTGCCCGTCCATCAGGGCTAACATCTTCGCCATGATGGTGGATGGCCGCCGATCGCCGACGCTGTCCATATGTAGAATCTTCGCCGCCCTGTCTTTGCGACTGAGACAGAAGGTGTGGAGCAGAAGGGCCTTCAGCCCTTCATTCTTGGTGATCGACGGTGGGTCCCTGATGTAAGGCAACAGCCTCAAGGCACAGTCTTGTGGTAGAGCTCCCACCACATGGAAATACATAGCGTCATCCGCAATAATGCGGTGTAGATAGAACTGTGCCTCAACGTGGGCGAACCACACGTGAGGTTGATCGGGCCAAAACGATGGAAGTTTGAAGCCCGGTGAGCCCTGCCCCATGTCGGCCGATTCGGCGGGAACGTAATCCTCCTGCATGATCTTTTGCTTGTTTAACGACGGCTCGACAGGTCGGGGTCACCAATTTGGCGGTCGCAAGAACGACAACTACGTTTTTGTAACTTATTTTATTCTCAAAATAGCTTCTTAGCTCACAGGTTCTTACAACACGTCTGGCCACAACGGTAGTCAGCACTCAACTGCCGCGCGAAAGCAAAACCGCGCGAAAACCAGCAGCCCCTCCCGAGTCACGTGACCGCGGCTTCCGAACGCCGGGTTCGATACTTGCGTGTGCCAGCAGGTGCCGCTAAAACTTATATCAATGACATCTCATCTCAATGAAATGTGTCAATTATCTCAGATTGATTGTTAATTTCATTACATTTTGCTTACTGCCGTGAAGGTACAGGAAGAAATGTAATGATGGCCGAGAGAGTGACAAAGTCTTGTTAACCACAGTAGGTCAGTCTTCTGGAAGAGATGTAAATAGAAGGAGATGAATGGCAACACTGGAGAGATAATTTATAAATACAACAACTTTGAATACGGAAGTGAAAACACTCCACAAATGTGGAAACTAGAAGCTGGCTTCGACAAAATGCTGGAGGAGCTCAGCGGGTCAGGCAAGGTACTTCACAAATGCTTCAGCTCTCATGGAACCCTCTCTCAAACAGCATTATTAAGGAAAATCAAAACTAAAGTGCAGGTATGCAATTGTGAATCAAACATGGACATTGCTGGTAAACCCCATAGAACAGAACAAGCGACATATGTGAAGAAATGCTGCTGACCTGAAATGTGATCCCACTTCCACAGATCTGCATGGCTTGCTGTTTATCCAGCATTTTATGTTTGTGTTATCAGGAAATCTCTCTAAATGTGTCAAAGTTTAATCATGAGTGACCAAGTTTGGAGGTTTTAAGTTTTCATGTGCTTTCGTCAGGCTGAGCCAGTTACTTGATGAGATCACTTATCTCCTACCTCAGTTATAAAGAGAGGAGAGGACATATGTATCTGTTTCCACCCACCAGTCACAAGTCGGCGTCCCCCCTCACATGATTCCACTTATCATAGACCTCTGCCTTTCATTGTTATATAGGGTGATTTCACGAAAGGTCACTGGAGCGTAGATCCGCACCTACGTGACCGAAAATTTAAACTGGAGTACACTTGGTACTTCCGGTACATGTTAGTGAATGGGAAAACACGCAAAATGAAAACGCTTCTGAAGCTACATTTACCATTTAAATAATCGTAAACTATCAATGCGTTTTGAAATAAATTTTACTCAGATGCAAGCTAAGGAATGGGATAATTGTCAGCTGTTAGTTGGACAAAATTAGGACATTTTATTATTTGCCAAAATCAGGATTGATTACATCATTCCATGCTGCAGGCTTGTCTGTTAGTTAGATGATAAATAAATAAACTTGAAATAAATAAACTCTGCCATTTTGATGTGAATGCCTCCCCTGGCTTTAAACAAGAAACGTTTTGAGCTAATATCCAATTTTGGCACCAAATAATAAAATGTCCTAATCCCCCCCAACTAGACAGCTGACAATTAGGACCCATTCCTTAGCTTGCATCTGATGGGGAAAATGTACTTTCAAAACGCATTGATAGTTTACGATTTTTTTAAATGTAAATGCTAGCTTCAGAAGAGTTTTTCATTTTGCAAAAAAAAAACCCACCTGAGGAACCATGGGCGAGTTTGCAATTTTACTGACAGGATTTGCCGTGAGATTTTTTAAAACTTTTCGGGAATTACGCGTTTGAATGAAAGATCAAAAAAAGTCAATATTGCCTTACTTTTGATGAAATGCAGCGAGCAAACGCGATAATTCCCGATATTTTGGATCTTTAAATCTCCACGACAAATGTCCGCTGATCACTTCCGCTGGTTTAGCACCTTCAGCTCCCTCTTGAATTTACCTTAGTTTCTATCTTTTTTTTGGACTGTAAATTTAGGTAGCTGTGCCTCACGGTCACCCCGACTGGCACAGTAAATTGCAGCTCAAAAACTGGCCGTTTTCGATGTTTTTAACGGGTGTGAAAGTGCGTGTTTTCCCATTCACTAACATGTACCGGAAGTACCAAGTGTACTCCACTTTAAATTTTCGGTCACGTGGGTGCGGATCTACGCTCCAGTGACCTTTCGTGAAATCACCCTATACTGGCTATCTCCACTCTTATTCCTAATGTCAGGTCTCAAATGAAAATGTTGACTATATCTCCAAGAATGCTGCCTGACCTGCAAAGTTCCTCCCGCAGGTTGATTATTACTTGAAATCTTTGTTGAGACTGCCATTTTGATGATCCCAGCCTCCCCTGCCTCTTTGTTGTCACGGAAGCTTTTTAGCTATTCATCCAATATCAGGATCTGCACTGATCTAAGCAGTCGGATTTCAGCATTGGCTCATGACACCTGACAAAATCCAGACTCATGTTCAACAAATTTTCTATCATTCCCACTAACTTTCTGTAGAAATAAGGGCACTTCTACAGGGGAATCACGTGATCTTCGACCTGAAGCATGACCTTGTGTTTCTATTTCTTACAAATGCTGTCTGAGTTAAGAATGTTCCCAGTTATTGTTGTTGTCTTTCTGTGAACAAGGACAGAGTCTGAAGAAGGGTCTCGACCATTCCTTCCCTGCAGAGATGCTGCTGCCAGTCCCGCTGAGTTACTCCAGCATTTTGTGAGTATTTGGTTTAAACCGGCATCTGCAGGGCAGGCAGTTCCTTCCTTCCTGCAAACGACAGGGATTATTAGCAACAATGTTATTAATGTGTTGCAATTTGGTTCTCTGTTATGCCGCTTGTCATTGGCTGGGTGTAGAGGGAGCTCGGTTGCCATTGGTTCTTGGGGATTCTGTAACCGACGCGTCGGTTGGTTGCGCACCGCACAAGGCCGCCTATGATTGGCTGGCTGTAACACTGGCCGGTGATTGGCTGACAGGCGCGGGGCGAGGGCGCTGATTGGTTGGTTCTCCCCGCCAGGCGGGCGGTGATTGGCTGGCGCTGCCTATTGTCAGCCTCGAGCCCCTGGGTCCCGGGTCCCGGAGCCCGCGCCGCTCTAAGATCTTTGGTTGCTGCTACAGGCTCTTGTGTTGTTGCTGCTACAGGATCTTGTGTTGTTGCTGCCCCGACTTTGCAAAAGCTTCAGGAAACCGTGCAAGATGCCGACTGCGGGACCAGGGCGATGCTTCCGGGTTGCTCTTATTACTGCAATGAGTTTAAACCTCTTGCTCGCCCAGGAAGCTAATTTGAACCACTCCCCTACTGAGCACAGCGCCGTCCGCTTGTTTACAGACGAGGAGTTGGCAAAATACAATGGAGGAGAGGTGTGTACAATGTTAACTAACTAAAGTGTCGGTGAACTGCTGTAATTCCAGCACGCAACAAAAAGCTTTTCACTGTAGCTCAGTACACGTGAAACTGAACTGAGCTCCTCGGTGCACAGTTCGCTGATTTCAATATTTTTGGTTCCATGCGGATTTGCTGTGTCACATTTAGGTGGGAATGTAGCACATTTAGGTGGGAATTATCCTGCGTCTGGAATGAACGGGTGGTGCCCACGTGAAGTGTGGAGGAAGGAACTGCAGATGCTGGTTTGCTCCGAAGATAGACACAAAATGTTGGGAGTAACGCAGCGGGACAGGCAGCATCTCTGGAGAAAATGAATGGGTGATGTTTCGGGTCGAGACCCTTCTTTAGCTTTTCTCAACTTGGGTTCCCCGGACGCTAGGGGTTCCGAGAGAAATAGTGATAAATGGTCTAATCATTTTTGAGTTATTTTTGTGCTAGCGAAATCTCATGATGGTAACAGGGCTTATGTCAATGATAAACGGTAGCAAGGCTCTTCTCACTGTATATGCTCCCCTTAGGAAATACATTCAAAGGCACAGCATTTCCTTCCACTGCCTAGGGAGGTTTCACTGCAGTCGGGTGCTACACCCGTACTGTTGCTACACTACTCCAAGGAGTACACGCGATGAACTGCAGGTAGGCACTTACCATTGTTTCCAGCGTAGCGGGCCCGTTAAAACCCGCTGAAAATTTCATTTTTGCGCAGTAAATAATTATGGAAATCGGGATAAGCGTGTGAGACATTTAGCCTACTTCAGAATTCCAAAAGTGAGCAGAAATGACGGAAGATAGAAGCGAAAGTTGAAGGGACAACAACAGACAGAGTGCTTAGTGAACATTGGCCGTTTGCTCACTGCATTTCATCAACTAAGGTGTTTTTTCTTGATTCCTTTGGCATCTAAAAAGTTTCAGAAGTGATAAATCTGGCTGCAATTTTTTTTTAAATCGCCCATGGTTCCCAAGTGGGGTTTTACATACAAAATGAAAACGCATCTGAAAAATTTACAGCCAGATTTATCATTTCTGAGAATTTTTAGATACCAAAGGAATCAAGAAAAAAACACAAATAATGCCTTACTTGATGAAAATGCAGTGAGCAAACGCGATAACGCCCAATGTTTACCAAGCACTTTAGCTGCTGTTGTCCCTTCAGTTCTCGCTTCTCTATACCTTCATTTCACTTCACTTTTGGAATTCTAAAGTTGGGTACATGTCTCTCGCACTTACCCCGAATCCCACACAAAATTCAACATTTTGGCGGTTTGTAACAGGTAGGAAAGTACGCGTTTTTAGCATTAATATCATATACCGGAAGTGACGGATGTCCTCCAGATGGATTTAGCGGCTCCGTGCGTCGAGCCCTCTGACCCAGTGACCTTTTGTGCAACCCCCCTATACAGAAGATGCACAACTCTATCTCCCCCTGAAGCCCAACAACCGATCAGATCTACTTAAATGTATCCACTGCCTCGAGGATATAAAGTGTTGGATAGCCCAGAACTTCCTCCAACTAAACAAGAGTGTCTGAGGTCATCCTACTCGGCCCCTCGGACTAAATCAAAATGATAGCAGGCAGCCTTGGAAAAACCTTGGCGTGATATTTGATTCCACATTGAAAATTGACAAACAAGTCAATGCGGTGGTAAAAGCTAGCGTCCAGCTTCCGACGATAGCTAAAATAAAACAATTCCTCCAATTTGACTGCCTCGAAAAGATCATCCACTCATTTATCTCCTCCCGCCTTGATTACTACAACTCCCTTTACACTGGCATCAGCCAATCATCCCTGTCCCGCCTGCAATTGGTCCAAAACGCCGCAGCGAGACTCCTGACGGGCACCCGAAAAAGGGACCACATCACCCCGATTCTGGCCTCTCTCCACTGGCTCCCTGTGCAGTTCCGAATCAATTTCAAGCACCATCCTTAACGGGCTCGCCCCCACCTACATCAAAAATCTGCTTACCCACCATACCACCTCCAGGTCCCTCAGATCGGCCGACTTGGAGTTACTGACCATCCCAGCATAAGCTCAGGGGCGACCGCGCATTTGTGGTTGCAGCTCCGAGACTATGGAACAGCATCCCTCTTCCCATCAGAACTGCCCCCTCCATCAACTCTATTAAGTCCACACTTAAAACTTATTTCTACTCTCAAGCCTTTCTTGAGTCCTCTGAGGGAACGCTATTTGTATGTATCTATGTATGTATTGTTGATCTATGTACCACTGTTTGTAGCATGTTGGTACCTGCACTAATGTAAAGCACTTTGGCCATCGAGAGTTGTTTTTATAATTGTTGCTGTAGAAATAAAATTGACTTGACTTGAAGGCACTCATCCATTCCACATAGAATACACGAAACAGATTGCCACAAAACCACCTTGGAATTTTACATTTTTTAAAAGCTCACGGGTTTAATGAGTACTGCAGAACGATTGGAGTCGTTTATCACTTGATTCGTCTGAGACCAAAATTGTTTTGTCCTTCAAGGAACTGATGCGTTCCTTTGAATAAAATTCACGGGAGAATTTCTTAAAACTGTCTGATGCTGATACAATTATCATTTGAACTTTGGATGTATTAGTGGATGGGAAAGATTTAAACGGGTATCGGAATGGTCATTAAGGGCTCCGTCAGTCGATCACGGGCTTCCTGGCATGCAGGTACAGCCATTCACCCATGTTATTTAGTAAATTGTACCCATCATTTAGGGATGTTATATGAATTTTAAAAAGTTAAGTATGTTTATGTTTTTGTTAGTTTATCAAAAGTTTATTTATGTATGTTTTTGTTAGTTTGTGAAAAGTTTATGTGTTGTCCTCTCCCTCTCCCTAAGGTTAGTTGTGTTTGCCTTTATTTGCTTCAGTTTTATTTGTTTAAGTGTTATTTGTTCATATGACATATTGCCTTGATTTATCTTATGCCTTTTCAACATTGTCAGTAAACGATTTGGTTATTGTGGTAGTTATTATCTGTTTTTGTCTGTTTATATGTGTTATTTATGGTGTTGGTTATTTATGTTTATTTTTGTGTTTACAGATATGGTTGATTTTTTGAGTGAATGAAAACCTCCTTATGAGGTCTTGAACAAACAGTATGATTTCAGTTATTTTTTTGCATTGTCAATTAACTTGAGAAAAACGTAAGTTATTTTTTTGCTTAAACCAGTTATCAGAAAAATATATTATGTTTGCCTTGTGAACTTTAAGTTTATGAAAGAGCAAGAAGGAGATTAATAAAGATATATAATAATTTTTATATAGGGGTACTCTGAAACATGAAAATTATTTCAAGGGTTCCGCAAGGGTCAAAAGGTTGAGATGGGCAAAATCTCAAGCTTGACACTTAATTATGCTAACATTAAAACTGGACCTCCAATTTCACAACAGCACTATCTCAGCTATTCCTTCTAAGAAGGGTCTCGACCCGAAACGTCACCGATGTCTTCTGTCCAGAGATGCTGCCTGTCCCGCTGAGTTACTCCAGCTTTTTATCTATCTTCAGTGACAGGAACGAGGTCTCCAAGAAAGAACTCATCGCCGACCCTATTAAAATGCAACCTGACTTGCTATGGAGCATGAGCTGATGTGTGAGCCTTGGGTCGCCTGCTCCTCACTAGAAAATAAATGTTGCCTCAACATGTTTCCACGGGCACTAAAGCCAGACAGTGGATCCTATAACCCACTGAGGCCATTGGAATTTGCTATGCAATGATTAGGCGCAGCGTAATTGAGGGAAACTGCAAGATCAAGGAACTCTCAGAAGGGCAGTGGGGGAAGGGCATGCTTCAGATGCCTGGTGAGAAGATGTGGTAATGAAGTGGTGAACAGAATAAGTAATTCAAGGACTCTCTTCGGGCATCCCTGAAGAGTTTCAACATTGACATACACTACTGGGATCAACGAGCATCGATCGGGTTGTCCTGTTTGCTGCACCTGTATAAAAAGTGATGCTCATATAAGGAAGCATGACTTGGAGGAAGCAGAGAGGAAAAGAGACGCTCGCAAATTAAGAACCAGTTGCTACAGCATTCCTGAGCCTCTGTCACCTGTGACAAACTTTAGAGCCCTAATTGGTGTAATCAGCCATCTGCTTACACATTACAAAGCTACAGCCTCCATGTTATGATCTCAAGAACAGATCAACACACAATAGTTGACAAGGAATGGGCTGCGGGAAGGGGAATTAAAGTGTTGTTTAATTCCCCTTCCCGTCCCCACACTGACCTTTCCGTCCTAGGCATCCTCCATTGTCAGAGTGGGGCTAAACACAAATTGGAGGAACAACATCTTATATTTTGCTTGGACAGCTTACAACCCAGTGGTATGAATATTGATTTCTCTAACTTCAAGTAACCCTTGCATCCCCCCCTCTCTCCATCCCTCCCCCACCCAAGTCGTACCAGCTTCAAAGTTGTCCTGTTGAGTCATTGGCTATACTCGCTTTCACCTAGCTCACAACTAACAATGGCTTGGTTCCTTTAGCATCGTTACTTTTTTGCATATCTTTCATTCATTTGTTCTATATATCTCCACCTCACAGTCTATATCTCGTTTCCCTTCACCTAGCCCCCAGCTAACAATGGCTTGGTTCCTTTAGCATCGTTACTTTTTTGCATATCTTTCATTCATTTGTTCTATATATCTCCACCTCACAGTCTATATCTCGTTTCCCTTTCCCTTGGCTCTGTCTCGAGAATGTCCTTAATCCGAAACGTCACCTATTCCTTATCTCGATAGATGCTGTCTGACCCGCTGAGTTAATCCAGCTTTTTGTGTCTATCTGCAATGCAAGATATGTTGGTCAGTATGACAGAGGTGGCTCTTAAGAAGAGTTTGGGAAGGAAGAGAGTGGAACATAAATAGCATGTACTGTACCCATGAACTGGGGTCATACAAAGCCTCAATTGGCAAGAAATTGAATTTGACAATGGATTGAGAATTTGAAATTGGGACATTGGGCAATTGGATGCCAATATAGGTCAGTAGTAACAGCTGATGGAACACATCCAGGAGGGTCTTGGGTGAGCTAGAATGGAAGATGGCAACTCTGCAGATGAGCATTAGACAAGTGGAATTCTCAAGGAAGTGGGAATTCGGCACCAGAGACTGCTGAAATGGACACAAAACAATCCTTGGTCATCATAATTCTCTGAATTAATTTTTACTTCTGCCTTTCATTTACTGTGTGTGTGCGTGTGTTTAATTTTTTCTTTTGTGGTTCTTAGGACAATCAGCCGATCTACATGGCAATTAAGGGAGTGGTGTTTGATGTCACGTTGGGAAAAGGTAAACATTTTCTACATTCTGTCCAGTAGTTTTAAAAAAAAAAAATTTTAAAGAAGTAAGTACAGTCATATGGCACCAAAGTGCCTAATATATATTTTCATAATACATTTTATGTACAACTTTTTTTTTTGTTACATTGAAAAAAGATTAGAATAAGAAAAAGAAGTTAGATAGTAAAGAATAGAAAGATGTGAAATATATAGTGTGTGAAGAAAGAAAACGAGTAAATGAAGAAAGTTGAGAGAGAAAATAGAGAAAAGAAAATAAAATAAAAAAGAGAAGGAGATCATTATTTATAATCTTGACCAACCCTCGTCCAGTCCTGAAACAGTTATTTTTTACAATTGTGTTGCACCATATGATTCCAAAAAAACGACGAATGGAGACCAATCAATGGTCGATTTATCCATTATGATCGCATTCGCTTATGAATACTTGCAATGAACATTTGGTCTGGATTTACCCTTCCATTAGGATTCATTTTCGCATTTCCTCAAGATTTTGAGCTGTGTCCAATTTATTCCATACTTGCAAACCATCATTTTAAGGTTCCATTCTTGTTGGTATTTTGATTTCAAAAAATACCCTTCCAAAATCTATAAAGTATTAAAGTGTGTTATTTTTTTGCTATTGGACATTTACACAACTTCATTTGAAGTTTTTAGGGGTAATAATGAGGGGGGAACAATTCAATTTTAACTGAATTAGAGAGTGGTAGCATTTGTGTGGATATGAGCTTCCAGTGCTGAATTTTAGTGGTGGAGGCAGGTTCATTGGTATCATTTAAAAATAAATTGGATAGGCATATGGATGAGAAGGGAATGGAGGGTAATGGTATATGAGTGCAGGCAGGTTCAGAGAGGAAGAGAGACATGGCACAGACACCACACAAAAGTTTGGGACCAAAAAATTTGTTCGGCGATGGAAGGGAGGGGACTTGTAGTGGCACGAGATGGCCTGTTTCTCGTGCTGTACATTGTTATATAGGTTTGTTATTCACAACCACAGACATTAGTTTTTTTTTTGTGCATTTTTTTTTAGATAGTAAAGGAATACTAAAAACTATATCTTCTTAGTTAAGGTCCTCATAAAATAGATTTTACAAAGAGATGGCTGTTCAATTTATTCCCATCATTGGTCATTGACGTCAAATATAATATCTCTCCCCTTCCCCACACCCCCAACCTGAGGCAAGCCTAACCCCCAGAAGTATTTCATAAAATAAACAGGCTTCTCACATTTACATGTCATGACCAATGTTTTGGGGGAGGAGGCAACACACATCTTCGAAACAAATGTTTATGAGGGCAAGTGACAGAGAGGAGCACACTAGGGTGAACTTTGGAGATTTCACAATGTTTTTAGCTGCAGCAGGCATGTGGGATTCTGGGCTTTTGCAATCTGACCAAACTAATTCTGTGGAATGGCTAAGGGGACTCACCTATTTTGTAATGGTTAAGGAGGGGACAAGGGCAGTTGAGTGTCTACATGGTGGAATATTGGGTTGGGGGATCACACCATTGGGGGAGCACTGCACTTGGTCTAGTAAATATATAAAACTCAAATCGTTCCAGTTTGTGTGGTGCCTGCAGTATTAAGATTTTCAAACCTTTGTAATTTTTATCATTAGTTCCCGTTCCCACTCTTCTCTCTGTCTGCCTATTTTGATTCGTTGATGATATTGCTCCTGCCTTTCATTGCTTCCAATAAGTCACACTTCGACCCTTGTAAATTTTTCAAGCAAACTGGATATTTAAAATACTGTTGTTTTTCATTTAAATTTGCAGCAGGCAGGGGAGGTGCAATTGAGGGAGGCAGGGGAGTGCTGGAAACTTACATTTGGCAACGGCTTCAGTTCCATTGGAGGAGACGGGTGCATGGTGGAATATTGGATTGGGGGAATCACACCATTGGGGGAGCAGACCCAACGGGTCTGCACTTGGTCTAGTAATACATAAAATTCGGAAGTGAAAGTCCCCCGACCTCTTTTGGTTTACATAAGTGTTTTTTTGTGATTCTATGTGATCTATAGTCCCAAATATAACTGTCCAGTACAGTTAAACATTCAAAATGTTACACTAAAACTGCAACAGAAGCCTGATTGATGTAAACCTATGATGGCAAATTATATTTTTGCTGGTATTCATTTTTCCAATTGTCTGCAAAATTATTATGGGTTCAATAACAATACTGCTTGTGAAGTCAAATAGCAAGCACACAGGACCTCTGACCCAACTCGACTATGCCAACCCAAACGCCTGTCATATTGCTGTGTTGACCCATATACCTCAACCTTTCCCATCTAGGTGTACCTGTCCAAATATGTTTTAAATGTTTTTTTTCATTCTTTCAACAATATTTTGTTGACATCCCTATTTTAGTCAAAAAATTACAGGGTATGTAAAATTATATGTTTCTAGCTCTCCTGGCTATTTGACTAACTTTACTGCATTTAAAAGTTCCCATGTTAGCCACAGTTATTCTGCTCTCCCAAGTTTAGTTTAGAGATACATCGCAGAAACAGGCCCTTCGGCCCACCAGAGTCCATGCCGACTAACGATTCCAGCACGACTGTCCTACTGTTAGAAATTTTCCACCAAAGACTATTACAAAAACTGAGGTAGAAACTGAACAAACTTTATTGTGAGAGAGAGAGTCACACAGAGCCCAAGTGTCTGTGGGAGTCCTCTCTGTGCTAATACTGAAGAACATCTCTTTTATACATTGATTAAAACCAGAAAGCGTCCAGACAAATGGTAATTAACAAGGACACTCAGAATTAAAAGGAAATAACATTTAGCTGTGGAATGCTTCACTGGAGCGAGATTAGCAGTTTGCAAGCTATGCAATTGCTCCCAATCACTTGGCTGAAACCTGTTCAGTAGCTGGATTGTGCTCTCGGCATTTCGGTAAGCGATCTTGTACAGACACAGATATAATACACAAGGTAATCGATACATACATTTTCCATCACCTACACGCACACACTAGGGACAAATTTTACATTTACCAAGTCAATTAACCTACGTACCTGTACGTCTTCGGAGTGTGGGAGGAGACCGAAGATCTTGGAGAAAACCCACACAGGTCACAGGGAGAGCATACTAACAACGTACAGACAGCAATCTTAGTAGGGAACGAACCTGGGTCTTTGGCGCTACATTCGCTGCAAGGCAGCAACTCTACTGTTGCGCCACTGTGCCGCCCATATGGTTAGGTAACATAGGTAACAACCTAAATAATGACTGCAGATGTTCATCGGCTCAGACTCTTCCAAATCTTGGCTTTTTATACCCCTGTCACCATTAAAGTTTCTATTCTTGCCCTCACCGTACTCCGGTACAACTACCAGCTTAATTCCCTAAAGTCCAAAGCCCATAGATTTGAATGCGGTTGTTTTAAACTATTCATTATCAGATCTGTTTGCTCTGCATCAAGCAAAACATGCTCTTGTGGATCAAAACTGTTACCTCTTGGATAGCCAGGAAAGAATCACAACATATTTTCTCCAAATCTGTTTCCTTGCACAACCTATTTCTCTCCCTACATTTTGTCCCAGTCACTGTGAGGAATTATCACCAATGTTGAGAACATTTAAACACACTTTCAAAGGCAGACACAAAATGCTGGAGTAACGCAGCAGGACAGGCAGCATCTCTGGAGAGAAGGAATGGATGACTTTTCAGGTCGAGACCCTTCTTCAGGGCTTTCAAAGGCTCTGTGAAAGTCTGTGATAGCATTCTTTACATTTCCCCTATCCAGTATTGAGTAGTTTCTCTGAAGACATGAATGTCCTGTACTTTTTATTAGATTCTTCACCAATAAACGGAAAATAAGAATCGATGTACAGGAAAAACCACCTTTCCTTGGCAGAGATTCCAATGACATGGAGGCTTATATTTCATTACACATTAGGTCTGAAACTTGCTGCCTGAAAGGGTGATGGTGACGAAAGCCTTCACCACATTGTGGGGAAAACAATTAGATAATTGCTGCAGTAATAGTAATCTGCAAAGCCAGTGATGAAGAGCTGGGCAGTGGGATTGACTGAAGTGCAGATAATCTGGTACCCAAGGGACTTTTGATACCAGACATGCTGATGTTACTCATTTCACCCAGTGTATTTCATTTCACTTTTTTCTTTACATGTTACACAGTAATCTAACACATTTTCCAGTGAACTTGATGAATTTAAAGAGAATGAGAAGCTAAACTTTGTGTTCAAAGGTAGCAAGAGGCACAGATCAAAGGATTCAAAGGTCTTTTATTGCCACATGTAACAATTACCATACAGCCATGCGGAAAAAAAAGCAACAAGACGCACAACTACATACGTTAACATAAACATCCACCACAGTGGATTCCCCACATTCCTCACTGATGGAAGGCAAAAAAGTCCAACCTTCTTCCTCTTTATTCTCCCGCGGTCAGGGCAATCGAACCATCTGTTAGGGCAAACAAAGCTCACGCAGCTGGCGGTCGAAACTCCTGTGGCTCAGAGTTCCCTGAAGTCGGTCTCTAACTAGAGACCATGAGCTCCACTGTGTTAAAGTCCGCAAGCACCCAGGGTTGGAGTTCCGAGGTCGATCTCTGGCAAAGGGATCACGTGCTCTGCGATGGTAAGTCCGCAGGCACCCCGCGATGGAACTCTCAAAATCGGTCTCTAGCAAAGGCCGCCAGCTCCTCTATGTTAGGCGCAATGCGGACGAAGATACGATACGGAAAGAAATCGCATCATCTCCGTCGAGGTAAGAGATTAAAAAAAGCTTCCCCCAATCCCACCCCCTACATAAAACAAGCTAAAGAACACTAAAAACATACATTTAACACATTAAAACACAAAGAAGGAAGGGACAGACAGATTGTTGGCGAGGCATCCATTGCTGGCGCCACCCGGTAGTAACAATCTTGTAACAGATCTTGTCTAAGAATGAGCGTGATATTAGTGCCTTTCAGCTTTTCAAACAAGATGAAGCACTTATACACACCTAGCTGGCTCCAGCTACCCCCCTGGTCCACCTGGTCCCAACCCCACCAGCAGCCACTAACCCATCCTTCTTCCTTACTGCCTGAACAGGTGATGGAAGCAGAAGCTAGTATGACAGTCTCTAAACCAAATACCTGGACAACTGTTAAGAGATCTGTAAACCATCTATGTATGAGAGCACAGATAGGGGAAATAGTCAAAATCATTTTCCCCATGGTAGGTTATCAAGAACAATAAGGCACAGATTTAAGGTGACAGAGGATCTGAGGGCTATATTTTTGCAAAAAGTAGTGGCTATCTGGAAAAAGTATGTGTATTTGTGTGTGTGTGTGTATGTGTATGTGTGTGTGTGTTTATATGTGTATATGTGTGTGTATATATATATATATATATATATATATATATATATGTGTATGTGTAATACATATATATATATATATATATACATACACACACTGATACTTTTTTTATATATATTATATATATATATATTATATATAATGTACTATATATTTATATATAATGTGTTTTGCTGACACTGCAACTGTACTTTTTTTCTCATTATATGTTCATTGTACTTTTATCTGTTGGACGCTGACAAGTAAAATTTCATTGTTTTATCTGGGACATGTGACAATAAAACACTCTTGACAGACTACCGGTGGAGGTGGTGGAATCAGATGCTATTATCAGACATAGGAGCAGAATTTGGCCATTCAGCCTATAGAATCCGCTCTGCCATTTAATCATGGCTGATCTATTTTTCCCATCAACCCCATTCTCCTGCTTTCTCTCCGTAACCATTCCCACTCCTAATTAAACCTATTAATCTTCACTTTTAAAATAACCAATGTCATAGCCTCCACATCCGTCTGGCAATGAATTCCACAGTTTCACCACCCTCTGGTTAAAGAAATTCCTCCTTATCTCCATTCTAAGGGAGCATCCTTTTATTCTGAAGCTGTGCCATCTGGTTATAGACTCTCATTACTGGAAACATCCTTTCCACATCGACTCTATCTAGGCCTTTCATTATGCGGTAAGATTCAATCATTCTTCTTAATGTGTTTACGGTGTACTTGGGCAGGCGTATAAATAGGCAATGTACAGGGAGATGGATCCTAATGCAGGCAAATGCATTGGTGTAGGAAGGAACTGCAGATGCTGCTTTACAGTAAAGATAGTCACAAATTGCAGGGGTAACTCAGCAGGTCAGGCAGCATCTCTGGAGAAAAGGAATAGATGCCGTTTCGGGTCGAGACCCTTCAGCCTGACCACCTTCAATCTGAAGAAGGGCCTCGACCCAAACATCGCTGTTCCTTTTCTCCAGAGATGCTGCCTGACCAACATTGATTGGGGTAGAAGGGCAAAAACATCAGAATAGACCTGATGGGCTGAAAGGCCTGTTTCTATGCTGAACAGCTCTGACTATAAAAGCTGATTGTGGCTCCAGCCACATATTTAGCTCTCACTCCCAGTAAATATGGCCAAACTCAGCCCCTGGGGTCACAACGACTTGGTCTACTAATGTGTGAGACAAATGCCAAACCATCTGGTCGCAAGGACAATGGATGCCGATTATCACTGTTTTACTGTAAGGATGGCACAGATTTCAAAGGACTGATAGGGTCATTGTATGTTTTCAATCATGATTTATGTCCTAAAATATTTCAGGTGTTGAATCTCAGTTTTTCAGTTGCACCAGTCGATCAAATGTACCAAACAAGCATTAAACTAAACTGCTGTTTTTTTTGTTTTTTTTTGCTCTTGTGTGCTGTTGTCCCCTTTTAACTTGTGATGCCCCATCCTCCTGTGAATTAACTCGAGGTATTGAAGTGGTATATTTGTGATTTTTGTTTCTTTGTTATAAAGAGTAGGGACTGTGTTTAGTTTAAGCAGCAAATATTTCAGTGTATAACTCCAAGAGTAACACAGTCCTTGTCCTCCACCTCATTTCATCCAAATTCCCATGGGAAAGTTACATACGAAAGGTAGCGCTTTCCATTTGCAGGGGGTGTGTCAAATTGCAAACATGGTGGCTGTACTGTGACTGAAGAACATGTAACATGCTATGTCTGAAACTCCTCTTTCTTCTTGTAGAATTTTATGGCAAAGATGCCCCATACAATACACTGGCGGGGAGAGACTCGACACGTGCAATAGCAAAGATGTCTTTGGAATCTAAAGACCTCACACATGATACTGTAAGATTTCCTTTTGGAATTATGTTTCCCCTGATTGCTGGCTTGTATTCTTTTAGATCACTTGATAATAAGCTAAGTCTTGTTTGGAAGTGACAAGGGGGTGCTAAATTGTGATTTGGTATTGCATTTGGCTGCATTGTGAATGTGTTACTGCATTTTATATAGTACAGTACAGGAATGGACCCTTCGTTCCTTAATGCTTGTGCCAAACAAAATGGTGTTAAACAGATCTCAGCTACCTGTATATGATCCAATCCCTCTAATCCCTGCACTTCCATGTGCATATCCAAAAGCCTCTAAAACGCCATTATCATTTCTGCTTCCATCACCACCCCAGACACCCACCAATCTCTGTGTATATTAAAAAAAAACTTGCCCTGTTAAACTTCCCTCTCTCGCTTTATAGCTAAGCTCTAATATTGGACATTTCCACCCTGAGAAAAAAAGTTTCTGACTGTATCCTATCTATGCCTCTCATACTTTTACATGCTTCTATCCAGTCTCCCATCAATTTCTGATGTTCCAGAATAAACAATCCAAGTCTATCCAACCTCTCCCTGTAGCTGAAACCCTCTAATCTAGGCAGCATTCTGGTAAACCTCCTCTGCACTCTCTCCAAAGCCTTCATATATTTCCTGTAATGGGGCCACCAGAACTGCATGCAATCAATATTCCAAGTATGGCCTAACCTAAGTCCTGTGTAGCTACATCATGAATCCCTGACTTGTATTTGATGCCCCAAGCTATGACGGCAAGCATATCATATGTTGCCTCAATTGCCCTATCTACTTGTGCTGCCACCTTCAGGACTCCCAAGATCCCTCTGAGCATCAATGCTGTTTGCCATTAATATACTCTCTCCTTGCATTCAACCTCCCAAAATTGATCATCACACACTTACTTGGGTTAAACACCATCTACTATTTCACTGCTCATTTCTGCAGCGTGTCTATATCCCTCTGTATCTTCCGACAGCATTCCTCTATGTCTGTAACTCCTCCAATTTTGGTGTCATCGGCAAACTTGCTCACCAACCTATCTACATTTTTGTATAGATCATTTATATATCACAAACAGCAGAGGTCTCAACACAGATCCCTGCGGAACTCCACTGGTCCAGACCTCCAGCCAGAGTATCTACCTTCCACGACAGCCCTATGCATCAGCCAGTTCAAAATCCATATGACTAAGTAATTGTGAATCCTGTACATCTTAATCTTCTTCTTCTGGATCAGTATTTCATGAGGGACCTTGTCAAATGCCTCACTAAAATCCACGTATACACCATTCATCGCCCTACCTTTATCAGTCTCCTTCATCACCTCCTCAAATAAAACTCAATCAAGTTAGTGAGACACGACCTGTTGCGTGCAATGCAGTGCTGGCTATAATCTTTAATTAGCCCATTCTCTTTTCCAATTGGTAAAATTATTCTGATCAAATGTACATGTACTGTTTTGGTTTCTCCAACAAAATGTTATTTAGTTCACTACTCAGTGGCAATTTGAATTTCCCAATGGGCGTATTAATTTATGGAGGACAATATTTATTCATTTTGAAGGTATTTTAATTTTTTAAAGTTTACAAAACATGTCCTACTCTACATAGACTTTTATTTATCATACCACAGAAGGAAACCACAGCCGATCCCTAGTAGAGTCATGCACCAACGAGTTTAACCTTACTCTTTCTCACTTGCATACTTTAAGTGGTATACAGTCAGTTAACAAAAGGACATATTTGAGAAAGTAAAGAAACCCAGGTACCCAGCGGAAGCCCAAACAGTCACAGGGAGAGCATTTGACTGTAATAATAATAATAATAATACATTTTATTTTCGGGTGCCTTTCAAAGTCTCAAGGACACCTTACAAAAGTTAACAGAAGAGAAAAAAAAATACATATAGTCGGAGAAAAATAAATAATGAGGACATCATCAATACACAAATTAAAGATAGAAATCGCTCCAGACAGAAAATCAAAAAATTAAAAAAAACACAATGTGAAGAGAGAGCAGCGGCAGCTAAAGCGCGCCAGCGTCCACTCTCCCTTCCGACAGCCATCTTGGACACAGACTAACATGTTAACTTACACACAGAAAAATCACCCCCCCCACAGTGGATACCACTGTGGGGGAAGGCACAAAGTCCAGTCCCCATCCCCAGTTCACCCAAAGTCAGGCCTATTGAGGCCACCGCTATTGCCTCTATGGAGGCCCGATGTTCCTGGCCGTTCCAGCCGGGTGGTGTTGCCCCGGCGTCGGGAGAGTCCTCACAGCGGCTGGGCCACCTGGAACGGCTGCTTCCTAGCAGGGGATTGTCCGCTTCCGAAGCCGACAGGGCCGCGCCGGGTTGGAGCTCCCAGGCTCCCGATGTTAAAGTCGGCGCCGCCCGCTCCGCTCCGCAGACCCGCAGCCCGGAGGTGTTGCTCTCGGCGGTCCAGCTCACCGGAGCTCCAGCGCGGCGACCCAGGCAAGGCATCGCCCGCTCCGCGATAGCGCTCCAGCGCTGTGCCGCCAACGAAGCCGAGGTGCTGGGCGGTCCCCACCAGGAAATGGCGCTCCACGCCCGCTGGTAGGCCACGAGGACGGGTCGACGGGCAGCCCGGAGAAAAAAGCTGCCTCACCGACCAGGTAGGGACCTAGAAGTAAGGTTACCTCCTTCCCCCCACAATAAGAAGTCCATTTCTCCAACAAACTAAGAACAAGACTTACTAAAAACTTTAAAAAAAAATGAATTAAACGGACGGCTGCTGGTTAGCAGCCGTTCCACAAGATGGCTCCTCCATGTAGACAGTATCTGAAGTCAGGATGGTCCTGGGTCCCTGGATCAGAGGCAGCAGCTGATCCACCATCTTCCTCTTTTACAAAGGATGGCCCAATGCCAGTTTAAATATTATAATGAATGTGCAATTAAATTTAATTGTAGAAGAGTTCATTCGCCGTTTTCCATCTAATGAAATATCCAAGCATTTTGGCTGTTGTGTAAAGGGATCTTTTGCCCCTTTTTAATTAATAATCATAAGATCTGCCTCAGAGGGCAGTGGAGGCAGGTTCTCTGGATGCTTTCAAGAGAGAGCTAGATAGGGCTCTTAAAAATAGCAGTCAGGGGATATGGGGAGAAGGCAGGAACGGGTTGATCTGATTGGGGATGATCACATTGAATGGCGGTGCTGGCTCGAAGGGCCGAATGGCCTACTCCTGCACCTATTGTCTATTGTCTATAAAATCTATTTCCTGCAAGTCATTAAATAAAACCCATCTTTATTTAATTCTTCCTAAACAAGAGGCCTGTTAAAAAAAAGCTCTCTGCAACAAAACAAGAGGAAATAAATATCACAGTAAATCTTATCTAAAACCTTGTGGGCACTCTTTGGTTTGTCAAAGCACCAGCGTGTAATAATTTTTGCTGCAATGAACTGGGTAGTTGCTTGTAGGATCCCGTGCAATATCAGCCCTGTCTGTCCCCAGCTTTGTGAACTGTGTAAAGTTGTTTGAGTTGTCTTGCAGCCTGGTCCTCCTTATTTCTCCTCCCGGGGCCATGTTACTGTTGAGACCATGCTGCTTAATTCTGGGGCTTGGATTGTATCTGCAACAGGTCGTCTAAGTCTGATCACTGTGGGTAATTTTAAGCAGGAGAATAGGGCAAGCAAGATCTGGCCCAAACTACCAATACGTTAAAGGAACACTCGAATGACCATGGTTGACCCCTGATGGAGAGACCAGGAACTGCAGATGCTGGTTTACAAAAGAAATACACAAAGTGCTGGAGTAACTTTGTTAAACCCTTATCTTTGACTGCTTTCTCTCATGCTGCCACTAGATGGTACTCCATGATCTTTTGTTCCAAAATAAATCTAATTCCCGGTGGACTGGAAGCAACCACTTGTTGCCATTCCACCTTTGATCATTGTTGGCCCATTCTTAGACTATGCAAAAAATATATAGTGGAATTAATTGCTTCATTCAATTTTGTATCAGATAATGCCAATTAAAGGTAATATGCAAATTCATGTTTGAACTTTTAAAATTCATCAACACATCTGCTGTACATCAGATTTGCTTTGCCTACAATGTCTAATAAATTGAGTTTTAATGTCAGTTTATTTTTTATATATACTTGTATATATACTTGCTTGATAACCTCTCTAAACTAGTTACAACTAGCACAACCCAGAAATATGCTGTTTCTTGCTAACCGCGAATAAGGCCATATGAGATGTCCTTGTAATAACAAGTCTACAGTTTATCTGAGAAGTTCGCTGCCCAGTAATTCAAACTACCTTTAGAATTGAATTACTTTGTCCATTTCATTTTAGTTAATTGCAACATTATTGAACGATGTATCATCCACGTCCACAATTCCATTCATTGTGAATCTGCAGAGTCCTTGTTGTTGCTGGTAATGAGACTTTTAATAATGACTCCAGCTGATTCTTTATCGTCCTTTATATTTTTAAATGCTTCATTTTGGCAGTACTCCCACAACCCAAGTTGCTGGGGTTTGGAAACCCAACAATGTGCTTAAATCTTGAGTGGAAGAAGATGGGGGAAAAGCTGATGTAAATCAACCCGATTCTACAATAGTGATTTTATTTCAGTGCAGCATTGATTTAAAAAATGAACTCGGCAACCATTTCTTGCCATCTCCCAAGTTGGCTGTGAACAGGGTTTCCTTTGGAGATGCCAGTTATGTGGGATTTAAGGTATACAAATTAACAGCTGCCAATTTTCATTTTTGTGAGTGTGTGTTCAAAAAAAATGTGACTTGGAACCTATGCATGTGAGCTCCAATGCAACCAGAGTTGAATCTCTGCCTTCCTGTTTCCAACTACTAGTTCATTTCAATCAAAGGTGACGCCTTACCCGGATGACTGGAGCCTTGCCGCAACTGCTGGTTTGTATTTTGCATTCCCGTAAACGTGCAGCCCATTTAATATATGTGGTTTATTTTCCATTGTTTCACAGAATGGACTAACTGATGATGAACTGAAGTCTTTAGATGATGTTTTCAACAGTTTGTACAAGACCAAGTATCCTATTGTTGGCTACACTGCACGTCGAATTCTTAATGATGATGGCAGCCCCAACAAAGATTTTAAACCTGAAGATCAGCCGCATTTCAATATTAAAGATGAGTTTTGACCTCTTTGTATTAAAAGTTTTTGTATTTAAAGTGTAGTAGCAACTGTTTGTACATTACAGATTTCTTTTGTACTGTACATTTTTCTTTAAAAAAAAGTACATTATCCGTAACAAATACCACTTTGAAAGTTAAATTCAATGGTTTTTGAACTTTGATATGAGAAATTAAACAACCTGTTACGTGCTGAATAAACAAGTAAATATTGAACGTCATTTGCAAACTAGGAAGACTGTTTCTTATCAAAAATGCCAACTATATTGAGATATTAAAACCTCTGGTACATTTTAATGTGTTTGGTTTTATTCATTAATTTTGAAATGGCCTATTTGCAGAGATTATTCATCGTGTTTGAAAAGGCAAAGGCTAATATTGGGACACAATAAACATACACCTGTAATATTTATTTTCCCTATCTTTCCATTTGCATTCCCCATTTGCAACCAAGAAATTAAAGAAAATAGCTTTTCTTTTTGTGTACCTTGCATACCAAATTACTGTTGAGGTATAACCTCAAAATACTTGGGGCAGTTGGAGATATTTTGTACGTGTAATAAGGTGGAGAGCATTGATAATGTTTGTTTTTGGATTAGCCATGACAGCATTTATATCTTTATGCATTTTGCTTTATTTTTTAAACTAAAACAACACACGTTTAATTATCAGCATTGCTGGACAAAATGACTTGTTTGATTTTTCTTTTGTCTGCTTTTATTTGGATGCTTTTGTTTAATTCTTCATTGTTAGTTTTCTAACTACTTTCCTTCCATTGTATCTAAATGGTCATCTTTTCTATTCTGATTTGTAAATACTTTACTGTAGTACACGGGTATTGTGTACAATAAGAGTATATTGACAGCAGGCATGGGCCACTTTGAGATCAGGAGCAATGTCTTTTTGCTGCGTTTCCTCTAAAACAAAAACAGTTTCTCAGTGTAGAGTTTTCTTTCTACGTGATCTCTTATGTACAAACCTTGAGAGGTTTAATGTCTGCAACTCATTGTGTTCCATTTACCATCCTCTTTAAGTGTTCACATTAGTTTAGAGATACAGTTTGGAAATTGCCCCTTCGGCCAACTGAGTCTGTGCTGACCAGCCGACAGTGATCTATTCACTAGTTCTAACCTACACACTAGAGATACTTTGCACAAGCCAATTAACCTAAAACCACCTACAGTCTGAAGAA
This sequence comes from Leucoraja erinaceus, assembly GCF_028641065.1. Taxonomy (NCBI): domain Eukaryota; kingdom Metazoa; phylum Chordata; class Chondrichthyes; order Rajiformes; family Rajidae; genus Leucoraja; species Leucoraja erinaceus. The sequence goes on along the minus strand of NC_073384.1, from coordinate 58,074,346 downwards.
GGGTCTCGAACCGAAACGTCACCCATTCCTTTTCTCCAGAGATGCTGCCTCACCCGCTGAGTTACTCCAGCATGTTGTGTCTACCTCTGATTTAAACCAGCATCTGCAGTTCTTTCTTACACATAACCTAAAAACGTGTATGTCTTTGGCATGTGGGAGGAAACCGGAGCACCTGAAGAAAACCCACGCAGTCACAGGGAGAACGTACTAACTCCATATAGACATCCCCATAGAATCAAACCCGGTTCTCTGATGCTGTAAAGGCAGCATCTCTACCGCTGCGCCATGATGCTACTACGTTCTTGTGGGGTATTGTGTGATCAGATTCATCAGTAGTTTGACAGGTGAGGTGTGAGCTGCTCTTGCATATCTGCAACTGACATTATTATGTTTTTAAACACAACATAGGCTCCCACAAGCTGGGAGAGGTGGCCACCCACACCTATTAATCTGAAAGTCAACATCAAATTCCCCGATGAAACCTCAAATCCTGTGCTTTTTGAGTCAAAGACAACAATGTCCTGACTATTCCTGCAAAGCTTTAGGGAATTATAAATCTATGCATTCTCTTCTCATCTCCCTCCAATTTAAATCTATTGCATAAATTTGGCCACATTGTAAATGTAACTATCAAATTATTACATTGACTGTCAATGAATGCAAATGAATCAACTTGCTGACTACTAAATTTGTGCATTCAAATTATAAATGCACTTTTGTGGATTTCTGTTCTTATCTACATTAATTCAAGATGGCATGATTTTTATATCTCTAGACTTCAATTTAATGCTCGTCTAAAAACTCTTGGTTCTAATAGTGGAAACACAATACCACACGGAAGTAGGACGTTTTAACCCTACACTAATGCAGCTAGACATAATTTAATTTTCAAGTGTACCTGTTTATTCAATAGCCAAGGATCTTTGAAATTGGCTGCCTCTTATCTATTTTTTCATCTCTAAATATTTTGAGATGAATAATTTGCATATGTAATTTCTGAACGGAATGAGTTTGCTCACTCGGACTTTAAACATGTAACAAGCACAATTTATTACTGAATACTAACGGAGTATTGATCTTTAATCAATGTAGTATTATTTGGTTTTGTGCTGAATCATCTATGCTTTTGGATTACATATGAAGACAACAATTCATGTCCACACTTTCATGGATGTGTAGAATGGAGCTGGAGACCACAGATAAAATGTACCGATTCTAAATTCCAATGCAGTGGAGTTCCCATTTGGTTGAAGCATATTAAGATTGATTCAATCATTCATCATCGTTGAAAACATTAGCGACGCAGTGGTGCTGATTTAGAACATAGAAACATAGAACATAGCAGGAGTAGGCCATTCGCCCTTCGAGCCTGCACCGCCATTCAATATGATGGCTGATTCCAACTCAGTATCCCGTACCTGCCTTCTCTCCATACCCCCTGATCCCCTTAGCCACAAGGGCACATCTAACTCCCTCATATAGCCATGATCTGGCCTCAACTACCCTCTGTGGCAGAGAGTTCCAGAGATTCACCACTCTCTGTGTGAAAAAAGTTCCAACGGGAACGGTGACGGACGAATCACACATCTCAGTCCTCAAGTCCTGCGGACTTCCTCCGCTGGAAATATAGGATTTGGATGTGTGTGCTTTATCATCATTCCTTACAATGCTATGTACGACAGTGATCGCAACTTCTACTGAAGTGTGGATGGCCGTTGGCTCGCTAGAAGTTCATCCTCCCTTTGACAGGTCTTGTTTTTGGTCCTGGGGTCCACAGCCCCCTCTTTATCTGGCAAACCAGGTGGGGGAGATAGTTTAGTCGCTGACTCTCCGACCATGGAGCAGGTAGCACGGGATTACATGGTACCCGTGGCGGGGAGGGACTCCCCCCGACCTGACCTGCAACTAAGATTGAGCATAGTTATTAATCATCAGCAAAATGCATTTACTTAGTACCCCTTGCATGGTCAAATCAAAAGTCTCAAGACTCTTCAAAGATGTGAGCTGAGGGTTGTTGATTTGAAGGATACTAGCAAGAGGCAAGTTTACTGAGTGTTCTTGCTAAGGTGAGTATGTAGAGGATTCCTTTAGATAACTTTAAGATCTGATTAGCCATTTACAGTATATAGATACTTGACAAGGGAATAAAATATAATGCAAGGTAAAGACAGTAAAGTCCGATCAAGGACAGTCTGTGGGTCACCAGAGGGAGATAGTCAACAGAGCTTGGAAGAGGATTATAGGATTGGATGAGATAATTTTAAGGTGGCAAAGGAACTTATCAAATTCTTATATTAATCTTTCACTAAACAACAATGAAACACTTGTTCAGGGAAGGAGAAATCATTTTAGTCTGTTTTATTGTTGGTTTTAAGCCACAATACTTATTGAGGGGAAATAACATCAGCTTCAGGGTAGTAATCCAGGGAAGGAATGATCCCAGCCAGTTGAGCAATAAGAAGTTGACCGGTGAGTTGCCTCACCTGCTGAGTTACTCTAGGACTTTGTGTGCTTCTGTGTAAACCAGCATCTGCAATTCCTTGTTTCTACTGTGTGCTGTGCTGTAGCTGCACAATTTTATCTTAACACAACCAGCTCCTTCAACACTATTTTGGCCTGGTTATCAAGCCCTTTAGCTCACTCCAATGCCCTGATGTCACCTTGGATTCCTGGTAAAAACCTGAAGGATTCTTTTCCTCTATTACTGCACTTGGCAAGGTGCCATCAAACATGATTTTTTTTCACCCCACGGTTTCTCCGAGGATCACTGCTTACAATGGATAAATATCCCAAACCACACAATTCACCCTGTGCTTGCGGGACAGTCCAGCTATGATTGTTGCAGCGCCACAGGATTCTGTGTGTTTTATTCCGTGTTCTATTATTATGTGAGATGTTTTAAAACTGATAGCAAAAATATTTGTATGTGGCTGGGATGGAGGATATAAAACTTCACGTTCAAAAGCCAGATGAACATCGATGAATATCGGGAGGTTTTCCAGTCTGGATTCAAAGCTATGCATAGCACAGAGTCAGCTCTGCTAAGGGTTTTTAACGACATCCTCCTGGCAAACGACTCCGGTAATTATGTGGTTCTTGTCTTGCTGGACCTATCTGCCGCCTTCGATACAGTGGACCATGGAATTTTAATTTCCCGATTACAGCACCAAGTGGGCATCTGTGGCAGTGCCCTGGGATGGTTCAGGTCCTATCTGGCAGACAGAACCATGTGTGTAAGCCTTGCTGGCTTTGAATCCTCCTCCGCTCCCTTGGCATATGGGGTTCCACAGGGCTCAATTTTAGGGCCCTTGCTCTTCTCTCTGTACCTACTTCCTCTGGGCTCAATTTTAAGAAGGCATGGCATCTCCTTTCACTTTTACGCAGATGATAGCCAGTTATATATGCCACTCAGGAAGGAAGATGACTATTCTCTAAAATCACATCTGTCTTGTCTCGAGGACATTAAGTCCTGAATGGCCTTAAATTTTCTGGGACTTAATGAAAAAAAGACAGGTGATTTTGTTTCTGCCCCAATGGCTGCCGTGAACCTCCCTTTGTTGACTTGGGTCCACTGGCATTGTCCGTAAAGCCAACAGTTTTAAACCTGGGTTTTAGGATGGACGGTGATTTTAAACTAGATAAACAAATAGGCGCAGTGGTTAAGTCCAGCTTCTTTCACTTAAGGAAGCTAGCAAAGGTGAAGCTCATTCTCGAGCGGCAGCATTTTGAAACAGTAATCCATGTCTTTATTGCATCTAGGCTGGATTACTGTAACGCACTCTACTCTGGAGTCGCACGAGCTTCATTGGCTCGTCTCCAGCTGGTTCAAAATGCTGCCGCTCGCCTCTTAACCGGAACTCGAAAGAGGGAGCACATTACCCCAATTTTGGCCTCCCTTCACTGGCTCCCAGTGCACTTTCGAGTTCATTTTAAATTTTTTTTATTTGTTTTTAAATCATTGAATGGCCTCGCCCCGCCTTACCTCTCTGAGCTGCTCCACGCATACGCTCCTGCCCGGTGCCTCAGGTCAGCGGATCAGCTGCTCCTTGAGGTACCTAGGTCTAAGCGGAAGCTCAGAGGGGATAGAGCCTTTTCTGTTGCTGCTCCAGCACCCCGGAACACCTTGCCGTTGCACATCAGACAGGCCCCTTCACTGTCCATCTTCAAATCCACCCTAAAAACTCTTTTTTATTCTCTGGCCGTCGACACTGGCTGAGACATTGCTCCTGTTTTTAGTGCTTTTAATGTCTTTTAATTTTTACTGTTTTTTAGTCCTTTGTTTTATGGTTTTTAATGGTTTGTAATAACTTCTTGTCCATGAGTTCTCATGTACAGCACTTTGTGGCAACTGCAGTTGTTTAAAGTGCTTTATAAATAAAGTTATTATTATTATTAATATGGAACAAGCTTGGAGGGGGAAGAGAATTTGTGAATGTACAAGAACGTGAACTTTTTGTTTAGTTTATTGTCTCGTGTACCGAGGTACAGTGAAAAGCTTTTGTTGCGTGCTAACCAGTCTGCAGAAAGACAATACATGATTACAATTGAGCCATTTACAGTGTATAGATACATGATAAGGGAATAACGTTTAGTGCAGGGTAAAGTCAGCAAAGTCCGATCAAGGATAGTCCGGGGGTCGCCAAAGAGGTAGATAGAAGTTCGGAACTGCCAGCAGTGTGTATTCTCCTCCGAATTTGACCGTTAAGATTGTTGCAGCATTTTTTAATCTGAAGCAAGATATGGCGTTAAAAGGTTGAATTCGGATTTGAATTGTCAAAGATTAATTATTAGGATTGATATTATTAAGATGAATATCGTTCATTCATTTGTTCAATATCTCTAAATCATCGTCTATATCCCAATTTCCCCATTCCCATGACTTTCAGTCTCAAGACGGGCCTTGACCCGAAAAGTCACCCATTCCTTCTCTCCCGAGATGCTACCTGTCCCGCTGAGTTACTCCAGCACTTTGTATCTATCTTTGGTTTAAACCAGCATCGACATTTACTTCCTACGCATATCAGGATTAATCTTTGGAAACAGAAACTGAAAAATGAATCACATTGGGAAATGCAGGGGCCAGACTCCCAACGTCAAATGAAAGCTAATTAATCCCATCTGTGTCAACAAATCCAGAGTAACTTAAGAAAGTGAGAGAAAGAAAAGAAAGCACATTGTAAACGATACAAGGATGAAACAGGAGTTTGTGGTCAAGGGCAAAAATGAACTTTTAAATGGAACTCAATTAAACCGTAAAGTATATATTTAGTAGAAACCTCGACTATTGGCAGCAAGCACCAGTTTTGGGGAGCAAAGTAGAATGTTTCCACCACATGGTTGACAAGGCAACTGGTGTGGGCTTGAATTTTGGAAATGTAGAACTGATGAATGGTGCTACCTGGCAACAGCATCTGGCTGCAAAAGTAACTCAATATACTTTTAATTGCCAGATATTTCTAAACCAATCTTTTTGTGTGCATGTACCTTTCATCAAAGTCGGTTTGACAATCTTGATTTAGATAAAAATCTGATGTGTTTTAAAACGCCTTTATTTTTTACAAAATCATTTGATCCGTTCCCTGTGCTGTAAAATGTCATTGTTTTAACTCTAATGTAATCTTTTATGGAAATTGTCAGTGGCTTATTGTAACTCTTCTACTGTACATCGGGTTGGAGAGGTGATCAGCAGCATTGAGACTGTTCCAAGTAAGGGGGAAATTAACAAATGATGAACATTGCAATTGTTTGATTCTGCTTTTTCACTTCAAGGATGGCTTTTGAAAGGTACTGCCAATATGTTATAAATTCTTATTTCTGTGAGTCACATACCTTTATAGAGTCATAGTGTGGAATCAGGCCCTTTGGCCCAACTTGCCCAGACTGACCAACATGTCCCATCCACATGTTGATGTTGATCCCAGCTGCCTGCGTGTGGCCCATATCCCTCTAAACCTGTCCTATCCATGTACCTGTCTAAATGTTTCTTAAATGTTGTGATAGTTGAATATACTTTGGATATATTTTGCTGGCAGCAATTTTCAAACCAGCAGACTATAAGCATGATGCTTCATTAACACGTTTGTATGTCTATAATCATGGATATACAATTGAAAGCTATGTCTTATGGTTAATACAAGGTGGATAATCAAAATCACTGGTTTTAAAGGTTTTACTTTATTTGTAACAATCTTGTAACAAGAATTGTAACAACCTTGATTCTGTGGTCCATTCTAGCTCAGATAATTACTTAGAATCAAAAAGTTAATGAAATGCAATTTCAGTAAACTGCCTAAAATTCCATCTTCTAATATAACATCCATTAAACTGAGGGAGGGTCTCAACCCGAGACATCGCCTACTCCTTTTCTCCATGGATGCTGCCTCGCCCGCTGAGTTTCTCCATCACTTTATGTCTACTTTCGATTTTTCCAGCATCTGCAGTTTCTTCGTAAACATTTTGTCTGCTCCACTGCGAAATCTCCTCAAGGTATGTCTACTTTGAAGAAGTTCTCCTCCTCTCTCCAAAGAGTCTGAGGAAGGGTCTCGACCCAAGACATCACCTACTCCTTTTCTCCATAGATGCTGCCTCACCCGCTGAGTTTCTCCAGCATTTTTTGTCTACTTTCCATTAAACTATATGTGCTGAAGAAAGTTGCTGCTTTACTAATTTGAGGACCACTGTTGCCCTTAGCAGAGTTCAATAGTTCAAAGCTTTGGAGAGAAATGAAATGGATTAAGAATAAAGGAGCGAGAGTCCAGAGTTCATGGTCCCTGGTGTGTGAGGAAAATGCCCAAAATACACAAAACTGGACAGAATGTGCCATTAATTTGATGCCTGTTTATGGGGATCACTCCTGTTCCAAGCTGGAGTTCAATACTTAATGTTATAAGTTCTGAACCCCTATTTATGGATGGTCTCTTCCAGTTGGATTTTACAAATGGGTTTACCTTCAGTTCTAAAGAGCAATAAAATAAGAAAGGAAAACGATCCATCTTACTAATGGACATGGAAGACAAGGATGGCTGAGGCCTAGAGCTTGGAGCCATATTATTCGAGACAAACTAACTTACCAATCCACGTGTCATTGGAGCGGTAACGGGAGCCTGCTAACTTCACACAGTTAGCCACACCGGTCTGGATTGAACAATTAGAGCTGTGAGGCAAAAACTCAAAGACATTTCATTGATAGTTTCAAATTGAGTTACATCGGGAGCATTCATTGCAAGGTTAGGTATTGAAAAACCTTCTGATATCGGTAGGGTATGAGAGAGCTCCCTGATGAACAAAAGTCTTATATCTTCTCAATGATAACCACTGGTCACTTCAAGGTACGAGGACTATGAATGGAAAGCAACTAAGATGTGTGGCTCTGTTTGCAAGAGGTGTTCATCATAAGGCATGGTGGCATTCTCCAAGTATAAAGGATATCGAGATTTTTAAATATTGAGCTCAGGGTAGTCTTTTTGCCTTCTATTTCTCCTTCTTTCTCCATACATAGACAAAAGTACAAAATATGAACAACATTATCAACTTTTCTTTTAAAAATCTTCATTATCCTGCATTCTTAAACAACATTAAGCCTGATTTTATTTTAAAAATACAAATCAAAATAAAGAAGAATTTCATGGTGTGCCTTTAGAATTGAGATCAATAGTTTGTGTTTAGGTTTTTTCAACATTAAAGTGTTTATTGAAAGCTGAGGTATCATTAATCTCAGGAATATTGTGTTTTTAGGTCAGTGTGAAGAAGGGTCTTGATCCGAAACGCCACCCAGCGGGACAGGCAGCATCTCTCCATAGATGCTGCCTGGCCCACTGAGTTACTCTAGCTTTTTATGACTATCCCTTATTATACTGACTATATTCTATAACTGAAGGAAAGAAATGAGATAGTCACCTAAAAACACAATATTCCTGAGATTAATGATAAACCAGCATCTGCAGTTCCTTCGCCCACAGGGGCTGAGAACGCACCCTTGTCGGGCATGGGAGTGACGTTTGCAAGAATTCTGCCATTGCCTTCACATGACCACTGAGCTAACTGCATGGATTGTGTTGCTGGGAGGTCTGGCAAAGCTGGAAATTCTCAGCATGTGATACTAACTACATCACTGGGGAGCATTAGTCATTGCATTGTAATTATTCTGGAAACATTTTTTTACATCAGATTTTTTTAATTTCCAAAAATAAACTTTATTCAGAATAAAAAAGTTATATTAAACCAAAATAACTGCACAGGAGCTTTTCACGCATTCTCAGTGTCTTTACATTCAATGGTGTCATAAGCAGTAGTAGCACCACATGCACTGCTGATGGGAGTAGAGAGGCTGAGAATGTCAGTACTAAACTGGAACCATCAACAATCACCTTTGGGGGGTTGTTATTAAAGGGCTTCGGGTTTCCCCCCCCCCCCCCCCCCCCAAAAAGAAACCAAACAATTTTTCTTTGGGTGGGAGTTGGCTCAGCAGCCTTCTGGCCAATTCTCTAATGCAGAGGGTTGTGAGAGGAGCCCTGACAAGTTGCTGATTCTATTCTGCCACTGAAATGTTACTTATCAAAACAAAAGGCTCAACTGAACTCCTTGTGGACAACTATCAGTTATTGACACGTGGAACAATTAGCAGCCTTTATATCTGTGTAAATGCAAGGACAGTGACCAGAAACATCGCACCCGGATGGCCAGCCAGCTCTTGTTATTTAAATCTCTTACAGTGTCAGTGGTGTGATCTTCCTGTAGGAAGTGATCAAGGCTGTCTCTGTGGGGATGTGCACCTGGTTCCTGTACTTTGCTGGTACTTTGTGGGATATCTTGCAGACATGGGACGGTACAAGTATAAATTGTCCTCTCATGGTTTATGCCAAGGATTAATCATTCAAATGTTAATGTTTTTATTCATTACACTATATATAATGAATCGGACTGCGGTCACAGATTTATGGTTTAGCAACATTTGAGTTGCTGACCAACACAAACCTGTGCAGATGTTGAAGAACTAACTAAGTTAAAGGAAAAATGAAGAAACTTTGAGACGAACATTCACCAAGGATGAATCTTAACAGGAAGGTACACAAAATTGCTGGAGAAACTCATCGGGTGCAGCAGCATCTATGGAGCGAAGGAAATAGGCGACGTTTCGGGCCGAAACCCTTCTTCAGACTGATGGGGGGTGGGGGGAGAAGGAAGGAAAAGGGGAGGAGGAGGAGCCCGAGGGCGGGCGGATAGGAGGGTGGGAGGAGACAGCTCAAGGGTTAAGGAAGGGGAGGAGACAGTAAGGGCTAGCAAAATTGGGAGAATTCAATGTTAATGCCATCCGGACGCAAGGTCCCCAGGCCTAATATGAGGTGCTGTTCCTCCAACTTCCGCTGTTGCTCACTCTGGCAATGGAGGAGACCCAGGACAGAGAGGTCGGATTGGGAATGGGAGGGGGAGTTGAAGTGCTGAGCCACCGGGAATTCAGCTTGGTTATTGCGGACTGAGCGGAGGTGTTCGGCGAAACGATTGCCCAACCTCCGCTTAGTCTCCCCGATGTAAATCAGCTGACACCTAGAGCAGCGGATGCAGTAGATGAGGTTGGAGGAGATGCAGGTGAACCTTTGTCGCACCTGGAACGATTGCTTGGGTCCTTGAATGGAGTCGAGGGGGGAGGTGAAGGGACAGGTGTTGCATTTCTTGCGGTTGCAGGTTGAATCTTAACAGAGTGGCTGCATAGCTGGTCCTTGAGGAACCAGATGCATTTGTTAGCGATATTCTTTAAAAATACAGTGCCAAAGAAATGGCCTTCGGACTATGGAATTAAGGACATCATATGCCTTACTAAAATTGAACCTTTGTATGAAGAAAGGCAGCTGAGTTTGATGAGGAGTGAAAATATAGTTGCAAAGTAATAAAACCTAAGCCCTAGCAACAACCTGACAGATACAGATGATGTATCCTAACTACCAGGAGGAAATGAGTCAATGGTTAATGCCAATCAAAATATTACCTGTCTGTGCAGGCAGGAAAAGTAAAAATGCTGACTGCAGTAAAATATGTGTTGTAAGCTGGCACAGCCCCAGCAACCTGCATTCAATCCTGTGTGCCAGTGCTGTCTGTGGAGTTTCCGTGTTCTCCCTGTGATTATGGATTTCTTCTACGCCCCAAAAATATGCAGCTGGTCAGGTTACGTGGCCACTGTCTATTGTCCTGTGTGTGTGTGTAGGTGAGTCTGGAAAAGATGAAAGTATAAGCTGCAGCTGAACATGGTGGGCGATTACTCTGCGAACTGACATCAAGTCAATGGGCCGAAATAGTCTCCTTTTACATTGTAAGGCAACATGACAAAAAGTGTGTGGTCAAGATTAGTGTGGGAAGGAGCTCCATTAGTATCAAGAATAACAATCGGAGACAGGTAGTTGATGGTGGAATGGAGATTTTCACACAGAGAGTGGTGAATCTGTGGACTTCTCTGCCACAGAATGTAGTTGAGGCCAGTTCATTGGCTATATTTAAGAGGGAGTCAGTTGTGGCTAAAGGGATCAGGGGGTATGGAGAGAGAAGGCAGGGATGGGATACTGAGTTGGATGATCAGCCATGATCATATTGAATGGCGGTGCAGGCTCGGAGGGCCGAATGGCCTACTCCTGCTCCTATATTCTATGTTTCTATGAGAAAGGGCTTGCCAGGTATCCAGTTTGACTCGGTCTTGTCATTTATTCTCATAGCTGATTGGCTGTGATTAACTTTACCTCATAGTTATATCATAGTGTAGGAAGGAACTGCAGATGCTGGTTTAAACAGAAGATAAACATAAAATGCTGGAGTAACTCAGCGGGACAGGCTGCATCTCTGGAGAGAAGGAATGGGTGACGTTTTGGGTCTGAAGAAGGGTCTCGACCCAAAACATCACCCATGTTGCCTGTCCCGCTGAGTTACTCCAGCATTTTGTGTCTGTCTTTGTTATATAATAGTGGTTTGCCTCCCATTTCAATAAGAAATCAATTCAGCAGCTAATCTGTTGTAGAAAAAAACTGCACTTCGCAGCAGTGCATAAATTATGGACCCGTGTTTAAATCTGTTAGTCAAAAACAACGATTGTTAGACTATTTAAAGATTTTTAATAGTTTGGATTACAGCTGAGTTGATTTATTGACTCCCAAATAATTTCTATCTGTAATTGTTGACCAACATTTTCCCTCTTGATAATGATGTCCAATTGTAGACACTCGGCTCTGGGAACCTGGTTTAGCAGGAATTTCCGGTTTACCTCAATTGGCAGCAATGAAATTGTGATTTTAATGCCAGGAGTACACTACCTATTGAAGATCATTGGAGGTGATATTGGTTGAAGGAGATGACCAGTAGGCTGGAGGTTACAATTCAGCTACATTCTCAGAGAGTCCTTGGGGACAATAATGCAACATCCTGATAATTCCTCTGAATGTCTAGCCCATGAGCTCTTAAAATAGAGGAGCATACAGGATGGCACAGAAAGCCTCAGATGTATAGATCAAGAATGCATGCACCCTGATGTAAGTGCAGGATTGGGTGTGCATTGTCACATGCTACCCATTTGCTTGTTCCTCAGGCATCTCCTGTCCCCTTTCTGATGGGCTTTGTGGAACCCCCCCAAAAGCTCAAAATTAAGCCAACTTGGTTTTGCCATGCCTCTGAGAGGTCAGTCAATCATCTTAAACTGGTACACAAAAAAGCTGGAGAAACTCAGCGGGTGCAGCAGCATCTATGGAGCGAAGGAAATAGGCAACGTTTCGGGCCGAAACGTTGCCTATTTCCTTCGCTCCATAGATGCTGCTGCACCCGCTGAGTTTCTCCAGCTTTTTTTGTGTACCTTCGCTTCTCCAGCATTTGCAGTTCCTTCTTAAACATCTTAAACTGGTATTTGCACAGACCTTTGCACAGGTGGCAGATTGCAGATATACTGTCAATAGTGACCGTATCTGAGTTACAATAAGGTCACATCAAACGGTTTCGGCATGCATGTGATATTGTTCCATGGCCAGCTAATTTGTAATGGAAAAGCATCCACCAACATTGGGTTAAAAATAATTATATTCAAAGTTCTCAAAGTTCAAACATGGGCTGCATTGAAGATCCCAATCCACTTGGTCCCAGCCACATTGCAATCAGACTGAGGTTACACACCCTCATACAATCACTTTCATAGAAATATAGAAAATAGGTGCAGGAGGAGGCCATTCGGCCCTTTGAGCCAGCACAGCCATTCATTGTGATCATGGCTGATTGCCCCCAATCAATAACCCGTGCCTGCCATTATGACCCTCTCTCCTCCTCTCCTCTCTCTCTCTCTCTCTCTCTCTCTCTCTCTCTCTCTCTCTCTCTCTCTCTCTCTATCTCTCTCTCTCTCTCTCTCTCTCTCTCTCCTCTCCCTCTCCCTCTCTCCCTCTCTCCCTCCCTCCCTCTCTCTCCCTCTCCCTCTCTCTCTCTCTCTCTCTCTCTCTCTCGTTTTAGTTTAGAGATACAGCACGGAAACAGGCCCTTCATCCCACCGCACCGACCAGCAATCCCCGCACATTAACACTATCCTACACACACTAGGGACAATTTCACATTTATACCAGGCCAATTAACCTATAACCCTCTACGTCTGGAGTGTGGGAGGAAGCCGAAGATCTCGGAGAAAACCCACGTGGCCACGGGGAGAACGTACAAACTCCGTACAGACAAGCACCCATAGTCAGGATCGAACCCGGGACTCTGGTGTTGCAGGTGCTGTAAGGCAGCAACTCTACCGCTGCGCCACCATGTCTCTGTCTCTCTTTCTGCCTCTGTCTCTGTCTCTCTGTCTGTCTCTGTCTCTCTGTCTGTCTCTGTCTCCCCTTTCTATATTAAATGTAGCTGAAGTGTGTTTTCATTCATCAGTATATTAGGAAACCTCAACTATTGAGATGGCTGTCTGCTTGAGCAAAATGTTCAGAATCTTTTTTTCATTTAGCATTTACATTTGCCCATCATTACTATAAATGACGGGAGGTCCCGGCTTTTCACCTGGCAATAATCATTTAAATTATTCCCGTACATGATTGAAAACATCTTTCCAAGAACTATTCTGGAGAATCTTTTGATGAGTCCATAATGCTGTGGGATATTTCTATGTGACCACTTTATATGTGTTTACAATTGAGACCCTTCACTTGTTTTTTCTTGCCAATGGATACATTTATTGGAATTCTCTAGTGAAAAAAAACGCATATTTAGAAAGATATCCAGACAAAAATATTTCACAACACATGGATAAGTAAGAATAATATTGAGGAGCAAGCCAACTTATGCTTATTACCAAGGCATTAACTTTATTTTCTTTCTTAAAACCCTTTTTATCTGATGTATTTTGATGGAGTTTTTTCATTAAAGTACCCACTTAACAATGAGAAGGGAGTTAAAAAGAGAGTTGAAGAAGAAGCTACCATAATTATATTCCAAACCTTGGTTTGTGGTTGGCTGGAGTCAAAATACGTTTTTGTTCCCATTTATTTGTTGATTTTACTGTGTAGTGGGATCAACACAATAATAATTAGATTAGTAAATGATGTTGGAGAGTGGGGGAACACTGCATTCTAAATTCAAATTCCACTCATCGAGGAATGAACTGGAGGACAGGTTTAGTTTCCCCTTGCCCTCAGCCAACTGAAGAGCAGGAGATGAACAGACAAGATGCCATAAACCTTCAGTCTCAAGTCCCCTGGCAAATAAAGGTCAAGAATTAATAGGAACCTGATGGGGCAACGGAGGGTGGTGGGTATAAGGAATAAGCTGCCAGAGGAGGAAGTAGAGGCATGTACGATAGCAACATTTAAAAGGTATTTGGACACGTACAGGGTAGGAGAGGTTTGGAGGAATATGGGTCAATCACGGATAAGTGGGACCAGTGTGGATGGGGCATCTTAGTCAGCATGGGAAAGTTGGGCTGAAGGGCCTGTTTCTGTGCTGTATGACTCTCTTTATGTCTTCTTCTTCTTGTGTATGGCGTGCACAGCCTAAAGTTGTAATACAACTTGTTCTGTTTGATCTTCTGTTTGTGCACGGCAGGTTGATTGCATTTGTCGAAACAGGGTGGACCACGTGAAGGTTGCAATCTGTGTCTAATGAAGTATCAATGCTGTATGCTCATGAAAATTGCCACAAATATATTGAAACACTATAAATAGGAACAGGGCGAGGCTCCACTATCTCTTTAAGTTTTTTCTGCCATTAGGTAAGCCTTTGGCTGATCCTGCACTTCCAATATTTTCCCACCATCCCGGCGTTATTAATTATCTCTGTCCAAATATTTAACAGTCTCAACCACAAAATACTCAACATCCTGACATCTGCATCTCACCTAGGGTTGAGAGTTATTCACCAATGTGCAACTAATTTCTAAATGTTCTCCTCTTCTCTGACCTAAGTAAACCTGCTGCTTATTAGAGACCATGTCCTCCAATAATCGACTGTCCAGCCCAAAGTTTCTTTGCTTCCTCTTTACAACCACTTGCAAATCTAGTTTTGTAACAACAAGGGTAGTATCAGTTCCACTCCAAATAGAAACATAGAAACATAGAAATTAGGTGCAGGAGTAGGCCATTCGGCCCTTCGAGCCTGCACCGCCATTCAATATGATCATGGCTGATCATCCAACTCAGTATCCCGTACCTGCTTCTCTCCATACCCTCTGATCCCACAAGGGCCACATCTAACTCCCTCTTAAATATAGCCAATGAACTGGCCTCGACTACCCTCTGCGGCAGAGAGTTCCAGAGATTCACCACTCTCTGTGTGAAAAAAGTTCTTGTCATCTCGGTTTTAAAGGATTTCCCCCTTATCCTTAAGCTGTGACCCCTTGTCCTGGACTTCCCCAACATCGGGAGCAATCTTCCTGCATCTAGCCTGTCCAACCCCTTAAGAATTTTGTAAGTTTCTATAAGATCCCCTCTCAATCTACTAAATTCTAGAGAGTATAAACCAAGTCTATCCAGTCTTTCTTCATAAGACAGTCCTGACATCCCAGGAATCAGTCTGGTGAACCTGCTCTGCACTCCCTCTATGGCAATAATGTCCTTCCTCAGATTTGGAGATTGTGGTTGTTTCATGATAACATTTCTCATTGACCT
This sequence comes from Leucoraja erinaceus, assembly GCF_028641065.1. Lineage (NCBI taxonomy): Eukaryota > Metazoa > Chordata > Chondrichthyes > Rajiformes > Rajidae > Leucoraja > Leucoraja erinaceus. Next base: position 58,059,242 of record NC_073384.1, on the reverse strand, counting down.
AAAACCAATGAGCACAAACCAATATTGATCAATCTCTCAATGGAAAATCCCTTTGCCACAGGACTCAGTCTTGTGAATCTATGCTACACCAACTCCAAGCCTAGCGCATCTTTCCTCAGGCATGGGACACAAACATGCACCTCATATTCCAGTACGGTCTCACCAAAACCTTTATAACCACAGCAAGACTTTTCAATTTAGTATTCCAATCCGCTCGCAGTGAGGGCAATACCTGTTTGTGAACTGTTTGTTGGACGTGCAGGTTTATTTTCCATGCGTCACGAACTACACATCAAGATTTCTTCATACTCCTAGAATTACAAGTTTCTCATTTTACAAGAATTCCTACCAATGTGAGTTTCTCAACTGTTCTCACATTTGCCATTTGACACCAAGCATTATATGTCTCTCTCTATGCATACTCTTCTTCCTCCTGGCTGCTTATGTGTCAATCTGGTTTTGTACCATCAGCAAATTTGTATTCAAGTAATTTATATAAATTGAAGCCCTGATCGCCAATAACAAGTTGCCAGCCTGAACAATGTCCTTATTTCTCCTTTGTATTAACTATAACCAATTCTCAGTCTATGACAACGTGTTGCTCCCTATAGGCACCTATCTAATTTATGAACAATACATGAATTAAATAAATAGATTTGTTCAAGTTCAAGTTCAAGTGAGTTTATTGTCATGTATCCCTGTATAGGACAATGAAATTCTTGCTGTGCTTCAGCACACAGACAATAGTAGGACATTTACTACAAAACAGATCAATGTGTCCATATACTATAATATAAATATATGCACACATGAGTAAATAAAATGATAAAGTGCAAATAACTGATAATTGGTTATTAATAATCAAAGTTTTGTCCGAGCCAGGTTTAATAGCCTGATGGCTGTGGGGAAGTAGCTATTCCTGAACCTGGTTGTTGCAGTCTTCAGGCTCCTGTACTTTCTACCTGAAGGTAGCAGGGAGATGAGTGTGTGGCCAGGATGGTGTGGGTCTTTGATGATACTGCCAGCCTTTTTGAGGCAGCGACTGCGATAAATCCCCTCGATGGAAGGAAGGTCAGAGCTGATAAATAGATTTGGAGAGGATATGTAAATAGATTTGAGTTAAGTTGAGTTTGAAGGACGGTGTCATGAGGAAATACCAGACACATAAGGAAAGCGTACTGAATTCCAGAAGTGGGTGGAGCAGAGGGAGATGGACAGTAAAGACACAGTAACAATGTAATATGGAATTAATTGCTTAAGGAAATTAATGTATAGTCTTTTGTTTGACTGGACATGTGACAATAACAAACTAAACTAAACTAAACTAAACAAAGACTCATGAGATAAACACAAAATGCTGGAGTAACTCATCTCTGGAGAAAAGGAATAGGTGGCCTTGTTCAGGCCTCCTTCTTTAGATTGAGAGTTAGGGAAGAGGGAAACTCGAGGTGTGAAAAGGTACAGATCAAATCAGAGTCGGCACTAATGACAAAGGAAAGATAGAGCCCACAATGGTCCATTGTTGGCTGTGGAAGAGGCGATAACAAGAAGTGATTCCTCATGAGAGGAATAGATCAGGTAGATCCACGGAATCTCTTGCCCAGGGTGGGTGAATTGAGGACCAGAGGACTTTAGTTTACGGTGAAAAGGAAAAGAGTTAATAGGAATCTGAGGGGTAACTTTTTCCACACAAAGGGTGGTGGGTGTATGGAACAAGCTGCCAGAGGAGGTTGGTGAGGCTGGGATTATCCCAATGTTTAATAAACAGTTGGACAGGTACATGGATAAGACAGGTTTAAAGGGATATTGACCAAACGCAGGCAGGTGGGACTAGTGTAGCTAGTAACTAGGGACATGTTGGCCGATGTTGGCAGGTTGTGCTGAAGGGTCTGTTTCCACTCTGTATCACTCTATGACTGTAACAATGGGATACGAACAGTGAAACTAGCAGGATGACTAGGATGTGGGAGGGGCAGAGGGATAGAAAGCAAGAGCGCCTTGAAATGAGAGAAATCAATATTCATAACGTTGGGTTGTAAGCTGCCCAAGCAAAATATGAGGTGCTGTTCCTCCAATTTGTGTGTGGCCTGACTCTGACAATGGGGGCGGTGCGGACACGAGATAGGCAAGTCTGCTTTCTTTCCCGAGGGACTAAGGAGAAAGGAACTTGCTACCAGATACCATTTTGACCCTTGTTGTTTGGTTGCTGGCTATCAAAGTCAACTGGCTCTGGTAGATGTAACACTCTTCTGATGCCTGCCAGCAGCCCACTGACCAGTCAGTGAGAACTGAGGGGGATGCAGTTGTGCAGTGGTAGACTTACTGCCGTACTGCACCTGAGATGGATTTGATCCAGACCGGGTGCTGTCTGTACGGAGCTTGTACATTAGACACAAAATGCTGCAGTAATTCAGCAGGACATGCAGCATCTGTGGATAGATGGAATGAGTGATGTTTCGGTGCGGGACCCTTCTTCAGATTGTCATGCCAGGCGCTGCCCCAAATGGTGTAACAGGAACTGTGCCCTTTAAGGAGTATCTTGCCAGCTCAAGATGAAGTAGTTTGATCATCTGCTTGGAGGTTGGAACAGGATCACCGATCATCCACTCTAATGTGTCTCTTGCAAATTCAAGCAGCTAGGCAGCCCATCACATGTGAATATGTGAAAATACTGTTCCTGGTACTATAACCTTTAGAGGTTAAATACACTTCCCAGGTTTAAATAAATATGATGCTTTTGAATTGTTGATACCCAGACTAAATCTACAGACCAATGATAGGAATGGCCTCCAGAACTATGGAAGCATTCATATAGGAATACAGCTACTGAGTGTGATGGATGCAGAACATCCTCCAGAATGAAGACTGCATTACAGAAGTCGGTCAGTGTTCAGAAGGCTGTGGGTGTTCCAGCTGAAAGACAGGCACAGAAGCAGAGAAAGAGATTGTTCGAGTAAAGACGAAAAGAAGCAGTAGATAGATAGTTCACAAAAGGAATGCAATCAACAGGGTTGCAAGGATGACTCAGAAACACATGAGGCAGAAAAGGAGAAGGTGAGCACTCGATTGCAGATCACAGAGGGGAAGTACGTAACCAACAAGCGTCAATGTGACACCAAGTATGGAGGCAATATGTACAATGATGCTAGAGCTGAAGGGGCAGGACCTAAATTGTCACTGGCTGATCAAGAAAAATCAATGTAGCTGACACCAAGAGGGGAATTATGTCCCGTGTCTAAATAAAGTGAGTAGGCTAAAGGGCACTGAGATGAACAGCAGGCATACAATGTGCGATGGGGGAAAAGGCAAGAGTTATATTAGTACAGCAGCACTGGAGAGGATGTTAGATTTTGCAATGTGTAGCTTCTGTATTAGACTATCAGAGATGCATCCAATCCACCATGTGCATCAAAGTTTCAAAGTTGTATTGAAAGGCATGTTCTTTCTTGATTAGTTGAATTCCTTAAAGGGCCGGTCCCACGAGCATGCGACTCCATGTGGCAAGCGCGACCTTGAGCCGTACGGCCTCGCGGGGCCGGTCCCACTCGATCGCCGGAGCCGTATGGAGTTGTGCGGAGCTGGTCTCGCCATCGCGCGTGGCTCCGAAAAACTGACCGTGTTAAAAAATTTCGCGCGGCAACGGCCTGCCGGCATGCAGCCGCCTCAACGCCGTACGCACCGCCTCGACGGGCGTGCGCAGCGTCTTGACGCCGTACGTCACGCGCAAACTTCCCGCGGACTTCGCTCGAACTTCACGTCACTCACTCGACCTCCGCGCGGCCCCCGCTACCGGTTTGGTCGCGCTTGCCGCATGCAGGTCGCATGCTCGTGGGACCGGCCCTTAACTTAGTAAACTGAGTCAGAAGGAATTCTGAATTAAAGATGGAAGGTTGTTTTTTTTTTATGTTAGCTCATGGATTTTTGACTGCTGTGGAATTATAAATAATATGTGGCTTTAAAGTCAAAATTCACTCATCGTGCCTGATCTAGGCCTTTTAAAAATGACATTTTAATTAATTTACAGTAATAAATTGCTTGTATGTCATTGTGTGTAAATTAAAATGAGTGCTGTGTTCAGTGTTGATTGAATTATATATTTAAATGCAGTTTGTACAGTCATAGAGTCGTATAGCATGGAAACAGGCCTTTTGGACCAACTTAACCATGCCACCAAGATGCCCCATCTACACTAGTCACATCTGCACGTGTTTGACTCACATCTCTCTAAACCTTCCCTGTCCATGTTCCAGTCCATATGTCAATTTAGTTGTGAAAATCTTAAAGCTAGTATTTTGGATCTGCTCCCCCCTCACACTGATTCTTTCAAGGATGAATGAACCATACATTTGATTGATTAATGATGTTAATATAGTTTTAATGTTCGCCTCAATTTTGAATCCTAAACAGAGAGTTTGTGTGAGTTTTTTACGTCAAAAGGCAAAGAGATGATTTATTGTAACATCAAACTTGCACTCGTTTGCTGAAAATGCTGACTGTGCAGAACTGCAGAGCAGTTAACAATTTCCACAGACACCTCTTTTATTCTACATATCAGAGGCTGGAGTTTTAAATGGACAAAGTGGGATTAACTTTGACAAAATCCAACTGCTGCAACTACAGGACATATTTCTAATTTGGAAATGGAAAAAGGAACAAAGGCACAATAAATCAGGATCTATTGGTACATTCCTGAGATTAGATTCACCCGTGGAAATTAGTTTGACTTTGAGGTTTTGTTGGAAAAGTACAGTTAAGAATAGCAATGAATTATTTTCTCATGGACATGTTTGAGATGTCAATGAAAGCCAAAGGATGGATTACATTGGATGGGAACTGTGAACAGAGCACATGTATCCTGATGGAATTTGTTCCAAAAAGCAATGGTTAAATCATTTGATGAACCAAGACTGGCAGGGAACATGGACTAACGTTGGTGAAACCCATAGTGAGGGCGGAGAGTTGTAGGGCCCAACAGCACGGAAACACGCCTTTTGGCCCAACTTGTCCATTCTGATCAAAATACCCCTTCTAAGATGGTCCCAGTTGCCCATGTTTGGCTCACATCTCTGCAAACCTTTCCTATCCATGTACCTGTCCAAATGTTTTTAAAATATTGTTATTATACCTGCCTCAATTACTTCCTCTGGCAGCTCGTTCCACATATCCACCATCCTCTGTGTGTAAAGGTTCCCTTCTCCCCTTAAACCTATTGCCTTTAGTGCTTGATTCCCCTACCCTGGGAAAAAGACTGTGTATTCACTCTTTCAATTTCCCTCACACTTTTATACATCTCTCCAAGATCACCCCTCAGCCTCCTGCCCTCCAAGATACAAAGTCCTAGCCTGCCCAACCTCTCCTCATAGCTCAGGCCCTCAAGTCCCAGCAACATCCTCATAAAATTTCTCTGCACTCTTTAAAAGGTCAATGGCATCTTTCTCATAGCAAGGTGACCAAACTGAACAAAATACTGAACAAAGTACTGTCTCACCAATGTCTTACACAAATGTAACATAACGTCCCAACTTTTATCCTCAATCCCTTTACTAATGATGGCCAGCTTTTAAGCCCTGGAACGAACTGCCAGGAATAGTTGAGGCAGGAATAATACGAATATTTAAATGAAATTTGGACAGGTACACAGGTGTGGCAGCAGGCAGTAGCTAGGCCTGTTCGGTGAACTTTTTTAACTTTGTCGGCAACACTTGGCAACACTTATATACTACCTCGGTGAGGTCTGCTACATGATGTTGCTGGATAGCATGAAAACAAAGCATTCCACTGTACCTTGGTACATGTGACAATAAAGTAACATTGAATCATTGACGAATCATTGAATCATTGTTTTTCCAATACTGTACATATTTACCCCCCTTACTCTGTTACAGTGGACAATCGCCAATAACAGATATCTTCCCCCCCCCCCCCCACCATGGTCCATTATACCAAGAGTTATCTCTAATTCTGTCTGTCTTTGCTCCTATTTTTTTAAGTTCATTCCACAATTTAATTAAAGCCTCGTTATTTCTCCAATGTCACTTCAAATCATCCCTGGTTTTCGTATATGTCAAAGTTGTTCCTAATATTTGCTGCTAAACATTAGCTGAAAAACTTTTTAAAAAAAAAGAAAAGTTGAAGAACATTCTGTTTGTTTTTATGCATTGTTTGAAACCTGGAGTGTTCCTTTAAAACTGTGCTTCGGGGCATTTACGTAACTGTGCACATTTGTATGTATTTGTATTCAGTGGTTACCTAGAAACAGCTTCCTGCTACGTCCCTATTAATACCTCCAGTAGCCAATCAGGAAATGCATTGAAGGCACACGCTCAGAATGCCATGTATGGATCTTAATACTGTATTCTGTTACCCACATTACCAAAATAGTGTATGCGCATATTTGTGTGGCCACTAATTATAGTAATGAAAATAAACAAAATGCAATTCAAATAATTTAGACAGAACTTTAGTTTTAATCATAGCAGAGTGATGGTATTCCTGATATTTCCCCCCCGCTTAAAGCAGGAAATGTACTCTACCGCTTCTAACGAGGTTATAACAATATTACTGCCTATCCCCTGAGATGCTGCTCATCATGAGCTTGGGGTTGCACTGCTTTGTAACAGAGATGTTTTTATCAAGATGAAATAATGGCATGGGCACTTTCCTACAACTGTTCACTCACTGATAATCCCTCACAATGAAGGTTGATTGTTTTTAAAGGTCCAGAAATGTCCAATGAGTCTGATCTGGATTTAACAGATTCTGCTAACTTGGAAATATATATTTTTGAGTGGGATGGGCAGACTTAGTGTGTTGATCTTTTTCTCTCATTCCCACGTCTCCATTTCTTGTTGCCCTCTTGTTGTTTCTTTGTGTTTAAATCCGTGCAGAAGCCACTCCGTCCATCTGGTGAGGTCCTGTGTGATCATCTGACACAGCTTGGTCTTGATGCTTTGGTTCTTTGTGTATCTCTTGAGGTTGTCCTTGAAATGCTTTCTCTGCCCTTCTTTCCAGCATTGAACTCAGAGAAAATGGTTTGCTTTGGGAATCGCCAACTTGTGATTGATCATTGCTTCAATGCCTGTTGTTTTTACATTGGAGTGATCTTTGTATTGGTTCACCTATCCTGCGAGTGTATATGTAAGATCATCGCCATAAAACATTGGTGGCATTGATCCAGTATTTTGAGAAGTCTCATAAAAACTATCGACGTCACAGCTCCATGGAGCAGAAAGGGCGAACAATGGTTTTAAAAACCGCCAGCCTTAGGTAGTCATTAGGGAAAACTAAAATCTGTTTTCTCAGATCGAACAAAGTCTGTACTTGTGTAACCATATAACCATATAACCATATAACAATTACAGCATGGAAACAGGACATCTCGGCCCTTCTAGTCCGTGCCGAACACTTATTTTCCCCTAGTCCCATCTACCTGCATTTAGACCATAAACCTCCATTCCTTTCCCGTCCATATACCTATCCAATTTATTTTTAAATGATAAAATCAAACCTGCCTCCACCACTTCCACTGGAAGCTCATTCCACACAGCTACCACTCTCTGTAAAGAAGTTCCCCCTCATGTTACCCCTAAACTTCTGTCCCTTAATTCTCAAGTAATGTCCTCTTGTTTGAATCTTCCCTACTCTCAATGGGAAAGGGACACAACCCGAAACGTCACCCATTCCTTCTATATAGAGATGCTGCCTTTCCCCCCACTGAGTTACTCCGGCACTTTGTCTATCTTAACTGCCCTTTAACTGAATAACTTGGGCCATTTGAGAGGGCAATTAAACTTGTGGTGTGAGTTTGTAGTCACATATAAGATAATTTTTTCCCAAAAATGTGTTAGTGAACCATATCATTTTTGCTGATACTCTTGTAGTTTTACGCACACCATAGTTAGAGCAGCTTTTTAAAACGATCCACCTGATTATTTAGTTAATGTGATCTAAATTCTCCAGCCCATATGGTGGGATTAACATTCCTCTCTCCAGGTTATTAGCCCAAGTCTCTGGATTTCCAATCCATCAGTATAACTATACCTCCGCAATATATCTCATTGGTCCTGTGGTGCTTGACCAAATAAAACATTGGTGTCCTGAAATATCAACAGAACATATTGGAACTACTCAGCATGTCAGGCAATTTGTTGAGGGGAAGAGATACAGAGCTGACATTAAAGGTCAAAGACTCTTCGTGAGAACTGGGAAGGAAGTAAGAGAAGCTGAATAAACTGCAAGGAGAGAGAGAGGGAAAGAGATGCCTTTGGTCATTTAAAGCCAGAGTGATGGTAGAGATTAGGTAGTAATTAGGTATTAGCTGGGACATCCCGTATATTGGGCTAAATTGGTTGGTCCCATACGGGACCGCCCTTGTCCCGTATTTGACTGCTACTACTCGGGTCGAGGGTACTCATCATTCACCCAGCCACGGCCGAGTCGGTTAACGAATTGCCGTCGGGAATTTGTCCCTTATTTTGACCTTTTGTCCCTTATTTGGGAGTGAGGAAGGTGGCAACCCTAGGAGAGATAAGCCTGCTACCTGGTACGTAAAGATGGTATCTGACCAAAGAGTGAATGGGAGCAGATAGAGAGTGAGAACAAAGATGGGCATCCCCTCCTCAACTTTTGATTTTTAATTTTATCTGCCCGTTCCCTGCAGCTGTAACACCATATTCTGCACTCTGTTGATTTTCCCTTTTGCACTACCTGATGTACTCATGCATGGTATAATGTATCTGGATAGTGTCCAAAACAACGTTTTTCACTTTATCTTGTATCTTGCGGCACATGACAGTAAAATAATAAAGCAATCCCACTAAATATATGAATTAGGGGTCAAAGAAGATTTGGAAATGTAACAATTTTTACATAATAAGTTACTTCCATTTTAATTGTTTTTATATTACTCTGAATGTCACATTTAACAATTGTTAAAATTGTTGATTAAAACGTTAACCTCAGTTTTGTTTTGTCATTGAGTCATAGAGTGTTACAGCGCGGAAGCAAGCCCTTTGACCCAACGCCCACACCGGCCCACATGCTCCATCTACATTAGTCCCACCTGCCTGCGTTTGGCCCATATTCCTCTAAACCTGTCATATCCATTTGCCTGTCTAAATGTTTCATAAATGTTGCGACAATACCTGCCTCAACCACCTCCTCTAGCAGCTCATTCCATACACCCACCATCCTTTGTGTAAAAAAATGACCCCTCAGGTTCCTACTAAATCTCCCCCCCCTCCCCCCTCCCTCCCCCCCTCACCTTAAACCTATGTCCTCTGGTTCTTGGTTCCACTACTCTGGGCAAGAGAATCTGTGCATCTACCCGATTTATGACTCTCATAATTTTGTACATTGCACACTTTTGTACACTGTTTGTATTAAACTATATTAGAAAAATATAAAAAATAGATGCAGGAGGAGGCCATTCGGCCCTTGGAGCCAGACCCCTAATTCTTATTGGAGGGTTTCCAAAAGCAGGGCCTCAATGGTATGTTGCCTAGTCGCCATGCTGACCTGACTACCCAGCCTCAGAGTGCACTGGGCCAGTGAGATTAACCATCCATATTATGCTTGAGTATTGCAGTAAATGTGTAGGTGCAAAGCAATACAAGCTGGGGGCTGGAGAGCGAGCACAACCTTGAATATTAAAAGTTCTGTGGCTTTAAGATGTTCCCCCCTACTGAAGAAAATTACATAGACGAAACTGAAAATTTCATGTAAGCATTTGGAAATATTGAACTTTTTTTAATTAACATGTCATGACGACAAAAACTGGACATATTATATAGGCTTACATGGCAAACCATGCTAAATGTTGACCTTTGATTTAAGTATGTTTGCTCAAGCTCTTTTAAAAGTGGGCACAAACACTTCACTCAAACTTGTGACTTACGGGTGAAAGATTTATGCAGAGCTTTCTTTGTGGCACACACCTGAAACGTTAAACATTATTATTCCTCTTTCTGGCCACTTGACATGAATGTTTATTAAAGGTGTGTAGCAACATCGTTTTGTCCACAAAATAAGCACTGGGTTTATGGACCAGGAAGCAGTTTTGACAAATTAATATCTATTTTTGAAAAGATAAAATAGCTACTAATATGATTGATTTATTTTGATGATTACTGCATAGAATCCATACAAAAGACTGGTGTAATGATTCCAGTTGGTCATTAAAGAATAATGTATCTTGAAATATGGTGTTTTTCTATCATAACTTTAATGGTAATTCCCATAAGTAGATCTTATTTATAACTGTGTTCAGGGTACAGTGGACATATGTGTTAAGATATAGAAACATCACTGTTTACAGTCATCTCTTTACTCAAGTGCAGATTTGTATAAATATAACAAAAACACTTTTGTTCTTCCATACAAGGGTCAAATAGATTATCATTGATGAAAACTTCTTCAATTGTAATTTTAGAAAACTCTTCAAATTTGAAGTACCTTGTCCAGTTCACCTAATTAAATATTTTTTCCTAACATATAGCAAAATATAATTTTTCTTTGACTAAGCACTTCAATATTTTCTCCCATGCATGATTGTAGAGGTACTCCTTAAGAAATGAAACTCTGAATTATAAACTTTGATATAAAAATTAATTGGCCTCGATGTTATGGCAGTAGCGAAGGGTAAACTGTCTTTGTTGTGCAAAAAAAATGCTGGCTCTCGAATTTCAGCTTTTTCAATTCTGAGATTATTATACATTTATCACCAACCGCTGGGGATCTTTGTTGTAAATCTACATGGAATAGAGCAGACAAGCTCATTAAATACTCAGAATGAAGAATTTCCACAGATTACAAAGCAGGAAATAAATAGCTGAAAATATTAAACACATTGAAATCGTTGTTCAGAAAAGAAAATACAGGTTGGGGCAAGCACAAGATAACAAGAACGAGACATACAGAGAAAAACAGATACAATTGTTTAAACATATTTTTTTGAATTAGTTTTATTCTGAGTAAGTGCGAGGTGTTCTACTTTGGGAGGTGGTATGTCAAGGGGGAAATATACAGTTAAAGTACACAGCACTGATGTTCAGATAGGCCTCTGTGTCCAAGTCCATGGCACCCTGAAAGTGGCAACACAGGTAAATTGAGTGTTAAAGAAAACATTGGTATTGAATACGAGTCAGGAAGTCAACCTTGGTAAAGCTGCATTTGAAGTATTCTGTGCAGTTCTTGTAGCCCCATTACAGGAAGGATATGGTGGCTTTGATGCAGAAGTGGTTCACCAGATGGTGCCTGGATTAGAGGATATGAGCTATCAGCAGAGGTTGGATACATTTGGATATATTCACTGGAGTGTACGAGATTGAGGGGAAATCTAATAGAACATAAAATTCAGAGTATCCTAGTCAGAGTGTTTTCCCCGGGTGAAAATATCAAAGACGAGAGGCCATAGCTTTAAGGTCAGAGGGGGAAAGTTTAAAGGAAATGTGCGGGGTGGGATTTTTACACCGTGAATGGTGGGTTAGATAAATATATGGATATGCAGAGAATGGAGGCATTTGGATCACATGCAGACAGAGGAGATTAGTTTAACTTGGCATCATGTTCGGCACAGACGACAAGTCAAGTCAAGTTTATTTGTCACATATCCATACAAGATGTGCAGTGAAATGAAAGTGGCAATGCCTGCGGATTGTGCAAAAAACAACAGAGAACAGAACCAGTATTTACATTTCAAAAAAAAAATTAAAAAAGACACAACACAACAGTAAATTAGTAAATTAGTTCTTGGTGAGATAAGAGTTTATAGTCCTGATGGCCTGTGGGAAGAAACTCCATCGCATCCTCTCTGTTTTCACAGCGTGACAGTGGAGGCGCTTGCCTGACTGTAGCAGCTGGAACAGTCCTTTGCTGGGGTGGTAGAGGGTCCCACATTATCTTGCTAGCTCTGGATCTACACCTCCTGGTGTATAGGTCCTGCAGGGGGGTGAGTGTTGTTCCCATAGTGCGTTCAGCCTAGATCCCTTGATTCCGTTAGCCCAAAGAGCTCTATCTAACTCTCTCTTGAAAACATCCAGTGAATTGGCCTCCACTGCCCTCTGTGGCATAGAATTCCACGGATTCACAACTCTCTGGGTGAAAAAGGTTTGTCCTCATCTCAGTCCTAAATGGCTTATGCCTTATTCTTAATGCATGCATGTGAATGGACTGTTAGTCTGGCACCAGGTTCAACAAGCAGATTCCCAGCGTAAATCACTGCAATTCACCTATCGCCACAATAGGTTCACACAGACTCTATCTCCCTGGCCCTATATTCATCTCTGGAACATCTGGATAACAAAGGCACCTGCATCAGAGTCCTGTAACAATAATTGTCTCTTAAATGTTGCTATTACATCTTTCCATCACTTCCCCTGGCAATAAGTTCCAGACACCCAGCACTCTCTGTGTAAAAAAAACATGCCTTGCAAATCTCCTTTAATCTTTCCTCCTCTCTCTGTAAACTTATGGCTTCTTGAATGTGACATCTTTACCCAGAGATAAGAGATTGACTTTCCACCCTTTCTATGCCTCCCATGATGCTATATACATGTATCAGTCACTCCGTCAGCCTCCGCCCATCAGAGAAAACAATTCAAGAAAATATTGCTATTTCAACAGCATAATTCATACCAAACATATCTTCGAACTCCAGGACCAAGGACTCAGCACCTCTCTCTCTGCAACTGGATCTTCCAGTTCTGACCCACAGATCACAATCAGTAAGAGTAAGTAATACCTCCTCCAGAATAATTCTCTATACCAGTGCAATACAAGACTACAAACTCAGCCCTTATTATACTCCCTAGAGACTCACAAATATCTGGCCAAATGTCTGCTTTACCTACATTTACAAGTTTGTAGATGACACCACCATAGCAGGTCAGATCTCAAATTATGATGAAACATAGGACAAGAAGGAGCTAATGTTTAGTTTAGTTTATTGTCACGTGTAATACAATACAATACAATACAATAATACTTTATTAGCCAAGTAGGTTTTGCAACATACGAGGAATTTTGGTTGCCAAGTCAGTCATACAAATAAAAAGCAACAGAACACACAAAATACATTTTAACATAAACATCCACCACAGTGACTCCTCCACATTCCTCACTGTGATGGAAGGGCGAAAAAAAGTTCAATCTCTTCCCTTCTTTGTTCTCCCGTGGTCAGGGGCCTCGAGCCTTCTGATGATGGGACGATCTTACTCCTGTATCCGGCGGCCGAGCCCTCCTCGTTGGGGCAATCAAGCTCCTCCATCGGGGGGATCGCAGCTCCGCCGTGCTGGCGATCGGACCCCGGGTCGGGGCTGGTCGAACCTTCTGCGTCGTTGGAGCTCCCGACATCTACGGTCTCCACCCGAGACGAGGTACAGTGAAAAGCTTTGTTGTTGCGTGCTATCCAGTCAGCGGAAAGACTATACATGAAGAAGGGTCGAGACCCAATATGTCACCCGTTCCTTCTCTCCAGAGATGCTGCCTGGCCCGCTGAGTTCCTCCGGCATTTTGTGTCTACCTTCGATTTAAACCAGCATCTGCAGTTCTTTCCAACATTACAATGAATCCGTCTACAGGGCACAGATACAGGATAATGGGAATGACGTTCCCTAATAAAGTGTGTAGTAGCACGGTGTCAATGGCAGCAAAACAAAGGAATTGGTCATCAACTTCAGGAAACAGGATGGAGTAGTCTGTATCAACGGCTGCTGAAGTGGAGATAGTCGAGAGCTTCAAGCTCATGCTGTAAATATCACCTGCAATCTGACCTTGTCCACCCATATAATTATTCAGGTAATAATACACATCAATGCTTCTACTTCCTTCTAAAGCTGCGGAAATTCATGATGAACCCAATAACTCTTACTAATTTCTGTGGCTATATTATCGTAGATAATTCTGTGACAATGTGGCTACTCAGCCCATCGAGGTGGGCATTTAGTCCTGGGTACATGTATCACTGGTCTCCATGTCTGTTGCCTCATACAGGGTCATATCATTGCCCAGTCAGCACCTTTTCATTGTGTGCACTCGGTTATCAATTGCATTGTAAACAGTTTCTTCAGTGAATGCTTCAGCTATTTATTTAGTCCCAGGCTAAAGTTCAAAGTGTGTATGTAGCCTGCAATTCAGCTGATCATTCAATGTCCCCATACTTGGTGGCCCCTTGGTGGTCGGCCTCCATTTAGATGGACTTATTTTACATCCTTCTGCCTAGGCTGCGCCTTGGTTAACTGTTTGGAAGTAGTTGTTGATGCGCCATTATGGGTAGTTTCACCTCCTGGAAAGCCAGAGTATTTTTGGCCAGATCACAGGCCCACTTTCCTTGGCGTGTTGGTCTTCTCAGAATACACCACAAGGAACCCCCCCATAGAATACAGTGTTAATCAATCAGATGGTGATAAGCGAGGATGAGCCTCAGGGCTGCCAACATTGGGTGAGATTTGAGAATGAGAAATTGCGAGGGACCGTATCGACTGTTCCCCCTTCCCATGGTAGGGAGCTTTTGCATTTTTCAGCTTGAAATTGTGCAATCTGGTGCATACTGTAGTGAGTCTTTTAACTTACACTTGAATGCAACATTTATGCTTCAAATTGTATTAGGTATGAATAAGGTTAGGCTAAATTACATTCCTAATTACATTCCACAGTAGAGCCAGGCTCTGATCAACAGGTGCAGCACATGAATGACCTTAGTATGTTCATGTATGGAAATCAGATTATTATTCATGCTGATACATATATATAGAGAAACAAAAACAGAAACAAGGCAAGAGGAGTCAGACTTCCATCACTGCTCTGCACAAATAAATCAATCAACCTTAACCTTTGACTATAGAAACAAAACAAAAATAATGCCACATATTCAACCGTATATGGTTCAATTAAATGAAGATATATATGTAAAATATATATATGGAAACAGGCCCTTCGGCTCACCAAGTCCACTACCATACACCAGTTGTATCCTACATGCCAGGGACAATTTACAGCTGCCAATTAACCTGCAAACCTGCACTTCTTTCGGATGTGGGAGAAACCGGAATTTCCGGAGAAAACCCATGTGGTCATAGGGAGAATGTACAAATACTGTACAGACAGCACCCGTAGCCAGGATCAAATCTGGGTCTGTGTTGCTGTAAGGCAGCAACTCTACCGCTGTGCCACCCCTTTAAATTATTTTTTCTGTAATATATTTATTGTGGCGTCACGTCAATAAAGATGAACACATGATTCTGATTTCTGCCCTTAGTTAGATAACACACATCTACAGTCATGGTGTTTTATGGCTGGTTTTCAACCTCTTCAGTCTGAAGGTCTCGACCCAAAACATCACCTATTCTTTCTCTCCAGAGATGCTGCCTGTCCTGCTAAGTTATTCCAGCTTTTAGTGTCGACCTTCAGTTTAAACCAGCATCTGCAGTTCCTTCCTACACTCTTTGTTAAGCGAAACATGTCCTATTCTCATAATATTATTCACCTTAACTAAGCCTTTTCTTCGCCTCCGTTGCTGCAATCCCAGTTATCAAATCTTTCTTCAAAGTGAAAAGAAAATTCCAGCCCTGCCAACATGTTCATAAATTGCTCCTGGATCCTCTCCAGAGCAATTGCACCCTTTCTACAATGTCATAGTCTTACAGCATGGAAACAGGCCCAACTTGTCCATGCAGATCAAGATGCCCCATTTATCCGCATTTGGTCCATATCCCTTTAAACCTTATGTGTGTTAGGTTGTGTGTGAGAGTGTGTGTCAGTGAAGCTGCGATAGTGAGCAGAGACTTGGACATGTCCGGGGAGCATTTTCTCTCTCCCCCCCCCCCCCCCCCCCCCACCCCCACTGGAATGCGAGCCAGCCCAGGTGCTCTGTGTCCACCGGGGGAGGTGAGGGTCAGTGACCTGGGGTTCAGGCATCAGAGCGGAGCAATAGCCCGAGATTCATCCCCGCAGCTCCGGAGGCGGCACTGACACCCCCACTCACCCGGTTCGCTCCTGGCTCCGGGCCGGGGTTAAATCTCCATGTAGTGTGGACAGAGCAGCCGCCGACACAGAGCCGCCAGAGGTGAGGGTGGGGGGTGCGAGCGGTGCCTCATGTGTCGGTGCTGGGACCACCGCCACGTCTCACCTATCACACCATCTGCACGGGAATGTGAATGCGGGTGAGGCAGCATCTATGGAGCGGTAGACAAAATTGCTGGAGAAATGCTTGAGTCTGAAGAAGGGTCAAACGCAGACATGGACGCTGCCTCACCCGCTGAGTTTCTCCAGCATTATTGTCTACATTGCCATTTTAAATAGTGTGCGATGGGCTTAAGCCAATCAAACTGCTTGTTCTTTACCGGAAACCCGCCGACAGAAAACTATTCTCATTGGTGAGTGTGGAGGAGTGTGACTGTATTTATTTATTTATCTATCTATCCATCTATTTATTTATTTATTTATTTATTTATTTAAAAGCTTTTTGTTTTTTTAGCGTGAGAAATTCTGTCACCAACGTGAGAGCGTGAGAATTTCGTGAAATGCGTGACTCTCACTCTCAATACGTGAGTCCTGGCAGCCCTGGAGTCTGCACACTTGGGGAGGCACAGTGGCCCAGCGTTATAGAGGTGCCACCTCACAGCGCCAGAGACCAGGGTTCTTTCCTGGCTACTGGTGCTGTCTGTATGGAGTTTGTACATTTTTCATGTGTGGAGCCAAATTTGCTGATGATGCACAAATCTTTATGTGTATGGGTTTTCTCCGGGTGCTCCAGGTGCAATGAGTATAGGCTCAACTATCTCAACCTTTGCTTATATGTCAACGCCCTAATCCCAGGAAACTTCTGTATTGTCTCCAATGCAAATAAATATGGATACCTGGTAATGTCTAAATCATGCTCTGGTCAAAGTTGCTGCAAAACTTTCCTAGTTTTATACTCTATATCTGTCGCAATGAAGGTCAACTTTCCACTGCTCCTCCTAATAACTTGCTGAATTTTTATGTTCAATGAATGACAATCCCATTAGCGCAACATTTTGTAGTCTTGTCCCATTTAAAAAGTGATATGTTATTTTCTTTCAACTACCTTGCAATATGGAAAACCTTATTTTTCTTCATGTATTCGCCACCTGTCAACTTCTTCACCTCTCACTTAACCTTTCTATGTATGTTGTTGCAGATTCTTTGGATCCACCTTACAACTATTTGTGCATCATCAGCAAAGTGACTATGGAACACACATTTCCTTCATTCTAGTCATCAATACTGATAATACATCCTCGAGTCCAGCACTGTTCCCTGTGGCACCTGACTAGCTAATGACTGCCAGTCCAGAAAGGACCCATTCATCCTGAAAGTAAATTTATTTCAAGAGGGCTTGTATACAAAATCTGGGTTGTAACGCTGAGGCTCCATAGGGTGCTGGTCAGGCTGCATTTGGAATATTGTGAGCAATTTTGGGCACCAAATCTGAGGAAGGATGTGCAGGCTCTGGAGAGGGTCCAGAGGAGATTTACAAGAATGATCCCAGGAATGAGTAGGTTAATCTATGATGAGCGTTTGACGGCATTGGGACTGTCCTCACTGGAGTTTAGATTGAGGGGGGACCTCATAAAAACATACAGGATAGTGAAAGGCTTGGATAGAATGGATGTGGAGAGGATGTTTCCAGTAGTGGGAGAGTCTAGGACTAGAGGTCATAGCCTCAGAATTAAAGGACGTTCTTTTAGGAAGGAGATGAGGAGGAATTTCTTTAGTCAGAGGGTGGTGAACCTGTGGAATTCTTTGCCACAGAAGGTTGTGGAGGCCAAGTCAGTGGATATATTTAAGGCAGAGATATATAGATTTTGATTAGTACGGGTGCCAGAGGTTATGGGGAGAAGGCAGGAGAATGGGGTTAGGAAGGAACGATAGATGATCTTATGACTAACTCCCTGTTTTCTGTTAATTAGCCATTGTCCTTTTCATGCCACATTATCATCCCTGCGCCTCTACAATATTATGCCCCTGTCCCACTTAGGAAACCTGAACGGAAACCTCTGGAGACTTTGTGCCCCACCCAAGATTTCCGTGCGGATCCCGGAGGTTTTAGTCAGTCTCCCTACCTGCTTCCACTACCTACAATCTCCGGCAACCACCTGCAACCTCCGGGTACGGCACGGAAACCTTGGGTGGGGCGCAAAGTCTCCAGAGGTTTCCGTTCAGGTTTCCTAAGTGAGACAGGGTTATGCAAAAACCTTTTTGATCTAAAGCCGACTGGAAATCCAAATACACTATACCCACTAATTTCCCATTATCTACCCTGTTTCTAACATTCGCAAAAAAACTGTGGAAAATCGGTCAAACACTATATATTTTTCTTAAAGTTTGGTTGATTACACTTGATTGCCTTACAAGTTTCCAAATGTCCTGCCTGCAAACATTACCAGTCAATAATGGTGGCAGCATTTTGCCAATGCTACATATTAGACTGATACCCCCACGACCTTAAGGTTATCCTTCCGTCACATATCAAGTCAAGTCAAGTCAAGTTTATTTGTCACATACACATACAAGATGTGCAGTGAAATGAAAGTGGCAATGCTCGTGGACTTTTGTGCAAAAGACAAACAACAAAACAATCAAACAAATTATAAACACAATCATAACACCCATATTATTTTACATAATAGAATCATCGTGACTTGAAATAACTATTTTGTCATAGCCACTGGGATAAAACCTGGAACATTCGACCATAGCACCTTGGGATTAAATTCAAAGTGCGGAAAGTTTCAATTAAGCCACCAATTTTGGAAAATAAATCAGACAAGGGCAATTATTGCTGATCTTTCCCCAATACTGGAACATATTCTACCTGGAATGGAAGTCCTTGGCATAAACACCTCGCACAGTATGCTGACTCTATGGGGTGGGAAGAACTGCGAGGATTAGTACCTATAAGTAGCAGGAGCCTGTTGTGAAAGTTAATCACATTATTGAAACCACTTGCTCTACCTCTGACACTGCAAAAATGAGAACAGTTTAAGTATAGTTTGTTTTCAAGAGTTTCATGTTCTCTTCTTTCCAGTATGACTCGGAAGCACTATGAGGGCAATATTCCCATCTCTGTTATGTTATTTACGCTTGAGTGACTAATCGGAGGTATAAGGTCATCTGATATTTCACGGTTTCGTCTTATGTCAATACCACGTGGAAATCAAATAGTGAGTCAGCAGTTTCTGATGTAATCTGAACGGTAGCTGATCGTGCCAGTGTACCTTGAAAGACAAGATAAAAAAAACATCATCTTGCATTTAATTTTCACTTTTCACTTTTATATTAAAATCTGAATCGGGTGATACTGCATGAAAATGATGAACATCACAAAGCTATTCAGAGTACAGTAAGATCATTATACATTAAATCTGCATGTTTAGTTTCCTTTATTTAAACTTGACCAGTTTACTGTGTTCCCCCCCCCCATTTGTGAACCAGTTAATGAAGGTTTGCAAGGTCCAGCAGTAGCACGCCGTAATGCTGATTGCATTTGAATGCTTTATTTGTTATTTTCCACTATGACAACACTCGTTCCCTGCCTTGCCCGGAGATCAATACAATGCCTCACTCGGCTGCAATTGCGTCAGCTCAGAGTGGGCTCGGCGCTGGATGAGTAATCGGCTTTACTGGAAGTCAGCCTGTTGTATCGAAAACGTAGCCTTGCCTTGTTCTGCTCCCGCTCATGCTCCCTTGTCAGTTTCGTTAACAGTAAAGATCAAATGGTAATGAGAATTTGTAAATCAGCACATGTTGTCACACGGTGACAATTCCCCCACACGAACCCATCCCCGTTCCTGGAAAACAAGGATTACGTACGTGGGCGAACCGTATCATCAGTTCATCTCATTTCGGACCTGTAATCGCTGTTGTCGCTGCTGTTTGTTTTACGAGCAATCAGTCCAGCGGATTACAGTAATTGAAATCACCACCCAGCATAATTTCCAGCATTAAATGAAAGAGAAAGTTAAAACCCACTGTGCTCCGAGGTGCATAGAAACGTGCGAATTATCCACTATATCAGAACGCCCTGTGTGTGTGTGTGTGTGTGTGTGTGTGTGTGTGTGTGTGTGTGTGTGTGTGTGTGTGTGTGTGTGTGTGTGTGTGTGTGTGTGTGTTTTGTGTGTGTGTGTGTGTGTGTGTGTGTGTGTGTGTGTGTGTGTGTGTGTGTGTGTGTGTGTGTGTGTGTGTGTGTGTGTGTGTGTGTGTGTGTGTGTGTGTGTGTGTGTGTGTGTGTGTGTGTGTGTGTGTGTGTGTGTGTGTGTGTGTGTGTGTGTGTGTGTGTGTGTGTGTGTGTGTGTGTTTGTGTGTGTGTGTGTGTGTGTGTGTGTGTGTGTGTGTGTGTGTGTGTGTGTGTGTGTTTGTGTGTGTGTGTGTGTGTGTGTGTGTGTGTGTGTGTGTGTGTGTGTGTGTGTGTGTGTGTGTGTGTGTGTGTGTGTGTGTGTGTGTGTTTGTTTGTTTGTTTGTGTGTTTGCCCCACAATTACATTTCTGCTTTCTGCATCTGCATCGAAAACTGCCGCCATAGTCACAGAGAAGGTTGACCATTTAGACTTACTTAAGAGAAACCTGCCAGGGCACATGCAAACAGCACATTGCAAGAATGATATGTGGTGGTGGAAGGATTAAACCCAGGTGAAAATATGGGTTTTGAGCAGCCTTTTAAAGCAAGAAGGCGGAGAGGCTTCAGTTGGACACGGTAAGGTGCGGGAAGCAGCCGTCCAATATTGAACTGGAGAACTCTACACCCCACGGGGAAGCCATTCGGCCCATCCTGTCTATACCGCTAAAAATGGACTTCAAGTTCATCTAATTTCTCAGGCCCATGGCCCTGCAGATTATTACAGTTCAGGCAGGAAAATGAAGAATGCGTCTGTTTTTGTGCCGTTGAGTTTGAGGTGGTTCTATGGATGGATTAGATTATTAGAGAATGGAATGGAATTTGGAGTATTGAGGGACTGGGGCCAGATGTCCCTCAGCAAGAGTCATTAGTGAGAATATTATGGTGGACAATGTAGCCCAAATAACCAAAGACTTGTCCCACCCCAGTCATTCCTTCTTCCTGCTCCAGTCCGGCAGGAGGTACAGAAGCTTGAAAGCACACACCACCAGACTCAGCAACAGTTTCTTCCCCTCTGTCATCAGGCTTCTGAATGGTCCTTCCACAAGCTAGAGTCCTGTCCGATTCACCTCTATCCTATTGAGGACATAGAAACATAGAAAATAGGTGCAGGAGTAGGCCATTCGGTCCTTCGAGCCTGCACCGCCATTCAATATGATCATTGCTGATCATCCAACTCAGTATCCTGTACCTGCCTTCTCTCCATACCCCCTGATCCCTTTAGCCATAAGGGCCACATCTAACTCCCTCTTAAATATAGCCAATGAACTGACCTCAACTACCTTCTGTGGCAGAGAGTTCCAGAGATTCACCACTCTCTGTGTGAATTTTTTTTTCCTCATCTCGGTCCTAAAGGATTTCCCCCTTATCCTTAAACTGTGACCCCTTGTTCTGGACTTCCCCAACATCAGGAACAATCTTCCTGCATCTAGCCTGACCAACCTGTCCAACAGGTCCAACCTGTTCAACAAGGACATTGGACTTTGTCTATGGAACTGATGTGCTGCAATGCTGTGAGATACAGTATATACTGCACTCTGTATCTTCTCCTTTGCTCTAACTATTATACTTGATTTTGACGATTGTATTTGTACAATCAGATACATCTGATCTGCTTGGATAGCATGCAACGCAAAGTTTTTCACTGCACCTCGGTACACATCACAATAATAAACCTACATCTAATTTGAATGAGCAGAACTTTACAAATGTGGACCCATACATTAGTTCTATCCTACACACTAGGAACAATTTACAGAAACCAATTATACTACAAACCTGCACGTATATTTGGATCACCCAGAGAAAATCCACACGGTCACAGGGAGCTCGTTCAAATTCTGTGCAGACTATACCCGTAGTCAGGATCGAACCCGGGTCTCTGGTGTTGTAAGCGAGCAACTCTACGGCAGTGCCACTGTGCCGCCCAATTGTTTGCAAAATGATAATTTAAAGAGTTTACATTTAAAAGCATCATTCACATTCTTTCAATAAGGTCCCAACTTGCTTTACACGGCAGTCTCTATTGCAAGGTAGGAAACATGGGAGCCAATTAGTGCATGAAAAGTTCTCACAAACAACAATATGATAACGGCCAAATATTGGTTTTGGAATTGCTAACTGAGGGATAAATATAGGGACACTGAGGATAATGTATCTGCTTTACCTCTAAATATTACATGGGATCTACTAACCACCTCTGAGGCCTTATGTAAACATCTCATCTAAGAGATGGATCCTCTGGCAATGAAACATTCTCTCAACACTAGACCATCAGTCTAGATGTTTGTGCTCAAGTGTTTACCATGCGGCTTGAAGCCAGAACCAGGCTCAAACATGAAACACTAAAGAACATTTAGTTCCTCAGGATCAGGAATGGGCTACTGGTCTCCTCTAGCCTGTTGCACCATTCCATGTAATCTTGGCTGATCTGCTCCGGGCTTCAACTCCACCTGTGTGCCCATAGTCTTCATTCCCCAATCTTTCAAAGATGTATTTACCTCCTCTTTAAGTACCACCTATGATCTCGCCTCCACGACCCTCCAGGGCTGGGAATTCCAGTGATTCACCACCCTCTGTGACTAGAAATTCCTATGTAACTAGGTTTTAAATGACTATTGCCTTACTTATAACTAGGGGTCTTTGTTCGCTAGAGTCATTAAGTTTGCTAGAAAAAGTTCCACAATGGCATGAATGACAAAAAGTGCTAGACTTGATAATCATCTTTAGTAACAACACATCACTAATAATCAGTTCCAAATACTGAATGGGATAGAAAGACTACAATGACATTGTACTTGCTTTCAGTTTACGTCAATAAGTTACTCAATATAATGCTTTTCTTGTACTGACTAAGCCTGTGCATTGTTCTGCTGCTTTGGTATTTCAAGGGCATCATGTGTCTTAGATGACTTTTAAGAGCTAAACAAAAAGGTTATGGTTTACGTTAGGATCTAGAAACAAAGTAGTGTTATGTGTGTTTCATGGCTTTGGTCCCTAGAATGAGCTGAATGGTAACAAGAGACCTCCTTCTCTCTGAAAAACTGGCTCTGTATGTCTCCTTAAAAATGTCATTGTTTTTAAAAAAATCTTTGTTTGGCACTTTCACCCATTTTCTTTATATTCCTGTCGGCATTTGGGCAGGAAAACCAGACACTCTGCAACCACACCTTCGTCAACTCTGGGGTCAAACATTAACTCCAGCATTACAGTTCATTAAAGTTATCGTGCATAATCTATCTTGCACCGTCATACTCTGGCTTAGCTCAATTAACTGATAAATGATTTGATATTTCCTGGTTGGTGTTTAATGTGCTTGTAAAGCTGCAGCAAGTAAGAAATTCATTCGGTGCTTATGACAATTAAAAACGTGACTTTCAGAAATGCAGCACGGAAACAGGCTCTTCAGCCCGCTGACCAGTAATCACCCCGTAAATTAGCACCATCCTACACACTGGGGATAATTTACAATTTTACCAAAGCTAATTAACCTAATGTACAAACCTCTATGTCTTTGGAGTGTGGGAGGAAACAGGAGCACCTGGAGAAAACCCACAAGGTTACAATGAGAACGTACAAACGCTGTACAGACAGCACCTGTAGTCAGGATCGAACTCGGGTCTCTGGCGCTGTAAGCCACCAACTCTACCACTTGACTCTCATTGACTGACTCAAGTGCTCTATTTGCTTCCTTATGTCCATTCTCTCTGAATGAAATACACAGGATGAGGAACCCCGCTTTGTTCTCGAACTATAAAACTGATTAATGCATGTTAAATTCCTTCCTACTTCTGCAGTTTACTGGCTTCTGCGACCATATGTTGCTGATGCAAAAGTAACTAAACAGTTTGATATGCACTTGCCAAATAGTTCTGTACGTGCCCAATGCCACCACCTTTAATTCCTTAGGGTCCAATGTATTGTTGCACAATGTATTATACACAGCAACTATAAGAATACTGACTCTCTAATTTTACCATTGAGATAGGGCAGTGGATTTATCAACATAAACATAATCTCTGAGAACCACCCCAAGCAATTCAAGTCCCTGACCCAAATCAGAACGATCAATATAAAAGGATTTTTAAGCATTTCAAGCAGGCCAATATATTTACAATGAATCTTTGGGAAACTGTCAGCAAAAGTCATCATTTTGTACATTAGATAGAAACATATTTGGTAGAAAACAAACAATATATGAAAACCATTAATGAGCAAACATTTTTTCTCAGGTGTTCTGGCTAATGTGATATTAGACTCGATGGAATGATAGATAAGGTTCAGGAAATAAGAGTTTTTTTATGCCTTATTATTCAAAATTGCTATCAATCCTTGTTACTTTTCTGTTTTTTAATTTATCTTTTTTGGAAGGAGTCAATAACAATTTAACTGAGAAAAATATTCTGTAAATAATAATTTTCCTGCAGTTGTCAAAAACCAATGGAAATATTTAAAACTGAATTTCTAGAGTGCGGATTCATTCCAGACAGTGGTGTGGACAAGTGTGGTCTGTGCAAGCTAGTCAAACATTTCTCAGGAACCCAACCAAGGTTGAATACAGGACTCAATCTTACATTTAGAACTGACAGAATATTAGATTTAATACAAATAATTAATACAAATTATTTGGATTTTGCAAAAATGAAGCAGATCATAACATCTTACAAATGCACCTCAACAGTCACTCGTTCCATTTAAAAGGGCACCCTATAGGCTACAATAAGACATATAGTTCTGGAGTAACTCAGAGGGTCAGGCAGCAACTCTGGGGAATATGGACAGGCAATGTTTCAGGTTGGGACCCTTCTACAGAATTTCCCTGTTAGCTCTTTGTCCACTGAGATGGTCTCCATTCAATATCCCTTTATTTCCTGCTTTGAATATTCTAGCTTTTCACTCTTCCTTTCCACAGTTTATATGTAATTCATCCTCCTCTTTGGTGTAACTGGATGATTGCACATTCTCCAGTCAATAACTTCATGTGCTGTATTTTCCTATAAACCCCATCCTGTGCCCTGTACTTCACTTGAGCTAACTCTCATTTTAATTTCTCTACCCACTCTTCTCATCTCCTCTCTCCCTCATTTACTTCACCTTTTCCTTTTACAGCATTGTTTGTTCTTCACTGGACCATTGGTCAAATGTCATCCTCTGTTGCAACTACGAACACTGGTGCACCTTTAGAAAAGACACTTGTTTATTGTAAGGGATTCAGATAATGCTGCATTAGTTTCCACTGCAAAATTGAGGTGCAACTTGAGGCGTTTTCCCTGTATTCATGTGCATGTTAATGTTCTAATGTTATAAGACAGCAGAATCATGTGATGTGCCTGATTTACAGCAAAGTAATAGATGGTCTGTAATATTTATTCTGTCAGCTTAAAGTCTCATTGTGTAAATTGTTTAACTATACTTCCTTGCATATAGCCCATTATATCTTGTTGATTTATGCAATGCGTTTGTGAAGGCATAACAAAAAATAGATCTGCGGCAATATCATGAAATGCTTTGAGAGGCAGGTCATGGCACACATTAACTCTAGCTTCCCCAACAGTCTTGATCCACTACAGTTTGCCTTCCAATGCAACAGGCCATCTGCTTGGCCTTACATTAATCACTGGAATATTTAGATAACTAGCACACATAAGTGAGACTCTTATTTATTGATTATAACTCTGTCTTCAACAGCATAAACCTGTACAAACTCATCTCCAAACTCCTGAGCCTGGGAGTCAGCGCCAGCCCCTCAGCTCTTAGTATGTACATTATACTAAGTGTTTCTCTGTACCTTGGTATACGTGACAATAAACTAAACTGAAACTGAAACTATACACTCACAACTTTGTGGCCAAATTCTGCTCTAACTTCATGTAGTGGGCAGGATCTTGAATAATTACTAGCGAGAATACAGGAAGGAAATAGAAAGGTTAGTACCATGGTGTCACGACAACAACTTCTTCAACGTCAACACCAAGAAAGAGCTGGTTATTGACACAAGGAAGTGAGCTGGGGAACGCATCCCAATCACCACCCATGGTGCCGGAGTGGAGATGGTCGACGGCTTCAAGTTTCTAGGTGTAAATGTCACCAACAATTTGTCCTGGATCATTGGAGTTATGTCCAAGAAAACACATCAAAACTCTTCTACTTCGTCAGAAGACAAAAGAAGTTTGGCATGTCTCCAATAACTCTTGCCATCGTCTGTAGATGCATCCTATCGGGATTGGCAACAACTCTGCCCAAGACCGCATTAAATTGCAAGGAGTTGCGGATGTAGTCCTGTCTTTCACACAGACCAGACTCCCCACCATCGACTCCATTGATACTTCCTCGAAGAAGTCTATGCCTCAGGGAAACAGCCATGGATATTTCTCACCCCTGTAATTTCCTTTTCTCCCCTCCCTGATGGACGGGGAGAAGATTAAAAAAAAGCTTTTTTTTATTTTTATTTCTTTAATATTTTTATTAGAAGCAGTGCACAATAATATAAAACATGAATAGCAAAATACATTTCATGTACAACTTCTTATTTTAAATTTAGTAGTAAGAAAAAAGTAACAAAGCAAGAAAAAGAGAGAAAGAGAATATTAAATAAAGTAGTGATATTAATAGTTCATGAACAAATAGAGAGAAAGAGCCCATCGAGCTATAAAGCCCAAGAAATAAAACAAAAGGGAGAGATGAAACGAAAAGAGAAAAGAAAGAAAAATTAAAAGAAATTAAAAATTAAAAAATTAAATTTGGCCACAAAAATTAAAAATTAAAAATTAAATACCTGCTTCGTATCTTTACACACCCCTCACCTTTCAAAAGCTTTGAAAGCACAAACAGAAACATAGAAAGTAGAGAGAGAGCACCAGGTCCCAGCCCGCACCGCCATAAAGCCCTGAAACTAAACCCACAAAAGGGAGAGACTGAAACGCTATCACCCCTCTCCAAAGAACCTCGTGAAAAGCAAAAAAACGGAAAATTCGGGAAAAAAAAATTCCTAACCCCAATCTAGGGATATCACCTGCTTCGTATCTTTCCCCACCCCTCTTGGCAGCTAAAAAACCTTTTAAAAGCTTTGCTTCCAAAGCTCCCTGGGGCAGTGACAAACCACCCCAGATTCCTCATCTCAGTTTTAAAAGAGCCCCCCCCTTATTCCAGCTTCTTCCCCGCTTTTATCTGACTGCTGAAAAGTATGGGACCTCCCATAAGCTAGGGTGCAGTCCCAATCTTCCAATATCATTACGGACCTTGGGCCTTTACTTTCTTATTGTTGTGCTATAGATGTTGCAGCCTACTTAACTATGTCAATCCCCTCATTGCACTGGGACTGCCTTTTCCTTTCTTAAGTTGGACCCAGTACACCTGTTGTGGTTCACTAATTTGTGTAGTCTGACAAGAGGATACTCAATCATGCAATAAAGGCAAAAAAAACTGATTGCTATTCACTCATAGTACTTTCGTGACATGTACAATGATATTAACCACCAATCAGGGCCAGCTTCTTCCCCGCTTTTATCTGAGTCCCGCTAGCAGTCCAAATTACGGACCTTGGGGCCTTTACTTTGTTATTTTTCACTATGTTCCACCTGACAGGATAGCATGCAAACTAAAACTATTCACTCAGTACACGTGACAATAATAAACCAATACCAATATAAGAGTCGAAGAGTAAATTGATATTCTTTTTCACCTCCACGAATAAGCAGGCAGTGCCTTGAAAACCTAATGTCCATGTCAAACATGGTCACATATCTGTATATAGTAACTTCAATCATTATTTTCTTTTATCATGTAATAATTACAACTATTACATTTGAATGCTTGTTTTGTAAGGTTAGAGCAGAGATCATGTTGGGATCATGTTGGGAGTGTGCATATGACCTATCAATTTATAGATTAATTCTGTGATTACGTGTTCTTGCAAGGGACCAAAATAACCTCAGCATCACAGATCTTATGTTACAAATTACATGCCCTGCAAGTTTGGTCATTATCTAATTCGTTAGGAAGGATAGCAAACAATAATGTCCATGATAACAATTCTCCAACAATAAACTAATTACACGCATGATGAAGGTATGGAGGATTATAATTGTCAGCGAAGACTGAATATGCTGGGGATCTCTTCAAGTTTCTTTAGAGGTTTGATCGGTTGTGTACAAATAAAATATTTCTTCTCATTTGAGTGTGTGTGATGGGTGGAGTGGAATCAAAACTAATTTAAGGAGATGAGAAATAGAAGTAGACTATCCCGCCTTTTGAGCCTGCCCTGCCATTCATCAGGGCCCTGCCCTGCCTCAGTGTCATTTACCAGCACCATCCAGATATTCTTTTATTCCCTTTAGATGCCTATCGATCTCTGCTTCTCTTTACCATTCTATTGTGATATCGTGCTGCCTGTCCTCTAAATGTCTCGGATAGGGGAAATATCCTCTTGGCATCTAGTCTGCCGAGCACTTCAAGAATTTTGTACGTTTTGATGAGTTCTCCTTCTCAATCACTTCAAAGACTGCAGATCAATCTGTTCAATATCTACTCGTCATACTTGACATTAGTTGAATAATTGAAATCCGTTTATGGCAAGTATATTGTTTCTTAGGTCAGGAGCCCACAGTACTCCCGATGTATCTCAACAAGGTCCCTGTCTCATGCAATTATGAACCCTTTTTTTTAATAAAGGTTCTTAAACATTTTGCCCTCTTGTTGCTAGTTTCACCCACATGTTGACCTTCAATGACTTGTGTACAAGCCCCCCTGTGTCCCACCCAGTCTCATTATTTAATAAATACTTCCTTTTACTCTTATGTGTGATAGAGTGGATGGCCTCACATTTTACCACTGTATTCCATTTGCCATGCTTTTATTCACTAAGCTTGTTAATATCCCTTGATGCCACTCCACATCCTCCTCCACATTTACCATTCCACCTGGTTTAGTATCATCAGCAAACTTGACTATGTCAGTTTGTCACCTCAGCCAAATAATTGGCACATGTCATGGGCAGATGATAGTCCTCTGCCTATCTGAGAATGATCCATTTATTCCCACTCTTTGTTCGGTATCCAATAGCTAATTCCCAGTCCATATCAGGACATTGCCCCTGATTCCATATGTTCTAATCTGAAGGTTAGTTGTTCCCTATTTATCTCCTCCCTTTCTTAAATCGATTGGTCACATTTGCTTCCTTCCAAACCACAGGAGCAATTCCAGAATCTACAGAGCCTTGCAAGATGAAACGCAGAGCAACAGCTATCTTTAAAGCCAACTTAGTTTTAGTTTTAGAGATATAACATGGAAACGGGCCCCTCGGCCCACCAAATCTGCGCCAACCAGCAACCACCCGTACACTAGTTCTATCCGACACGCCATGGACAATTTACAGAAGTCAATTAAGCCCCAAAGCTGCACATCTTCAGAATGTGGGAGGAAACTGGAGCACCTAGTGAAAACCCACAAGGTCCCAGGGGGAATGTACAAACTCCATTCAGACCCCACCCATAGTCAGGATCAAACCTGGGTCTCAGGCGTTGCAAGGCCACAACTCTACCACTGCGTCACTATGCCGCCCATCTTTCTCAGTACTGTCATGTGACCATCGAGTCCTTGGGATGTATCTGCTTTCAAGCTCACCACTATGTCTAGTTTGTTTTAAAATTAATAATAACAGACCAATTGGGATTATATGTGGAGGTTCTTTAGGAGAAGGTTTACTAGAGAATAACTGATATCTAAAACTTTCTGGAATTTGGATGAATCAAGTCTAAAGCATTTAAAGGGTTAACTACAGCAGAAAGCAAAGGAATAGAAGTTTATTCTGAGAAGATTAAACATAGAAAATAAGTGCAGGAGTAGGCCATTTGACCCTTCGAGCCAGCACCACCATTCAATATAATCATGGCTGATCATACAGAATCAGTGCCCCGTATATTGCTGAATGTTAAAACAGGCAGGACTGGTATTTCCCAGGAAAGCATGGATCCCTACTAATACTGGTAGCCTGAGATGGTACATTTGGATTTTTTTCTCATGTTAAAGAAAAAACAAATACGATCTTGTTCTCCAAAATAGTGTGTTGCGCAACGGATCCGTTTAGTTTAGTTTAGTTTATTATTGTTACATGTGCTGAATACAGCATTGTGTAGTATTGTGTAGTATCTAGGACAAAAAACACTATACATGAATTCAATCAAACTGTCCGCAGTGCAATGATAAAGGATAAAGGGGACAATATTGAGTGCAAGTTCTTATAGAAACTTACACAATTCTTAAGGGGTTGGACAGGCTAGATGCAGGAAGATTGTTCCCGATGTTGGCGAAGTCCAGGACAAGGGGTCACAGCTTAAGGATGAGGGGGGAAATCCTTTTAAAACCGAGATGAGAAGAACTTTTTTCACACAGAGAGTGGTGAATCTCTGGAACTCTCTGCCACAGAGGGTAGTTGAGGCCAGTTCATTGGCTATATTTAAGAGGGAGTTAGATGTGGCCCTTGTGGCTAAGGGGATCAGGGGGTATGGAGAGAAGGCAGGTACGGGATACTGAGTTGGATGATCAGCCATGATCATATTGAATGGCCGTGCAGGCTCGAAGGACCGAATGGCCTACTCCTGCACCTAGTTTCTATGTTTCTAAGTCATCTGGTGACTCTAATGTCGGACAAATCTGTCAGAGCTCAGTGAAATGGCAACTGGTCGGTCGTGTTAAACCATCATGACATGCTTCTGCAGAAATATGAAATCTGACACAACATTTGGCATGTCTGCGTTTTCCCATTGTTCCAAGAATACAGTGTTAAATCTGAAATAAAGTAAAGGGTGAGAATCGAGGAACAGAGGACACAGCCTCAGAATAAAATGACGTACCTTTAGAAAGGAGATGAGGAGGAATTACTTTAGCCAGAGGGTGGTGAAACTGTGGAATTCATTGCCACAGACAAGTGTGGAGGCCAAATAGGGAAAGAGGGAAAGATAGATCAGCCATGATTGAATGGTGGAGCAGACAATGGACTAATCCTGCTCCTATGTCTAATGAACCTATAAGGGTGAAATAGACCCACAGTTAGATATCCACTGATGCTTCCTTTCTATGAAACTGCACCACTGCTGTATCAAAATATCTCAACAGTACTTTGCGGAGGGAAGCAGATGGGAGGAAATCATTTTATTGTTATTGTTCTAATTTATGTTTTATAACGACATAAGTGATTCTGTTTTAACAGATTATTTTTTTGTAGCTGTGAGTGCTACAGGGATTTCCCTTGCACACTATATACAATAATGAAAATGAACTGTGAGGAAGCCACGAAGTGTCTGTAAAGGGACAGATTTAGTGAAGTGGGGAAATTTGGCAGTTAGAGTAAAACATTGGGAAATGTGAGATTATTCACTTTAGTAGTATCCAGTATTGCTTAAATAGAAAGGGGATAGAGAATCTTACAGTTCATGAGATTTATGAATCCTTGCACTATTAAAGTACAGCAGGTAAGTAGGAGGATTTGTGTAAGGCTGGTGCTTTGTTGCAAAATGGATAAAATATAAAAAGAAGTCCCTGAAATATACCTGGAGTGCTGCATACAGTTTGGTCTCTTTATGTAACAGGGTGGAAGACTTATTTGCACTAGAGATAACACAAAGAAGGGTTGTGGGATTGTGGGATAAAAGGATTGCCATATGAGAACAAGGTGGCCTAATGCTCGTTGGAGTCCAAAAGATTGAAGGTGATCATATTAAATCCTGTAGGATTCTTTGTAGACTTATCGGGGTCGATCTTCTTCTTCTTCTTCTTCTTCTTCTTCTTCTTCTTCTTCTTCTTCTTCTTCTTGGGGTGGGAGATTGCAACCTTCACGTGGTCCACCCTGTTTCCACTAATGCAATTAACCCGAGGTGCACAAACAGGATCAAATAGACCAAGTTCACCTACAACTTTAGGCTGTGCACGCCATACGCAAGAAGAAGAGGGGCCGATGATAATATATTTCCCCAAGAGGGATACCTAGAGTATGGAAGCATGG
Source organism: Leucoraja erinaceus (assembly GCF_028641065.1). Classification (NCBI taxonomy): domain Eukaryota; kingdom Metazoa; phylum Chordata; class Chondrichthyes; order Rajiformes; family Rajidae; genus Leucoraja; species Leucoraja erinaceus. The sequence goes on along the minus strand of NC_073384.1, from coordinate 58,027,114 downwards.
TTTCAGAGAAAAGGTTCACACTCATAACAGACCCGTGCCTGAATTTCTTCTTTCAAACAATTGCAAAACTTCGGAAATTTCCTGTCCCAACGAGCCGTGGAACTGGAATTGTTGCAGTTATTGAAAACTGAGATAAACAGCTGTTTGGTCTGTAGGGGAGCCAAGGTAATGTACAATAGACAGACAAGTGAAGTTGAGTTACAGGTCATATCAACATGGAAGTTACTGAATCTCAATACCCACTTGGTACATCCCACTACCTCCATCTGTGTCCCTTGTTCTTATGCTGTTACTTAAGTAGACATGTTAATGCTCAATGTTAGTATTTCCTCTTTGAATATTGAATTGTTCTGTACAGGATAGCTTAAAAATCATATTGTGCACAAAGCTAGAAGTATATAGAAACACTGTTTAATTACATTTCAATTGCAAAAAACATTGTGCAATTTCCATACAGAATGTCAGAAGTGTAATAGCATGGCACATGCACATTTTCTGTCCTGAGTTTGCATGTTTGCAGAAATTCTAACGTAAAAGTATCTGTTATTTGCTGAACTAGAGCATGCAACAGGTTGTGAAAAATTTGTTACTCATCAATATCATAGTATACATCTTCCTCCTATTCTTGCAGCAAGATTCTAAATTGGAGAGATACTTCTCTAATTTAAAGTTGTCTCTATGAATTTAGCCTCCTCTGAAATCTATCAGCTAATGGGGAAACAACCTGACTACAGTGAGATTCCCGGTCCCCTGCATGACCTTAGAGTATAACTGGAGACGTTGAATTCTTTCTAGTGGGCAGAGTCACGGTTATTCTGTGAACCAGACCCTTTAGAGCAACAAACCACTGTAACTGAAACCTGGTGGTAAACAGAATATCACCATCGGAAGGTACTGAAAATGAAAGTTTCACAATAGTTTTTAGAAGCCAGTTTGCTACAGTTGGAGGTCTATTCAAGTTCAGTTAGGCGTAGTCATAAGTGGGCTGATTGGATTCACTTTCAACTTGTACAATTGTGAGGTATAATAATGCAATAATGAAACCTAACTAGGATCTACACCACATACTTCTTCTGTCTTCCATACAGTAGATCATTGCAATGGTGGGTGATTTAAAATGTGGTTCTAATCAATTATCTGTTTTATACCATTGTAAGCTAAACATTGAGAATAATAGTTAATGTTACTTAATTCAATTGGTACAATTTAGCTCTGAATTGATCCCATGAATATTATTACACTTTCTGGGAGGCCTTGCTTCAATGAATAAACCTGCTGCATTCCATCCTATATTCCAACACAGATCCTCTCAACTTCTTATTTCATGTCTGTCGCTTTAGAATCTCCACAGTAAAATCCTCATTAACTTTCCCTTAGCCAAAGCTTTATCCATTTTCATTTCTACCCCTTTAATTATCCACATAACCTAACAAATTGTAATGTTAATTCATCTCTATGGATTTAATTTCAGATTCACATGTAATGAAACTAATCTGGTAAATGAATATCTTAGAACACACATTAATTTAAAGAACATTTTAAAATCCTTTAAATATATGGTCAAAACAACCTGGAATATGGCAATCCAGTTGTTAATTAGAGCAATGACATATATCTATTCCCTAAAGTATCATAACTATTCATTTACCATCCTGAATGACAAATTTTCTTTTCTCCAAAATATAACTTAAAATTGTGTGGAATTGGCAAACTGCTCATAAAATGTACCAATCAGTTTCTTCCTCAGCGAGATTAAAACAAATTGGAGAAAATGAAGATGAAGAAAACAATGTTCTAATATTTCCGATAAAACAACATTATTATACAGTATCAGTCTGAAGAAGGGTTTCGGCCCGAAACGTTGCCTATTTCCTTTGCTCCACAGATGCTGCAGAACCCGCTGAGTTTCTCCAGCACTTTTGTCTACCTTCGATTTTCCAGCATCTGCAGTTCCTTCTTAAACATTATTATTCAGTAATTACATTATTTCTAACAGCATTTTAGGGGAATAGGTAGTTTTACAACTCAACTAATTTTAGGTCTCTATTGACAAAGTATAACAGCAAATCAATTAACATTCGTTTTGTACACAATCAGGGAATATATTCTATCAGGGAATATATTCATGCTTTGTCTTAATTGACATGAACATTTATAGAATTCAAAATAGATCCTTAGAGACTGATTCCATAACATGAAACTATCTAATGTAGAAGTTGCATAAATATCTTTATTGGTAATTTTATTTTATTAGTGAAAATAATAAGCTGCCTAGTTTGGATAACAAGGGCTCCCTTGAATCATAACCCATCCCAAAATTATTATGCATTTGATTTGGAATGAACCTGAAATTGGACTCCAGACGATTTGCACAACTCCAGGAATCATTTAATGTACATATTTGTGGATATTTCATTTATTGAAATACCATAGAATATTGTGTAGAATAACTTTGCTGTAATGAGCATCTTGTTTTAACATAGTCTCAGTCCATGGCATAAACATGTACCAGAATTATCAGTATTTCACTTAATTTGAAACGTTCAATTTAAAAAGATATTTTGGAATACGTAATTCCATATGTAAACAAAATAAAACTCACCAGTATGGGTCCCCTCGATTTGAACAGTCAAATGGCAAAATTGGGTACTGAATAATCTATGTCTTACTTTTAAACAAAGCGTATAATTGGGAAGATAAAATCTTTTACGAATTAGTGAAAAACTGTAATCAAAATGTTTGAAAACAGGCAGAGAAGGGGAACTAGGTTTGGTAGAATTTTGAGGATAGCAAAGTTATAGCTGTAATTGAAAGGAAGAGAACAAGGAGGAATTTGAATTTGAGGAATGATGGTGCTATATATATTCTTGGAAAGCATCAGAAACATAGAATGTAGGTGCAGGAGTAAGCCATTTTGGCCCTTCGAGCCAGCACCGCCATTCAAAATGATCAAGGCTGATCATCCAAAATCAGTACCCAGTTACTATTTTCTCCCCAAATCCCTTGATTCCGTTAGCCCTACTCTAACTCTCTCTTACCCACATAGAATATGGTGTGACTGAAACTGGGCTAAAATGATAATAATATGCACACTGTACTTTATCTAGAAAAGCCTTCAGCCACTTAGCTCTGTATTTCTTAAGCTTGTCATGGAAACATAGAAACATAGAAAATAGATGCAGGAGGAGGCCATTCGCCTCTTTCGAGCCAGCACCACCATTCATTGCGATCATGGCTGATCGTCCCAAATCAATAACCCGTGCCTGCCTTCTCCCCATATCCCTTGATTCCACTAGCTGCTAGAGCTCTATCTAACTCTCTCTTAAACCCATCCAGTGACTTGGCCTCCACTGCCCTCTGTGGCTGGGAATTCCATAAATTAACAACTCTCTGGGTGAAAAAGTTTTTTCTCACCTCAGTCTTAAATGACCTCCCCTTTAATCTAAAACTGTGGCCCCTGGTTCTGGACTCGCCCAACATTGGTAACATTTTTCCTGCATCTAGCTTGTCCAGTCCTTTTATAATTTTATACGTTTCTATAAGATCCGTGAAGTGAAGTTATTTAAATTATTTATGTTGTGCAAACCTCTAATTTATCATTTAATAAGCGTTTCCTGCTTTCATGGTTTTGTTAATATATTAGCTCCATGTCAAAGTTCACATCAGGTACGTGTTAAAAGATGTATATGGCTAGAGGGTACAGTGACATTTCGTTTGACATGTATTATATATATCACGCTAGCTTCTACTCAATTCAACAGCTCCAAAACATTGAGGCATTGTAGTTTAGTTACTAATCCAACCTCTCTACTCTTTCAATGTTCAACTATTGTTCCCTGTGTCGATTAACCGAGAATTTCAGCTAAAAAAATGTGCTGGAGGAACGTCGGGTCCGGCAGCACCTGTGGAGGGAATAGGCAGCCGACGTTTCGGGTCGGGACCTTTCTTCAGACTTCCTCGCACCCTGAGAACTCGAAACTGGACACAATCAAAGACGATGAAGTTGTTTCCATGGGCGGGTTGAAACAAACATTTAAGACATTATTTTAAGTACACACATCTGGATAAAGAAACACATTTCACTGATAACCCATTCACTCATATATTAGTGTTCAAGAAGGAACTGCGGATGCTGGAAGATCGAAGGTAGACAAAAATGCTGGAGAAACTCAGCGGGTGCAGCAGCATCTATGGAGCGAAGGAAATAGGCGACGTTTCGGGCCGAAACCCTTCTTCAGATTAGTCTGTTCCGTTCAAATGCCTACGACGTCGTTTGTCTATATGAACTAAAATAAAACCGCTATTTATAACCTAAGCTGTTTAAAGTCAACATTACACCGGCAAAACTTACATTTATTTTAAATACTGTGACCATGCTGATATGAAATATTAATTGGGAATATCAGACCCGATGTACATAGTAAAGTCACTAAAGCATGGACAGCATTCCGCAAGTTACGAATCAACGACTGACTTACAGTGAGTTGTAAAGGTGAATTTTTCGAGTTTCATGTCGCCTTTTTGAAACACCTCTAACGCAGCTCCAACAAGTCAATGGCCAGTTTTGCGGTATTCGGGAATTTACCCGAATCCGTCCAAGTCTGGAGATAGCTGCATCGGTGCTCCCGCATACGGAGGGAACCTGGAAGAACTGAGTCTTCGTTAAGACTAACAAGAGTTGGTTCATTTATAGAGGGTCATAAATCTACCCGCTGAATAAACGCACCAAGTGAGGACGGTGATTGAGAGGATAATACCGCAAAGCAAATTCCTATATTCGTAGTCATCGAAAACAAGTCAATTCACTGATCGCATAATGCATTCGGGACCGCTGGATTCCATCACCTATAGTCACTTGACTTTTATAAATATTTTTCATGTTTCAAGTGTATAAATAAGAGATAAAGAGATTCAAACTTGTCTCAATGTACATGATACACGGTGATCATCGTTTGAATATTACAGTTTCATTTATTCTACTCATACCTGGCGCCTCCTTTGAAGTGTGAAAATCGTATTTTTTGTTATCGGTCAATGAAATATTTATTGTTCAGCATGATGTTACACGAGTAATAAGTAATAAGTTGGATATCTGATTTAAAAATCTTTTGAGGGTATTTGATCAATGATAGATCAACGAGGTACGTTACAATGTAACTGAGAATCCAAACCAGTATAGCAAACTTGAAAGACTGGTGTGTTATTAATATTGCCATAACTTTAAACTGTTCAGTTATTTGGCCGCATGGAATATTGATTCTGTGATTGAAACTCTCAGAAGGTTGTTCCACACTTTCTGTAAGAGTTCGTTACTTCCAATGAATAAAGACAACAGTGTGTGTGATTGTGTGTGACATGATTCAAAATTCGAGATGTATTTTGGATTGTGTTATTGTAAATAGGCCAGTGTGGTAAAGTGGCCCGCGGCGCCGGTTTCCACAATTCCCTGCCATCGATTTGTCTCATTTCAATCACAATGATGATTATTTATAATCTCACAATGTGTACTTTCGGTTCAAAAAGTATCTTTATCAAATGAAAAATAAACGGTCGAGTCAGCACTAAAATACTGTTATGCCTGTTTCTCAAAATGTGACACATATTTTTGAAAACAATATTTTTGTGCCGAGGACGAGTTGTCTATTTTAGCCAAACAGCTTAAAGACCGAAGCTGGGGGTCGTCTCTCATCAGATGCCTGGCGTCTACGGTCATTTCGTTGTTCGGGGCCACATTTGCTCATTACTATGCCATGACTGGGTTTAATCAAAGTGATCTGGTCCTGTTATGGTTCGCGGTGCTGAGTTCCCTCACTGAGAGCAGCGTTGCATCACCACATGTAAAGCTTCCCCGCTCTATAAATAGCAAATACGTCAGTTGCTAGGCTTGTAAATACCAAAGCTCACACTCACTATATAAGGGCAGTGATGCAACCCCGAGCGGTGTTCCGCAACTTTTTCGGAAAGTGCACAGGTCGGGCGGCAGAGCTGCTCCCGGAGCGAAGCGAAGCAGCAGTGGTTCCCGGCGGCCAGAGGTAGTCCACCGAGAGGTAGGTCCGCCGCCAGCCGCGGCTTGACTCAGCCCGGGGAACACTCACTATAGTCAGACTGCAGAAAGCTGCGTCTATCTTCAGTTGCTCCATACACATCGCGCCGGCCGGGCCGGGGACACTCACACTGGGCTACGGAGTGGATCTGGTTTGAGAGGTAGCGAGGGCTATATTTCCCAGTTTTTTTATGAAATGTTGATGCCTATTTTCAAGGAGGGGGCACGGGAAACGCTGCCGTCCTGTAGTCCACCCAGTGCGGGGACCGGGGAGACATTCATCCCAGTCCCGGGTCGGCAGCGGGATCTGGTCCCGGTGGCTGTTGCTGTTGCTGAGATTAGTCCCGGGACTCTGGGATAAGGGGAGGCTGTGGCGAGCATTCCTGTCCCGTACAGGATCCCCTCGAATCGCTACAATTGTTGCATTTTGCCTGTTGACTTGAGTGAATGATGCTGATCATGGCGACTTCTCGCCCTGACAGCTCACACAGGGGGCTTTGTTTTATTTTTCATTGACCCCCGCCCGCCGTGGTGAAAGTGTGTAAATATTCTGACTGTGATCGGACAACCCCTCCACTCCACTCCACTCCAACCCCCCTTCATAGTTAACCAGCAGTCCACATCTGCTTAGTCAGAGCGCAGAGAAGCGGCATCACTGGTCAGATGACACGGTGGAGTTTCCTGTAAAAAGGGCTGAAGTTTCCAATCCCCGCCTTGCTGCAGATAGTTGCAAAGTTCAGCCGTTGCAGTACTCCGTTTACACGTATGGTGGAAACACACAGGCTTGTGAGAGGCGCAGGCTTCCTGTACGCCCCACTGTGGGCTATGTATGTGCCATTTCTTGTCCGAGTGGTTCCCTTTGCTTATCACAGCCGGTGCATTAAACGTCAGAGTAAACGCACTTCTAAACTGTCGCTGTCACCAGCCGCTATTAGCGTTGGGCTATTGAAAGGGGGACTTGTTCGTCTTTGACTCCTGCCCACAGCGGATGGACGATCAGATATACAGAAGGAGCTTTATCTAGAGGGTTTTAAACAAGGCACCCGGGAAAATCTTCAGTCCCCACCTTAAAGACTGCTTTCAGCTAATGTAGCGTATCATCCTCCCGATTTGAAATAAATACCAAATACATGACTCTTAGGATACGCTAGAATTTAGAAGATTGAGGGGGATGTTATAGAAACTTACAACATTCTTAAGGGGTTGGACAGGCTAGATGCAGGAAGATTGTTCCCGATGTTGGGGAAGTCCAGGACAAGGGGTCACAGTTTAAGGATAAAGGAGAAATCTTTTAGGACCGAGATGAGAAAAAAACATTTTTCACACAGAGAGTGGCGAATCTCTGGAACTCTCTGCCACAGAAGGTAGTTCATTGGCTATATTTAAGAGGGAGTTAGATGTTGCCCTTGTGGCTAAAGGGATCAGGGGGTATGGAGAGAAGGCAGGTACAGGATACTGTGTTGGATGATCAGCCATGATCATATTGAATGGCGGTGCAGGCTCAAAGGGCCGAATGGCCTACTCCTGCACCTATATTCTATGTTTCTATGTCTATGTGTAGTTCGAGGCTACTAATGTGTTGATGGATACCAAATTATCTGTCAACGCTCCCACTATATCTCTGGATTAGTTATGATTCCTCAAACATTCAAAACCCCACAGATTAGCATTGAAAAATTTCCGATGGTTTGATATACAGGAAGAGTTTTACAGGTTTATAAGTTTAAAACAAAGCTGGAAATCTGTAAGGAAAGTAGAACCTACATGCTGGAAAACAAAACCCAGCAAGTCCAACAGCATCCATGGAACAGTTAATGTTTGAGGCTGAAGAGTTGATTCCTCCACTCAGACTGACTAGTCACTGCTCCCCAGGGTCAAAGTCAACGTGAACAAGCTTTTGTGAGACCATGTGTCTTCATGGCTTGAAAGATTTAACAAACAAGCAATGACATTTGTTGCTCTTCAAAGAACAAATGTTAAGGGAAAAGCTTCCTAGAGAAAGAAAGGCTGACAGGCTGCGTTGATTGTGTCAAGGGCAAGAATGGTGTAGCAGGATGAATAACTGGTGCATTCTCTGTACTTCATAAGGCAAAATAAAACTTTGCCTTAAGTTCAGATCAGAGATATTTTCTTCTGTGGTGAGTTACCTGAAACGTCACCTATTTTCGTTGCTCCATAGATGCTGCCTCACTCGCTGAGTTTCTCCAGCATTTTTGTCTAACTTCGATTTTCCAGCATCTGCAGTTCCTTCTTAAACCTATAGAAAGAAATATCATTTGCAGATATTACTATCTTAAATAATTAATTTGTCTTTTTTTAAAATAAATATGCTATATTGGTAGGAAAAGGATGTTTTGTTTTGAAAGGTGTCAGCTGGAATGCAAAACATCCTTTACAAAAGACAATAGGTGCAGGGGAAGGCCATTCGGCCCTTCTAGCCAGCACCACCATTCAATGTGATCATGGCTGATCATCCCCAATCAATACCCCATTCCTGCCTTCTCCCCATATCCCTTGACTGCGCTATCTTTAAGAGCCCTATCCAGCTCTCTCTTGAAAGCATCCAGAGAACCTGCCTCCACCACCCTCTGAGGCAGAGAATTCCACAGACTCACAACTCTCTGTGAGACAAAGTGTTTCCTCGTCTCCGTTCTAAATGGCTTATCCCTTATTCTTAAACTGAGGTCCCTGGTTCTGGACCCCCCAACATCGGGAACATGTTTCCTGCCTCTAGCGTGTCCAAACCCTTAACAATCTTATATGTTTCAATAAGATTCCCTCTCATCCTTCTAAACTCCAGAGTGTACAAGCCCAGCCGTTCGATTCTCTCAGCATATGACAGTCATATGACAGCATTACATTTGGTTAAGAAACTGTATTCCAGAGCTCCTTCATTTCTTCTACCAGTTTGACGCATCTCATGAATTGGACATCAGTATCTCCAAATGGTAAAAAACCCCACAAAGTGCTAGATTAACTCTGCATGTCAGGCTGCATTTCTGGAGAACCCTTCTGCAGTCTGAAGAAGGGTCCTGACCTGAAACGTCAACTATCCATGTTTTCCAGAGATGCTGCCTGACCCTGAATTACTCCAGCATTTTCCTTTTTTTTGCTCAAGTTTCCAGCATCTGCCATTCCTTGTATCTTCTCTCTAAATTGTAATTTGTTTCGAGGTTTCTTTAAGGCAGGTGACAGGCTACTTTGATTGTGTCAAGGGCAAGAATGGTGTAGCACGATGAATTAACTGGTGCATTCTGTGTACCTCATAAGGCAAAATAAATCTTAGCCTTAAGTTCAGATCAGAGATATTTTCTTGAGTGGTGAGTTAAAACTAAAAGCAATGATATTGGTTTTAGCTTTCTTACCCTTCCAGCCTATTTAGTTTGTAAATCACTTTTCCACTGTAGTATTAATGTGTATAAATATTGTCATGTGCACTTATAAATATGTATTCATGCCTAATACTATAATGGAAAAGTAACAAGGCAAAATACTTCAATGGCATGATTCAATTAATAAACACTTTCACATTTTAGTATCATTTTGCACTTGATGGCATCTGGTTTCTATTTGGCACTTTGCTTTTCCTAAAAGTTCAAATCATAAGGCTTTCTTTGTAATAGTATACAACTGAGAATTAAATCTACCCAGAGTAATTCTTTATTGTCATCATTCTCATGTCAAATCATGGCCATTGTGCAGATCAGCCAGGCACTTGCTCCATGAAATGGAAACATCCTCAGCAGGTCAGGTGGCACTTGTGTTGAGAGAGTGAATGCTTCAGATTGCTGAGCTGTCATCAGAATTGGAAAAATGAGAAAACGAGTATGTTTTAGGTTGGAAAGAGGTCTTTGGGGTGGAGAGAATGAAGACATGTCTGTGCAAAGGTGAAGAGCAAGAGTTTATATGAAGGGCCCCCCGATACTGGAACAGTGATGTGGTAGTTGCCTGTTGCAGCGCACTCCTGGACAACAAACTCAGTGTCACAGCACTGATGACACCAGGGGCTTACAGGTAAGTAAAATACTTGGCTAAATCATTAGGGGAGGAAGGGCAGATGTAGGGGTCATTTCCCATGACTTTGCTGCCCCTTCCTGCCAATCTGCTGACTATTCTTTCTCCTTAATGATCAGCTGGTAACCTGATCCCCAAGCCCAAAAAATTAGAATATGACTCGGTCTGAAGAAGGGTCTCGAGAGAAGTTTCCTGACCCACTTAGTTACTCTGGCATTTTGTGTCTATCTTTTGTGTAAACCAACACCTGCAGTTCATTCTAATATACATTTGTTTCCTGAACAATCATTGCCAGGTACAGCCCACCTCCTCATCAAATGATATTAATATCCTTTATTCCATACCAAATGCCGTGGCGCTTCCCTCCACTCTCTCCCTCCAAGCGCTCTCCAGCTCCGACCTTTTCCTCTACCCATCTGAAACAGTATTTGACTGAGATTCAGGAATTGAGGCCACAGATGAAAGCACATAGATCACTCCAAGGATCTAGCTTTGGAAAAGCAAGAGAGGGCAACACATTTTTAGCATGAAAATGGCAACACTTCTTTGTTCCACAGCTTCTGCACTATTTCTTTGCATGATGATGATCTATTGCAAATTCTAGACTTTGATTTTATTTCAGTTAAATATTGCATCATTCTAAACTCTGCAATTTTGGATGTAGAAACTAACGTTTGCAAAAATTGTAAAGTTTCCATAACATGTTTCAAGAATGGTGACCAATTTTTATTAAGTGTTTTATGAGAGTCAATGATGAATTTCATTTATCAAAACGATATTGACACAAACTCTGCACTGAAAATAACATGTATTCAAATACCATAAAAGAATTCCTAAAAAGGCCAAAATGCTGGAGTATCTCTGGGTCAGGCAGCATCTCAGGGTCAGGAGAACATGGAGAGGTGACGTTCTGGGTTGTTACATTTCTTCAGACTCATCATTGTTTAGATATGTATGGCATCCATTTCTTCTTAATTTTTTGATATGTTTTAAAAGTGAATGGACTAAATAATAATGGAATGACTACATTAGCTGGGCTGCGAAGGGCTGTTACCTGAAATGCTACTATAAAATTGTAAGTGCACTATAATTGTATAACATTTTGGAAAAAGTTTAATCTAGAAAGAGTCAGAAATAATTAACATAATGCAAATTGCAATGCATTTATTCTGTTTTGTGGATACCAGAATAGAAAGAAAATATTAATAAGAAATTAATTTTTGTTTAAATCTCCATTGTTGGTTGATTCATATATACTCAATAGTTGGATGTCATAGTGCAGTTTTGGTGATTAAGTTTGGACTGGGGTTCACTTCAAAATGTTATTAGAGCATGGTCAATCTTGGCCAGTCATTGTTAAAGGTGACTAATGCAAATCTGTTTTCTACCTAGTTGATGAGTTCTAGGGAGGAAATTCCACAAAATGCAGTCATTCATGTTTTTGGAGTAAAATTGAGAGGATAAAATACCCTGTACTAAAGCAGCACTGAAGCTGAAAGTGAAAGGTGAACTCTTTGAGCATTGAAGGTATTTGGTTATGGTGCATTGCCTTTTTTTATTTGGAGATGATGAAATCTCCTGCACATCATTTCGTCAAGCCTTATTCATTTGTTCCTTTGGTATATGATTAATTTGGAATCAACTACACCGATGGGTATACATTTCCATTCTTATGAAATATTTCCTAAATTTTTTTTTGAATTTTAAATTCCTTTTCGTGATTATCTTGTATTCACTGTTGCTGTGGTGGAACAGTTGGTTCATCTATGTCTTTCCTTTGTTGAGGAAATAACCTATTTCTTTGGGTCTTTCCTGATAGCTGTGCAGTCTGTTATTTTCTGGAGAATCTTTCTTTCACTTTGGGGCGGCACAGTGTTGCAGCGGTAGAATTGTTGCCTTACGGCGCCAGACACCTGGGTTCGATCCTGACTACGGGTGCTGTCTGTAAGGAATTTATATGTTCTCCCTGGGACCGTGTGAGTTTTCCCCGGGAGTTCATGTTTCCTCCCACACTCCAAAGACTTACAGGTTTGTAGATTAATTGGCTTCAGTAAATTTGTAAATTGTCCCTAGTGTGTAGGATAGCGTTAGTGCATGGGATGTTTGCTGGTCAGCGCGGACGCATTAGGGCCGATGGGCTTGTTTCCGTGCTGAATCTCTAATTTAAAAACTTTATGCAGCATGGCAAAATTAATATTTTATGTTTAATGTCTGATGACCTAGCCACAGTTACTTCCTGAACTAAAATTGAACTTGGCCTTTATCTGATGTGCAGAATGTGTTTTGCACAATGGACTAATGCCTAATCAGATATCAAGAGATTAGAACTGTAACAAGAAGTTAGAACCTCTTGCTTTAAGAACTGGTTATCATGGTTCACTCCCTATTTAGAGGTGGTTGTAGAATATTAACTGTGCATTTCCAGACTACTTTCAGTGGACATATCTGTGTATGAGCTGGTGTTGTTACCATGCATTCTCCATGGCAGATAATTTCACAATGGGCTGGACAATAGGAATAGGGTGTAAAGACTTCCAAACCCTATAAACTTAATGGAGTAACTCAGCGGGACAGGCAGCATCTCTGGATAGAAGGAATGGGTGACGTTTTGGCTCGAGACCCTTCATTCATCTGTTCATCTCTCTCTACATCATCGTCTATATCTCTCGTTCCCCTTTCCCATGACTTTCAGTCTGAAGAAGGGTCTCAACCCGAAATGTCATCCGTTCCTTCTCTCCAGAGATGCTGCCTGTCCCGCTGAGTTACTCCAGCATTTTGTGTCTGTCTTCGGTGTAAACCAGTATCTGCAGTTCCTTCCTTCACCTATAAAATGAATTCCTTTTTTTAAATAAAGGGCATAAATTAATCCTACACTTCCTCGATAACCGAGGAAATTAGCAATCACAAGCGTTGTTAATATGTGCAGCATTAACAACTCAGTTAAAATGTTTTTTTAATGACCAAAGATTGCTATCTTGGAATCTGTACTAAATGAAAACTTGGCTGTTTGCCAAGCACCAAGCATGCCATTTGGAGGAGGGAAATACAATTTGAACTTCGGGGAAATGGCATTCACTAAACTTTCCAGGAAGAAAATTGATCAGTGGAGGTTACTCCAGATCATTTGCATTTAAAAGCTCATTTGTCACCATGGGTTAACTGGCCACATGTTAAGAAGTGTCTTTGTTCCTTTGAGATTTGCCCTGTATTCCCTCAATTTTCCATTTTAGGGGCATTGTTTTCAATATAAATAGACCCATTCAACAAAAAGCTCGTGAGACAAATCTATGACTTGATGATGACATTTGTCATGGTGTATTTTGTACATTTTGGAGTTTCGTTTTGAAGAAAAAAGTACATGGACATTTTTTCTTTGTTATTTGCAACTAAAACATCACCTCTCTGTGCAATTATGGGTCATTTTGGGAGTGTTAGTGCTGGATGTTATTGGAAAACATTCAATGCACCTCTGCTGGCTAAATTGGGCTCATCGATTTTCAACATAGAATCCATAGAATTCATGAAACTTGGACAGAACTTAGTGATTACTCCGCTATACTTTCTAAAATATTTAATCTGGAAAATGAGTTGTTACTGCGAAGTTCTGTTTATTAAAATTGCAGAGAAGCCTCCTAACAACGAATAATACTTAAACCTGGCCTTGTAGCACTTCCTCCTCTGTCACATATCTATATTTGATCCGGAAATGGCTATGTTTAAAAGTTGATATCATCTTTACTACTACGCATTTCCATCTTGGGTTAAAATAAACGTGTATATTTACAGTGCACATAATGCCATTATTTGAAAATGAATAAACATAATTTATTCTCTGGAGATTTAGAAGTTTTATAGAGCCAGTGAACATAGACTACATCACTGGCTCAATGGAACTTATTGAGAGCAGGTTCCGTTGTTGTGGGTAGCCAACAATGTCATTTTGTGAAAGTAATGGCAAATAGTGCCTACAAAAAGAGCTTAATATAATGCCCTCACCAGAATCGTGGCTAAAACTCAGCAGGTCTAGTGGTGCAAACCATTGTCATCATAAAAACCATGTAGTAGTCAACTATCTTGGCAATTGAGTTGACAACTTTTTAATGAAGGAAGAGCAGAAGCTCTATTATCAGAAAGGTTTTGCATCTGAGTGTTAAATTGTCATGGGCTGTAATCCAAGCCTTTAATGTAAACCTTGGTGTGTTGTCTTATGATTACTTAGTAAATTCCATTTTATGGGTTTTCAGCTTCTAAATTGTTAATGCATCTGATGAAAACCACTTATCAGAGCAGATTAGGCTCTGCGGAATGTTTCAGTCTATGCGTCATGGTTCTTGCATTCATCTTGGTTCTGAGCGCCGAGTGTAATAGGCAGCTGTATTGAGCAAAGGCGGTTAATTTCTCATCCTTTAATCACAGACATCTTTAACTTACATTCACATCGTGCATGCTAGTAATTGTGACCCACCTGTTGGTTCTTGCCTGCTGATGATGCAAGACTAGCAGACTGTTGTCTCATGAATTTTTATGATCAAGTCAAATATCACCCTTTTACAAATTGGTTCTTTTGTTAATCTTATGTACATTTTGTTTAAGAAAATGCTGGTTATATCCTTTTATTTGCAGCACAGCTGAAGTTTGGTGTTCTTGGTTGTTAAAGGAATTTAGCAAATTAGGGTAGACTCTGGTCAGTGACAAAGTGAAGTGATTGCAACAGCTAGTTGTTACTGTACACACACTTAAGGGACCTGTCCCACTGTGGCGACCTAATTGGTGAGTTTGGAAGAGTCTAGGAGAGTTTGAAAAAGTGACATGTTGAAGACCTCCTTCGACTATGTAGAAGACCTCCTTCAACCTCCTTCGACTATGTTGAAGACTATAGCTTCGGGAACATTGGACACTATCTTCGACTACCTTCGATTATCTTCGAATACCATCGATGACCTATGAATAACATGCCGACCTACTATGACCTACTTCGACTAAACCTACGAGTAAAAAAAAATATTGATTTTTTTCCATGGCGACCTTTTTTTTACTCACAGGCATTTTTCAGCATGTCGAAAAATACGCCACGTCCTAGCTGAGGCCTCGAGCACATGGGGACTACTCTCGAGCATGAAGGAGAGGTACAAAGACCTCCTAGGACCTCGTGTCGACCATGCTGCGAGTACGAGTCAAGGGCAAACTCTTCTAAACTCGGCAATTAGGTCGCCGCAGTGGGACAGACCCTTTATTTACAGACCAGGCTTCTTTAGGATGGTGAAAAACATCTCCTCAAGGGTCTCGACCCAAAACATCACCTATTCCTTCGCTCCATTGATGCTGCCTCACCCGCTGAGTTTCTCCAGCATTTTTATCTATCCTCAACAGATAGAGCAGTTTGGATTTTCATGATGACAAAGAAAGTGCCAAGGAAGATGAAAACAGTGAGAAAATTGTGTTTTGTACTGACAGGTGAATTATTAAAATTATGGAGTTCAGCAGCAGAAATGTCTTGTGTTCAAAAGTAACCAAGTCATGGACTAAAATTGGTATTGCATTCACGAGGAACAGGTAGCAACCCAATGATTACATTCAAACATTATTTAATTGGCATCATTGGAATCTCGCATCTGAAATTAGGCATCTCTTGCACTGAACGGTTGCTCTACATTCCAGTACCTCTCTCTGGTGAGATGTTGACATTGAAATGTTAGAATTGCTGAGAACAGGAGCTACTCCCTTGCCCTGGGCTCTTCACCGTGCTTCTCCTGAGCGACGTCAACACATTTTACCCATTACCTCTTTCATTTATCATAAACCATAATGCAATGATGCTTTAAGAAGTTTATCCCAAGTTGAACAGACATGACCCACCAAATACCCCACTCAGAGAGGTGGGTAACCTGATAGTTAGCCAATTTGTTGAGCAGGAGGTTATTTCCTGACTGGAATAAACCTTGGCTCTACTAAAGTTAACCCCTCCCTGTTGCCACCTTCATATCTTTCTCGTGGGAATTTACATCAGTGCTCTTGTACACATCGCAACGCTCCAGTAACTTGATGCAATCTAGACTTCGGTCCGTGCCAGACCAGCAGAATTTCCAGATTGCTGGATGTTATTCCTATTAATGCCTCAACATACTTTATACACTTTTTTGGGGTGTTGGGCAGTATTACAATAAAGTTTTTAGTGAAGCAGGTAAGTTTAAAAGGAGCATGGATAGTGAGGCGGAAAGGTGCGCAGGAGGTAAAGCATTATTACTGTAAGTCAGGTGATAAATCAGTTGGTAGGAAATGTAGACTTTTAAGGTTTAGAAGCTTAGCATTATAGAGATAGCAAGTAGCTTTGCATCATTCATTGCAATTGATTATAGGATTAGGATGGTACTGGCAGCAATTGTTAAGAATGGAGGTGGAAGTGCATGTACAGTGTGGAACACTGAGTTCTGACACAAAACATTCCTAGGTGCTTATGTGGCAGTAATAAATAATTGATCATTGAGGTGATGACAGGGCTGCATCGAGCAAGTGTTCGCACTGCGTTGTCAAGGAACAGCTGCCTTCTAATCTCTTGGCTATATTAGATTTTTATAAAACCACTTGCGGTGTGACATCACATCTCTCCATTGACAACTCCTTGTTGCTTAGATGCGTACAACATTCTTCAAATTGTCCGTTGATGTTAATTCCAGTATAACTCTTGGCTTGCAGCATCTGCTGGAAAAGGAGCTCATTCATTAGTGACTAACGGAGAACTTGAACCACTGGTTGACAAGGCTTCATAATTGGAGTAGACTCGGGTGAATTAAAAAGCTTTTGACTGTGCCTCGGTACACGTGACAATAATGTAAACTAAACAAACTTAGAATAATTCCAATTCATCTTTCACAAACAATTTAGAATCCACAAAATGTACTGAAAAATTCTAAAGGGCCTGTCCCACTATATGTGGTAATTCAAGAGTTCTCCCGAGTTCTCTCCTGATTCGAGCTTGTGTAATGTACGTAGGAGCTTGTGGATGTCATGTAGCGGCTCGTACGAGTAACGGTAGGTACTCGGGAAATCCGATAAACACTGAAAAATGTCCACGAGTAAAAAAATAATTATTTTTATTTTTTATTTTTTTTATTAGAAGTAAGTACAGTCATATGGCACCAAAGTGCCTAATATATATTTTCATAATACATTTTATGTACAACTTCTTTTTTTTTTTTTTTGTTACATTGAAAAAAGATTAGAATAAGAAAAAGAAGTTAGATAGTAAAGGATAGAAAGATATGAAATATATAGTGTGTGAAGAAAGAAAACGAGTAAATGAAGAAAGTTGAGAGAGAAAATAGAGAAAAGAAAATAAAATATAAAAGAAAAGGAGATCATTATTTATAATCTTGACCAACCCTCGTCCAGTCCTGAAACAGTTATTTTTTACAATTGTGTTGCACCATATGATTCCAAAAAAACGACGAATGGAGACCAACTCGTTATGAATTGGTCTGATTTATCCATTAGGAGGAATCGCATTTCCTCAAGATGAGCGGTGTCCAACATACCTGCAATCCACATTTTAAGCGTTGGTATTGATGTACCCTTCCAAAATTTAAGTATTAATTTTTTTGCTATTATTAAACCATAGTTAAGGAATAGATTTTGAGATGTGTTCAATTTATTCCCATCTTCCATTACATCAAATATAATCATTTCAGTATTAGGTTCCATTCTTGTCTTGGATAATTTTGTAAGTATTTCAAAAAGATCATTCCAAAATCTATAAAGTTTTAATGCAGGAAACTAAGGAGTGTGTTATAGTTGCCTTTTGGGCTAAACATTTATCGCAAGTGGCGGATATATTTGGATAAAATTTGTTCAATCTTGTTTTTGAATAATATAATTTTAAATTGAATTAGATTATGTCTTACATTAATTGAACATTTGTGAATATATATCAAGTATTTTTCCCATTTAACCTTCGTAATTTTTATCATTAGTTCCCGTTCCCACTCTTCTCTAAGTACCTCTGTCGATGGTAGGTCTATATTTAGAATACTATTATATAAATATGATATTAATTTTTGTGAGTCAGCTTCAATATTCATTGCTTCTTCCAATAAGTCAGGAGTTACTTTTTGATATCCTTGTATATATTTTTTCATGAAATCGCAAATCTGAAGATATTTAAAATATTGGTTGTTTTTCAATTTAAATTTTAATTGTAATTGTTGGAATGATAGTAGGTTTCCCATTTCGTACATATCCCCGATCCTTCTAATTCCGAGACTTTCCCATTGGTTATATGTCTTATCAATAAGAGATGGTTTAAATAAAGGGTTATTCGCTATTGGCATTAACAGTGATAGATTTCTTAATATTAAAGATAATTTTATTTGTTTCCAAATTCTTATTGTACCATATATAATTGGGTTCTTCTTATATATTGTGTTATTCAGTTTTTTTGGGAAGAAGAGGATCGTTCCTATAT
The DNA here is from genome assembly GCF_028641065.1 of Leucoraja erinaceus. Lineage (NCBI taxonomy): Eukaryota > Metazoa > Chordata > Chondrichthyes > Rajiformes > Rajidae > Leucoraja > Leucoraja erinaceus. Next base: position 58,008,599 of record NC_073384.1, on the reverse strand, counting down.
TACAAGGATGGCAATCCTCCTTCTCCATTTTTATCCATTCTGTCTGTTGGGTAGAACTATCCAACCAATAAATCATATTCTTAATATGCACTGCCCAGTAATAATACATAAAATTCGGAAGTGAAAGTCCCCCGACCTCTTTTGGTTTACATAAGTGTTTTTTTGTGATTCTATATGATCTATAGTCCCAAATATAATTAGTAATATTAGTGTCTAATTTTAAAAATATATATTTTGGTATATATACCGTTATAGACTGAAATAGGTATAGTAATTGTGGTAGGACGATCATTTTTATTGCATTTATTCTACCTAATAATGATAAGGGAAGAGTTTTCCAAAATTTAATCAGCGTATTAAGTTTTTTTATTTAATAAAGGTATGAAATTAGCGTTGAATAATGCTTTATATTTTCTAGTTATCTGAATACCCAAATATTTAAATTTTTCTGTTGCGATTTCAAAGGGGAACTTCAATAAGTGTGTAGGTTCTTGAGGTTTTAATGTCATGATTTCACTTTTATTCCAGTTTATTCTATATCCAGAAAAAGACCCAAATTCCTCTACTAAATTTAATAAATTTGGTATGCTCGCTTGTGACTTTGTAATATATAAAAGTGTATCGTCTGCATATAATGAGATTTTATTCTTTGAGTCCCTGGTATTATAGCCCTGAATATTCGGATGAATTCTTATACTTTCAGCCAGGGGTTCTATCATAAGGGCAAATAGCAGGGGTGATAGTGCACATCCCTGCCTATTACCCCTTGATAGTTGAAATTTTTGAGATAACATGTCATTAGTTAAAATTTTTGCCATCGGTTTATCATATAATAATTTTACCCATGTTATAAAATTCTCTCCCATATTAAATTTTTGTAGTACTTTATATAAGTATTGCCACTCTACCTGATCAAATGCTTTCTCTGCATCCAAAGAAATAATTGATATATCTTCTTCCTCTACTTTATGCGAGTACATTATATTAAACAGGCGTCTCAGATTATTAAATGAGTATCTTTTGGGTATAAACCCCGTTTGATCAAGGTTTATCAATTTACTATTTGCTTAATCTTCTTGCTAAAATCTTTGCTAACATTTTCTGATCTGTATTTAAAAGTGATATAGCTCTGTACGAGCTGTCAAAAAATAATTTGGATGATTTTTAAAAAAAACTTATTTTTAACTTATTATTCGTACGAGCCCCTATGTACCCGCTACGCACGTTCATCACACAAGCTCGAATCAGGGGAGAACTCGGGAGAACTCTTGAATTACCTCGTACAGTGGGACTGGCCCTTAAGCGTTCGAAGAAAAGTTGGCATGGGAAGGGAAACTATGTGAAAGCACTCCACATTTAAATTCTTTCATCCATCACTGCTCCCGTTTCATTGTTTGAATGTCATTCTGTTGTCTGAGATTACTGTATTTAACAAAGAGCTGAGACACAGAAACTAATGTCTCTGGTGTGTGCTGATTAGGCTGATTTCAGCCAGTAATTCATTGTGTTGTGCCAACAATTGCTTTGGCAACCTATGTTGTAAAAGGCAAATAAGGGTGAACGACCTTCAACTTTGAGTCTCAAACGTAAGATTAATAAATTGGAATAATAGAGCCGAGGAATAGTTTTCTAAACTAACCTCTATAGTGTTTTTTTTTTAAATTAGTGCCTGATTGAAAGATAAATATCTGAATGCAGACCTGTTTCCCTGAGGATTTTAAGATATACTAGACCAAGTGCAGACCTGTTGGGTCTGCTCCCCCAATGGTGTGATTCCCCCAACCCAATATTCCACCATGCACCCATCTCCTCCAATGGAATTGAAGCCGTTGCCGAATGTAAGCTTCCAGCACTCCCCTGCCTCCCTGAATTGCACCTCCCCTGCCTGCTGCAGCAGTGAAAAGTTCAGTGTTCCTGTCTTGCAACTTTGTTTCGAAGTGTGTTGGAAGCTGATAGGAAGGAGCAGCCGTCAACGAATCAAAAGGCAGGAAGGGATCCGTACTGCAGGCGGACGGACGGCGGACGGATTTGAGTTTTATGTATTAATAGATGCATGAGTTTAATGAGGATACGAATGGAACTGCTTCACGGATAATTTCTCTGTGAAAAGGGTCTAAGTTCGAACCATTTCTAACCATGTCATATTTGATTATGAGCTTTTATTTGATTATGGCACTATTATTTGAGATATTTCAGCCTTGGCAGTATCTGACTTTACCCTGTCTCAGTGGGTACATGCAATGAGCTGCCAAATGAGGTAGTTGAGGCAGGTACTGTAACAAGAGTTAAAAGACATTTGGACAGGTACATGGATAGGAAAGAGGTAATCAGATCTGGGCCATATACATGGGAGCATGTGGGAGCATGTGTAGATGGGGCATTTTGGTTAGCAGGGCAAGTTGGGCCAAAGGGCCTGCTCCCATATTGTTTCACCCAACAACTCTTTGACTATGACTCAACTTTTCTCCCAAAAGCTTCAGGCATGCATTGCTGCTTTCCAGACCTGGCCTTTTCAACAGATTCCTGGCCAATTTATTTTGTTGTATTCTCCATACACTTGTGTCATTCATAACTGTTTGTTCTTTATTTCTTATTTGCTCCTTTACATTTTACACATGTGCTTGCTGACAAATGTTGGCTCCTGGTTAAACAACTCAAATTTAATCTTGTCATCTTTCTATTCAAATTTATGAACTGGCTTTTTGCTTTTTCTGTAATTTCCTCCATGACTACAATCTTCCTGAATATCTATACCTGTCCAATTCTGTTATATTAATCACCCTGCCCTTTAATCATTCCACCACTGGTGTCTGAACCAAGGCTCGACCCTCTGAAATGTTCTTCCTAAGCACCACGCAGCCCTGCTTCTTTTATGATCCTTCCTAAAAGCTACCGAGCTTGTGGTTATCTGTCAAAATTATTTACACGTGACTGACTCAGTCAAAATATGGCTGAGGTGTTTCTGTGATACTTTGGGTTGTTGTGCGACCACAGAAACGTTCAGAGCTATCATTGGCCTTGCCGTTGAGTGTGTAAACTGGTACTGTTGCAATGTGAGGGGATTTGAGGGCCAATGGGAGGAAAGCGGAGTGAGTATCAACATGAGGTAGACACAAAATGCTGGAGTAACTCAGCGGTTCAGGCAGCATCTCTGGAGAAAAGGAATGGCTGATGTTTTGGGTCGAGGCCCTTCTTCAGACTGATGTCACGGGAGGGGGGCGGGACAACGATAGAATGTAGTTGGAGACAATAAGACTAGTGGGGCAACTGGGAAGGGGAGGGGATTGAGAGAGAAAACAAGGGCTATCTGGTTAGAGAGGTCAATGTGCATACTGCTGGGGTGTAAGCTACCCAAGCGAAATATGACATGCTCTCCCTCCAATTTGCGCTGGGCCTCACTCTGACAATGGAGGAGGCCCAGGACAGAAAGGTTAGATTGGGAATGGGAGGGGGAGTTGAAGTGCTGAGCTACCGGGAGATCAGGTTGGTTAAGATGGTCTGTATCAGCAAATCAGACTATATCCTGGGAAAAGCTAATGAATTAAAGATGCCGTAAACTGAGCCAATATCAGCCTCTTTGACACAGCTATGTAAGCTCTAAATTGTTTTCATCTTTTCAAAATGCCTTGGGGTCCTGTTACTAAGTGAAGTCCAAGGCCATGTGGTCTTGCCTCCTATCACCCCAAACACCAGGTATAGCAGTTGTCCATTCCAGCTGATATTTGGTGTGGATAGACATTGAGTGACTTACCTTGACTGATAAGCGGCAGGCAGGCGTGGGGGTGTAACTAAAAAAAAGTTAGAAACAAACATTGAAAATGTTAACCAAATTGCAAATAATAATTTTAGCTTCAATGTTTTTTTTGACCAGGCAAGACCGACATGCTGCAACACATTGGTCAAGGATCTGCATCAGATGTCAGCACCACTGCAGTTGTTCCATGTACCTCACCCTCCATGTCTTTGGTATTTGATGAGTTTACCTACATTACACCTTTGGTCAAGGAAGAGCTGCGATTTGCCATTCAAAGCAAACGGATATCAAATGGAGCGCCAAGCATGGAATTTGTCACAGGAACTGAGAGCTCAAGTGACACAGTGGAAAGACGGGTATGTTAAATAAACAAATATCTTGTAAGCAACAGGGCAGACACAATTTGATCTTTCGACACTACATCCATCTCGCAACTATTAGAAAATGAGTTTGGATATTCATTCTTGCAGTTGACCCCACGTGAAGATGAAAGGAGAAGCAGGAGACGGGAGAGAAACAAAATAGCAGCAGCTAAATGTCGAAATAAAAAGAAGGAGAGGACCGACACATTGCAAAAAGTAAGTCCATGTATAATCAATAAACACTTTTCATTTGCACTGATGTATGAACGCTGCCTTAATCTGATTTGGTGAAATTGGCTATTTACTGTCTAATGAATCGTGCTTTAGTGCATGTTTCAGTTTCCAGAGCAATCGTTCTAGTTTACCAACTGGGTATAAATATTTGTCATATTTGTGTGAGTGGGTGCAACCAGAAAGTTGATGCTTAGTCATTGGGTATTACTCCTCAAAGTAAATTCACTTTATCGCAGGGCAGCACTCTTGTGACGAGAGACAGACAACGATGACTACTCACCATTGAAATCTGGTTTAAATTGGGGATGGGGTTTGGTGGAAAAGGATTGCAATTAAATAATTAGTTACTTGTGGATACATTTATGATAAGTAATGGAAAAATAAACTTTGGAGCTTCAGTTTGGGATTTAGGGGAACTGGTGATAGAGAATTGAGTTGGAGTGAATCTGAGTCTGAGGATCCGTTACCTTAGTCTCTTAGAGCTGTTAATGGCGTTGCAGATAATTCTTGGTTCTGCTGTTGCAGCTCTTGAGAAAGTAAAGTTGTGGTGAATAATCTTAAACCAAAACATCTGTAAGACTGAATATTTGTAGACTTTGTGTCCCTCTTTGTGGGTGTATATATATATATAACCTATAATTTTCCAGTTGCCTCCTACATAAGAGGCTTTTCTTAAACCAGGCCAATTCTGTACAAGGTTCATTTTCCATTTTTTGTTTTAAAACAATATGTGACTTAAAATTGCCAGTTGAGTTGTAATTCGGAATACATGGTCCCTTTAAGACTATGGATATTTCACTTGTATGCATTCACATACATCACTAATTATAAACCAAGGCAGTGAAGTACTTGCAACAATCTAAAACACATGCACATCCTTCAGCTGACTATTTTTGTCAATAAATCCATGGTCAAGCCATATGAAATGGTATTGGGACCATATGTCCAATGGTGTTTATTCTTCCTTTTTATTCATGAGTCAAACATACAATTAGTCATGTGTCCAGTAGCTAATGTAAAAGGTCTGCTCCAGATAAACGTCAGCAGTTCTAGTTATCCAGCATTTCTGAAATGTGCCAGGTTTAGGTCATAAGTGAGAGGAGCAGAATTAGGTCATTCGGCCCATCAAGTCTGCTCCACCATTCAATCATGGCTGATCCATCTCTCCCTCCTAACTCCAAGCTCCACCCCATAACCCCTGACACCCGTACTAGTCAAAAATCTATCTATCTCTGCCTTAAATATATCCACTGACTTGGCCTCCACAGCCTTCAGTGGCAAAGAATTCCACTGATTCCCCAACCTCTGACTAAAGAAATTCCTCCTCTTCTCCTTCCTAAAGAAACATCCTTTCATTCTGAGGCTATGACCTCTAGTCCTGGACTCTCCCACTAGTGGAAACATCCAAGAGTTTATCATGAAGTATTTCTCTATCCCCACAGACCCACCTGCCAGCCCCAAACACAGGTCAACCTGCTTTCATCACTTTTTTTCTCTGTTTCATAATAGTGTTTCAGGACAACCTGATAATATTTTATCCAATGATTGAAATTGGTTTTACTAAACTATAGTGAACAAGAAGCCTTTTTTTTTTTTGCTTGGCTGCTGTTTTTAAAATACAATCGCTGTATTCAATTCCCTTTCTAGTTTGCTGATGCAGTATTTTTTTCTGTTATGATCCCACATGGAACACAACCATAACCTTGTTTGCACCATGTCCAGGTGAGGAGTTTATCCTCCTTTTAATGCATTTGATCTTTTTCACTTTTGAAGGCGTTTTGAAATTTTTCTGAAAATAATCTCCAAATTTAATCTTTGGATAATTTCCAAAGATCGATTACTATTTCCATGAAACAGCCAGAGAAATAGTTCAGGCTCTCTATTACTTTGGCCTGATGGACACCCTCCGCTCGAGCAAGTGCCGTTCAGTCAACCAGCCACCTCTATTTCTGTCCGACTCTGAATTTAGATGAGAGGGGATCTTATAGAAACATATAAAATTCTTAAAGGATTGGAAAATGTTCTCAATGTTGGGGGAATCCAGAACCAGGGGTCACAGTTTAAGAATAAGGGGCAGGCCATTTAGGACTGAGATGAGGAAAAACTTCTTCACCCAGAGAGTTGTGAATCTGTGGAATTCTCTGGAATGGGGTACTGATTTTTTAGACGATCAGCCATTGAATGGCCGTGCTGGCTCGAAGGGCCGAATGACCTACTCCTGCACCTATTTTTCGATGTTTCTATGTTTCTATTGCTATTTTGTCACTTGTATCTTTTGTCTTTTTTTTAATTTAAAAAAAAAAATTGTAATTAATTAAAAAAAACATTTATATTTAAAAATATTTTATTATTTAAATATTTTGTATCTTTTGACTTTTGTCTGTTTACCACTTCACCTACGTAAAGTTACCTGCATTTGGAGAGTTATCTTTTTTTTTAAACAATATCTTTGTTCATGCCATATAAAAAATCCTAACTCGGGAAAATCTTGTCTTCAGGAGTCTGAAAAACTGGAATCTCTGAATGCAGAGTTGAAAGCACAAATAGAGGAACTGAAAACCGAGAAGCAGCAGCTGATTTACATGCTGAACCTGCACAGGCCGACGTGTATAGTCAGGGCTCAGAATGGGAGAACTCCAGAAGATGAGAAAAATCTTTTCATCCAACAGATCAAAGACGGAACACTACAGAATTGAACCTGTAAAGGAAATACAATCCTGGATCCAGAAGCTGTCTCCCAGGCAACACCAAGAACAGAAGTAGCTTAATGTTAGTATATTACTGACCTGCTTAAGGAAGGGCTGTTCGTTAGCCAGAAGAACTTGCACTTTCACCGTCATGGATTTCATCTGTTTCACTAAATGCGAATGAACTTGGAAAAGCCCTGCATTTAAACTGCATGCAACTGGGAAATTAAAAAAAAAACATTTACTCTCTTGTCTCGACATTAGGCTGCACAATTATTTTTTTATTAGTGACGCAGGCGTCATGCTTTCCTTGTCCATTGTTGCTGTTGATGCCCCGTTCATGTATCCGCATGCCAGCCATGTTTGTGATATTGTTACTTTGGAGGCCGCGTGACTCTTATACCTTGTAGCTTTTTACTCTGGTCTGAAGCACTTACACTCGTTCAGAATGTTATTATGAGTGTGTTACATAAATCTCAGATGGAAAAGCAATGTTACGAAAGAGTTAAGCGTGTATGTACAAGTACTAACGAGTTTTAAATGGAGTGCTCTAATATAATTTTTTTTTCTACACTGTGATAGTTGAAGTTTGTATTTGATACATTGTAATAATAAAATATTGACATATCATTTAATTTGGTCGTGTTTCCAAACATATTTCTTGATTTTGATTATGCGAAAGGAGACTTGCATCCAATTGGTGTCTTTCATAAAAACATAGAAAATAGGCGCAGGAGGAGGCCATTCGGCCCTTCGAGCCAGCACTGCTATTCTATGTGATCATGGCTGATCGTCCCCTATCAATAACCTGTGCCTGCCTTCTCCCCATATCCCTTGACTCAACTAGCCCCTAGAGCTCTATCTAACTCTCTCTTAAATCCATCCAGTGACTTTGCCTCCACTGCCCTCTGTGGCTGGGAATTTCATAAATTCGCAACTCTCTGGGTGAAAACTTTTTTTCTCACCTCAGTCTTAAATTACCTCCTCTTTATTCTAAGATTGTGGCCCCTGGTTCTGGACTCGCCCAACATTGGGAACATTTTTCCTGTATCTAGCTTGTCAAATCCTTTTATAATTTTATATGTTTCTATAAGATATCCCCTCATCCTTCTAAACTGCAGTGAATACAAGCCTAGTCTTTTCAATCTTTCCTCATATGACAGTCCCGCCATCCCAGGGATCAATCTCGTGAACCTACGCTGCGCTGCTTCAATCACAAGGATGTCCTTCCTCAAATTAGGGATTTCAAGACAAGCCAAAGCTCTTTGCAGCCAATCCATTAGTTTAGTACCTGTATTTCAGTGGATACAAACAGCCACTAGTTGCATAGGACTAGTTGCATAGGACAATGAGTAGATAAGCTAACTATATAAGTAAATAAGATAACCCGCACCTTTGCACTCGTTCTGTCACCCCCGCCCGTTACCATTGTTCACAATTCACTTTTTTTCTATCTCCGAACTTAACAATTCGCAACTCTTTATCCTTTTCAGGCTTAAACCTGTCTTTTCATTCCTGGCCTCTGTCCAACAATTGTGTTCACCTAATACCGCTATGCTCCCTCCTGCCCCTCCTCTTTCCCAGCTTTCTTTCCCACTTCCCTTACATTCAGCCTGAAGAAGAGACACGAGCCAAAACATTACCTATCCATGTTCTCCAGAGGTGCTGCCCAACCTGCTGAGTTATTCTGGTGCTTTGTGTCTAAATTTGGTAGATAAGCTGATTGTTAATGATGGTGATTGTGGTGGGTCCACTCTATCCCCAGGTTGCAAATGGTAGACGAATGAGCACTTTGCCCTGATCCCACTACATGTATCCATGTGAAGTGGAAATGATACTACAGAAGGCTGTTAATCTTTGTAACGGAGGATCTACTGTTCACCGGCAGCAGTCACAAGGCCTTGTGCCAGTTCTCCGTCCCACTGTCAGCCACACTGAGAGACCACAGCCTAGAGACTTGGTGACAAGTGATAGGTTCTCAATATTTGACTCAGGATATGTCATGAATCTTGGGGCGAATATTGGTTGCTTTGATAACCATGTTGACACAAGATTCATCTGTTCTCTAGAGGCTCACAGGTTCTAGGAGCAGAATTAGGCCATTCGACCCATCAAGTTCTACTCCGCCATTCAATCGTGGCTGATCTATCAACCTCTCAATCCCATCCTCCTGCCTTCTCTCCATAACCCCTGACACCCGTACAAATCAATCCCTGAATCCCTACGGGCTCTAGCCCTTGCCGGGGCATCTGGATGAATCAGTAGGACAACTTCTCCCACCAGCTGCCAGATTTCTCCTGACACAAGGGTGTCTGTTGTTGTCTGTAGTCCTGCCTATCACATTCCTACAGAGTTGCCATCTGTAAGGCCACACATAACAAACTCACAAACCGTCCCTTCTAATCCATCCTGGAAGAGTGAAGGAACGGTGATATATTTCTGAGTCTCTATACAGCGTAATATGAAGGGGAATCTGGAGGCGGTGGTGGCCGTCGCAGGCACCTGGTGGCCCCCTTGGTTATCAATGGCACAGATTTAGGTAATGTTGCCACTGCAGAGTCCCTTCAATATCGTGGTGATCACTCTCAACTGGAACAGCCACATGCAGGGAAGGCCAAAGGCTGGGTCTCAAGTGACGAATGACTCTCTAGTTTCCTCCCACATTCCAAAGACTTCTGCTAATTGGCTTCAGTAAAATTGTACATTGTCCCTAGTGTGTGTAGGATAGTGTTAGTTTGCGGGGATCGCTGGTCCGAAGGGCCTGTTTCCACGTTGTGTGTTTAAACTAAACTCTCAAGAAGCTGAACGTCCACCAAGACAAAGCTGTGTGTTTTATTGTTACTCCAGCCAAGATTATTCCAAAAGCCCCTCCCAATCCTGCACCTCTGCCACTAACTTGGACAAGGGTAGCAGGCACACGAGATCGTCACCAGCTTCAGGTTTCCCTTTAAATGACATTATGTCATCCTACCTGTAGAAATACACCCATTCCTTCATCATTGTTGGATCAAAATGCTGGGACATTCCACCCAACAGTACTTGGGTAGTGAAGGAGCACCTTCACTCAAAGGACTGCAGCGGATCAGGCAGGTGACCTCCCTTCCACCTTAAGGGCAATTAGAAATGGGAAGTAAATCCTGGCCTCGGAATAAATAAACTTGAAGGGAATTGAATTTCTTTATATTTCTGGAGCTGCACTAAGGTCAAGTGAAGAGTATTTGACTGGGCTCCTGATTTGACTGGTTTGTGGGTTCGGGGCATGTTGAGGTGTGGTGGGCGGAGTTAATGATCTGCAGAACTTTCAGGTGATGGGAGTGGGTTTTGGGTCAGTTCAGATGGCAGATCAGTGAGTCAGGAGGGCTCAGCAAGAATGAATAGTTGACGTGTGGTGCAGCTGCCACTGTGGATGGGCCTGAAGCAGAACTGCTGCGTAAATACTTAAGGAGAAATGTAAGTGGATTGGATTCCTGACGTTGGTTTGGGACGTGCCGAGGGAGGTTCCCTAGGTAAGCTGCGCAGAAGAGAGCCGCAATTTCATGAAGAACACAATCAATGTGAGGACAGACAGTAGGACGAATGTGTTGGAAAAATAAAGTATATTCACTAGATGGTGCTGTTTGTGTCTGTCCTGCCAAGGCATTCTTCTTGTGTTGTGGTTGACAATGATGTCAGCAAAATACACTTGACTCAGAAATTCTCAGAATGAGGTGACACAAAGAATGAACTGCATCTGCGGAGAAGAAGAGAAAGAACAGTGGGAGCAGGAATCAGACATCCTGCCTCTCATGGCTGCCGTGCTATGTAATAAGATTTGTTTTGCTGTGTGCCATTTTCCTGCAATAATCCTAACTCCCTCTGTTCCCTTGCCCTTAAAAATCTATTGGTCACTTTCTTGAATATACCCAATGAACGTCGAACACAGAACAGCACAGAAGCAGGCCCTTCAGTTCACGATGTCTGTGTTAAGCATGATGCCAAGTTAAATGAATTTTCTCTGCCCTTGCATGTCCCTCCATTCCATGCACATTCATCTGCCTACCTAAAAAACAGTAACGTATCTGCTTCCACCACCAATACTGACTACACATTGCAGGCACCCACCACTCTCCACATAAAACTAATTACTAGCCCTCTCACCTTTCCCCCTTGACCTTAAAGCTATGCCGTCTAGTCTTTGACATTTATGCCCTGAGAAAATAAGGTTCCAGATGTGTAGGAAAGAACTGCAGATGTTGGTTTAAATTGAAGATGGTCACAAAGTTTCACTGTATCTTAATTGGTACATGTGATAATAAACTGACCTGTAAACCTTGAAGGTGACGTTTCGGGTCGGTCTCAATCCGAAACATCACCCATTCCTTCTCTCCAGAGATGCTTCCTGTTTGCTACTGCTGTCCCCGACAGCAGTAGCAAACACCCCCCCAAGGACATTGGTTCTGCACCTGGGCTGGAATGGAACCAATGTCCTTGGGGGGGTGTTTGCTAGTGCTGTCGGGGAGGATTTAAACTAATGTGGCAGGGGGATGGGTACAAGAGCAGAGGGGCAGGGGGGTGTAAAATGAAGGTAGAAGCAATAGGTAGCAAGGTGAAAAGTAAAAGTGGCAGGCAGACAAAACCAGGGCAAAAATCAAAAAGGGCCACTTTTCAACATAATTGTATAAGGGGTAAGAGCGTTGTAAAATCAAGCCTGAAGGCTTTGTGTCTCAATGCAAGGAGTATTCGTAATAAGGTGGATGAGTTGAACGTGCAGATAGCCATTAATGATTATGATATAGTTGGGATCACGGAGACATGGCTCCAGGGTGACCAAGGCTGTGAGCTGAACATCCCGGGATATTCAATATTCAGGAGGGATAGAGAGAAAGGAAAAGGAGGTGGGGTAGTGTTGCTGGTTAGAGAGGAGATTAACGCAATGGAAAGGAAGGACATTAGTTTGGAGGATGTGGCATCGGTATGGGTAGAGCTGCGAAACAATAAGGGGCAAAAAACGCTGGTGGGTGTTGTGTACAGGCCACCTAACAGTAGTAGTGAAGTTGGGGATGGCATCAAACAGGAAATTAGAAATGCTTGCGACAAAGGCAAAGCAGTTATAATGGGTGACTTCAATCTACATATAGATTGGGTGAATCAAACTGGCAGGGGTGCTGAGGAAGAGGATTTCTTGGAATGTATGCGGGATAGTTATCTAAACCAACATGTAGAGGAACCAACGAGAGAGCTGGCTATTTTAGACTGGGTATTGAGTAATGAGGAAGGGTTAGTTAGTAGTCTTGTTGTGCGTGGCCCCTTGGGCAAGAGTGACCATAATATGGTTGAGTTCTTCATTAGGATGGAGAGTGACATTGTTAATTCAGAAACAATGGTTTTGAACTTAAAGAAAGGTAACTTTGAGGGTATGAGACGTGAATTGGCCAAGATTGACTGGCAATTAATTCTAAAAGGGTTGACGGTGGATATGCAATGGAAGGCAGTTAAAGACTGCATGGATGAACTACAAAAATTGTTCATCCCAGTTTGGCAAAAGAATAAATCAGGGAAGGTAGTGCATCCATGGATAACAAGGGAAATCAGGGATAGTATCAAAGCAAAGGATGATGCGTACAAACTAGCCAGAAAAAGCAGCATACTGGAGGACTGGGAGAAATTCAGAGACCAGCAGAGGAGGACGAAGGGCTTAATTAGAAAAGGAAAAATGGATTATGAAAGAAAACTGGCATTGAACATAAAAACTGACTGCAAAAGTTTTTATAGATATGTGAAAAGAAAGAGATTAGTTAAAACAAATGTAGGTCCCTTGCAGTCAGAAACAGGTGAGTTGATCATGGGGAACCAGGATATGGCGGACCAATTGAATAACTACTTTGGTTCCGTCTTCACTAAGGAAGACATAAATGATCTGCCGGAAATAGCAGGGGCCCGCGGGTCAAAGGAGGTGGAGGAATTGAGTGAAATCCAGGTTAGTCGGGAAGTGGTGTTGGGTAAATTGAATGGATTAAAGGCCGATAAATCCCCAGGGCCAGATAGGCTGCATCCCAGAGTACTTAAGGAAGTAGCTCCAGAAATAGTGGATGCATTAGTAATAATCTTTCAAAACTCTTTAGATTCTGGAGTAGTTCCAGAGGATTGGCGGGTAGCAAACGTAACCCCACTTTTTAAGAAGGGAGGGAGAGAGAAAACGGGGAATTACAGACCAGTTAGCCTAACATCGGTAATGGGGAAACTGCTAGAGTCAGTTATTAAAGATGGGATAGCAGCACATTTGGAAAGTGGTGAAATCATTGGACAAAGTCAGCATGGATTTACGAAAGGTAAATCATGTCTGACGAATCTTATAGAATTTTTCGAGGATGCAACTAGTAGCGTGGATAGGGGAGAACCAGTGGATGTGGTGTATCTGGACTTCCAGAAGGCTTTCGACAAGGTCCCACATAAGAGATTAGTATACAAACTTAAAGCACATGGCATTGGGGGTTCAGTATTGATGTGGATAGAGAACTGGCTGGCAAACAGGAAGCAAAGAGTAGGAGTAAACGGGTCCTTTTCACAATGGCAGGCAGTGACTAGTGGGGTACCGCAAGGCTCAGTACTGGGACCCCAGCTATTTACAATATATATTAATGATCTGGATGAGGGAATTGAAGGCAATATCTCCAAGTTTGCGGATGACACTAAGCTGGGGGGCAGTGTTAGGTGTGAGGAGGATGCTAGGAGACTGCAAGGTGACTTGGATAGGCTGGGTGAGTGGGCAAATGTTTGGCAGATGCAGTTTAATGTGGATAAATGTGAGGTTATCCATTTTGGTGGCAAAAACGGGAAAGCAGATTATTATCTAAACGGTGGCCGATTGGGAAAGGGGGAGATGCAGCGAGACCTGGGTGTCATGGTACACCAGTCATTGAAGGTAGGCATGCAGGTGCAGCAGGCAGTAAAGAAAGCGAATGGCATGTTGGCTTTCATAGCAAGAGGATTTGAGTATAGGAGCAGGGAGGTTCTACTGCAGTTGTATTGGGTCTTGGTGAGACCACACCTGGAGTATTGCGTGCAGTTTTGGTCTCCAAATCTGAGGAAGGACATTATTGCCATAGAGGGAGTGCAGAGAAGGTTCACCAGACTGATTCCTGGGATGTCAGGACTGTCTTATGAAGAAAGACTGGATAGACTTGGTTTATACTCTCTAGAATTTTGGAGATTGAGAGGGGATCTTATAGAAACTTACACAATTCTTAAGGGGTTGGACAGGCTAGATGCAGGAAGATTGTTCCCGATGTTGGGGAAGTCCAGGACAAGGGGTCACAGCTTAAGGATAAGGGGGAAATCCTTTAAAACCGAGATGAGGAGAACTTTTTTCACACAGAGAGTGGTGAATCTCTGGAACTCTCTGCCACAGAGGGTAGTTGAGGCCAGTTCATTGGCTATATTTAAGAGGGAGTTAGATGTGGCCCTTGTGGCCAAGGGGATCAGAGGGTATGGAGAGAAGGCAGGTACGGGATACTGAGTTGGATGATCAGCCATGATCATATTAAATGGCGGTGCAGGCTCGAAGGGCCGAAGGGCCGAATGACCTACTCCTGCACCTAATTTCTATGTTTCTATGTTTCTATGTCCCGCTGTTACTCCAGCATTTTGTGTCTAAGGTTCCAAATGTCTTCCTTTCATAATTGTATACACTTCTGTCCCTAGACAAAAAAGATCCAACTTTGTCCAACCTCTCCTGGCAGCCAATACCCTCTAAGCAACTGCAGTTCCTTCCTCTACCCGCTGATCCAAGCAGTATTCTGGTAAAACTGAGAATTCACAGCCTTCTTAGATCAAGAAATCCAAGAACGTCCCACCTCTGGGTGAAAGAATGCCTTCTCAGGTTTGTCCTACATGCTGAACCTAATTTTGAAACTGCAGAGAGAGAGAGAGAGAGAGAGAGAGAGAAACAGAAAGCATTTCATGCTGATGACTTATCACCACACCCAGAATGCGAGCATGATCTCTTAACAGTGACACAGTTACCAAGCATTTTGGATAATTCCTGACATTTAAGGTTTCAAGTCAAGCAGAGATATTAGTGATTCATAGTGATTGTACTCATCCACTGTGGAAATTGCAGCATTAACACACAGTAATGCCTAACGCTGACAATCAGTCCTCTTGATGAAAGACTGCAGGACAAGACTGAATCCAGTGGTGAGATTAGAAGATGGTATTAGAAACATAGAAACATAGAAATTAGGTGCAGGAGTAGGCCATTCGGCCCTTCGAGCCTGCACCGCCATTCAATATGATCATGGCTGATCATCCAACTCAGTATCCCGTACCTGCCTTCTCTCCATATCTCTCTGATCCCCTTGGCCACAAGGGCCACATCTAACTCCCTCTTAAATATAGCCAATGAACTGGCCTCAACTACCCTCTGTGGCAGAGAGTTCCAGAGATTCACCACTCTCTGTGTGAAAAAAGTTCTCCTCATCTCGGTTTTAAAGGATTCCCCCTTATCCTTAAGCTGTGACCCCTTGTCCTGGACTTCCCCAACATCGGGAACAATCTTCCTGCATCTAGCCTGTCCAACCCCTTAAGAATTTTGTAAGTTTCTATAAGATCCCCTCTCAGTCTCCTAAATTCTAGAGAGTATAAACCAAGTCTATCCAGTCTTTCTTCATAAGACAGTCCTGACATCCCAGGAATCAGTCTGGTGAACCGTCTCTGCACTCTACAATAGTATTGAAGCCAATGTTGCAGCTACTCCATTTACCTAGCAACAGCAGTCTGGGTATTTCCTGTAATTGACAGAAGATGAAAGGAAGATGGAATAAAACGGAACCATAGGCAACATCAAATAATGTTGAAACTGGGAAAAAAAAAAGTTGGATGGTTCAAAGTAACATTGGAATAATGAGTCCAGGATATAACCATATAACCACCATCATCTCTGCCATTCAATCATGGCTGATTTATCTCTCACTCTCAACCCCATTCTCCTGCCTTCTCCCAATAACCCCGGACACCCTTACTAATTAAGAATCTATCTATCTCTGCCTTAAAAAATGAGATGAGATGAGATGAATATGGAGAGGATGGCATGACAAACGAGGGAAGATTGATTAGAAACAGGATTTTGATGGGAGGGTGGGAAACATGGAGGAGAAAGAGCAGAAGGCTATTTGGTCAGAGTCAGGCAGGGGAAAAGCAAGCTAGTATCAAGCTGATGGGGGAGTGAAGTCAGGGTTGGCTTTGGGGCATTGCTTGTTTTCTCTCCTTCCCAGTTCTGACAAAGGGTCTCCAACCTAAATAGTTAACCTTAGGTACACAAAAATGCTGGAGAAACTCAGCGGGTGCAGCAGCATCTATGGAGCGAAGGAAATAGGTGACGTTTCAGGCCGAAACCCTTCTTCAGACTGAAACTGTCGCCTATTTCCTTCGCTCCATAGATGCTGCTGCACCCGCTGAGTTTCTCCAGCATTTTTGTGTACCTTCGATCTTCCAGCATCTGCAGTTCCTTCTTGAACATAAATAGTTAACCTTGTTTCTTTTTCCACAGATGCAGCCTGACCTGCTCAATGTTTCCAGCATTTTCTGTTTCTAGTGCCGATAATCATAAGCTTTTCACATTTAGGATTTGTGCAGAAGGTGGATTGATTGTAAAGATAAGCATTTTCTACCATCCAAGATGATGCTGGAGCTGTGGGAAATTTTGGGAGAGGCTGATGATGTGTGGAAATAGAGTAGAGCCTCGTTATTACAATCCTCCTTGTAACGGAGTTTGGTTATAGTGAACTCTCTCTTTAAGAACACAAGCTGCCAGTTATGCTGCGGAGGCCATTGAAACTGATAAGCAATTGAAATTAGCAAGCAATTGCTTCGATCTACGGTTAACTATTAAAAAACGTAACAAACAGCCTTCAGTACTTTCAGCTTGCAGAAACAAAAATGCATTTTTAGTTGTTAAAAATAACTTTGTACACTCAGCAGGTTAGGCAGGTTAGTGCCTTTGGAAGACGAAGTCAAGGTAAGGGTCTGTCCCACTTGGGGGGGAGAGGGGGGGCAACTTGGTTACTGCAAACAATTGGCAATAACAGACACCATTCCCCACTCTCTGGTCCATTATAACAAGGGTTTACTGTATCCTGCTCGCTCTTAACCCACTTTCAAATGTTTTCTCATTCAGTTCAATTAGACACTAACATTTATCTCTTGCTGCTATACATGTGGTTGATTATGTTATTTAATTCCCTTCCCTTATTTTTCTTCACGTGGCTCAGTATAAAAATGTGTCCACATCTACGAAACATTCTCTCCAAGACTTCCGAAGTGTAAGCCAAGTTCCTTCATTTGCCAACGTAAGCATCACCTTACTGACAAGCAGCTGTGTCAATGTAGCTAACAAGCAAAAATATGCCCAAGTTCAAGGAAACCTAAACATTGAAAATAAACCAGAGACCCCTGAGGGATCATTTAATATATAAAGCTCCAGAGCCACCTGCTTGTTGGTGGAGGACCAATAAATGTCCGATGAAGGGTTGGGGGTCTGGTTAGACTGTAAACATTCAATGACAATGCCACTTGGACAACAAAAACTCATATGTCAGGCTGTTATTCATTGATTACAGCTCAGCATTTAATACAATCATCCCCTCCAAGTTGGCTACCAAACTCGCAGAACTGGGTCTCTGCGCATTCCTCTGAAATTGGATCCTCAACTTCCTCATTCATAGACCACAGACTGTTTGAATTGGTGGAAAGGTGTCAGCCTTGATAACAATCAGCACGGGAGCACCTCACGGCTGCGTGCTCAGCCCCCTGCTGTACTCCCTCTATACTCATGACTGCGTAGCTGGTCATAGTGTGAACTCCATCATCAAGTTCACTGGTGACACCACTGTTGTGGGACCTATCACTGATGAGGATGAGTCAGAGTATAGAAGAAAGATCGACCGACTGACCAAATGGTGCCAGCACAATAACCTGGCCCTCAGCACCAGCAAAACCAAGGAACTGATTGTGGACTTTGGAAGAGGTAGGATGGGGACCCACAGTCCTGTTTATATCAATGGGTCAATGGTGGAAAGGGTCAAGAGCTTCAAATTCCTGGGCGTGCACATCTCTGAAGATCTTTACTGGTCCGAGAACACTGATGCAATTATAAAGAAAGCACATCAGCGCCTCTACTTCCTGAGAAGATTACGGAGAGTCAGTATGTCAAGGAGGACTCTCTCTAACTTCTACAGGTGCACAGTAGAGAGCATGCTGACCGGTTGCATAGTTGCTTGGTTCGACAACTTGAGCGCCCAGGAGCAGAAAAGACTACAAAAAATAGTAAACACCGCCCAGTCCATCATCGGCTCTGACCTCCCTTCCATCGAGGGGATCTATCGCAGTCGCTGCCTCAAAAAGGCTGCCAGTATCATCAAGGATCCACACCATCCTGGCCCACACTCATCTCCCCGCTACCTTCAGGTGGAAGGTACAGGAGCCTGAAGACTGCAACGTCCAGGTTCAGAAATAGCTACTTCCCCACAGCCATCAGGCTATTAAACTTGGCTCGGACAAAACTCTGAACATTAATAGCCCATTATTTGTTTATTTGCACTTTATCTGTTTTATTTGTTCACGTATGTATATATTTATATAATGGTATATGGACACACTGATCTGTTCTGTATTCATGTCTACTATATTCTGTTGTGCTGAAGCAAAGCAATAATGTCATTGTCCTATCTGGGACACATGACAATAAATTCTCTTGAATCTTGAATCTTGAATCTTGAATCTTGCACAACTTTTACTTAGAACACAGAATTCTGGAGGGATAAATCCACCAAAATTGTGGAAAATCTCTGAGACCCAAGTCTATTCAAATTGTGAATATTTTATTGACCAAATTCAACTTTCACTTGTTAAACAGTTGCCTGCACAACTTTTGTAAGAATGAACAGCAGATGCTGGTTTACACCGAAGATACTGTAGACACAAAATGCTGGAGCAACTAAGCTGGGACAGGCAGCATATCTGGAGAAAATGAATAGGTGACGCTTCAGGTCAAGACCCCTCTTCAGACTGAGAGTGGGGTGGGAGATTGCAACCTTCACGTGGTCTGCCCTGCTTCGACGAATACAATCAACCTGGCGTGCACAATCAAATAAGATCAAATAGAACAAGTTGTCCTATAACTTTAGGCTGTGCACACCATATGCATGAAGGAGAAGACTGATAGTCAGGGGAGAGGGAAACTAGAGATATGGAAAGGTACAAAGAACAAGAACAAATGAATGAAAGGTATGCAAAAGGACGAAGCAAAGCAAGGAAAGGTGGAGCCCACAATGGTCCATTGTTGGCTGTGGAGAAGTTGATAATGATTCAAACAGTGAAGAGAAGCAGGATAACTGTGAAACTAGTAGGATGACTAGGCTGGGGGAGGAATGGAGAGAGAGGGAGAAAGAAAGAAAACAGCTCCACGAGGGGTGCTTTGTACCACGTACAACGTTACTCCAACATTTTGCGTCTATCTTCTGTGAGAACATGACTTCTTTGAAAGCTACAGCATGGAAACAGGCCCTTCTTGCACACTGAGATCATGCCAACCACCAACTTCCCATTTGCACTTGTTCTATGTTATCCCACTTTGTACATGCGCTGAGAAGGAAGGGGTACTCAGCAGGGGGGAGGGCTGCCAAGAATGAACGGGGGACCATGTGGGGGTGGAGGGGGGAGGGCAGGGGCAAAAGGCAGGCAAAAGATAGGCATGTTATTTGTTTTTAAATCTCTGAATGGGCTCGCCCCGCCTTACCTCTCTGAGCTGCTCCACCCATATGCTCCTGCCCGGTCCCTCAGGTCAGCTGGTCAGCTGCTCCTGGAGGTACCGAGGTCTAGTCGGAGGCTCAGAGGGGATAGAGCCTTCTCTGTTGCTGCTCCGGCACTCTGGAACACCCTGCCGTTGCACATCAGACAGGCCCCCTCACTGTCCATCTTCAAATCCAGTGTTAAAACACATTTGTACTCCCTGGCTTTTGACCATGCCTGAGGCTTGGCTTCTGTTTGTGGTGTTTTTGATGTTTCTTTATTTTACGTGTCTTTTCCTACTATTTCTTTTGATTGTTATTTTTGGTGTGTATTAACTTTTTTGCCAATGATTAGTGATGTACAGCACTTTGTTGCAGCTATGTTTGTTTTTAAAGTGCTCTATAAATAAAATTATTATTATTATTATGTTTGGCGAACTTTAGTAACTTTGTTGTCGCCAATACATGGTGCCACTTGTATACTGCCTGGGTGAGGTCTGCTGTATGATTTCACCAGATTGTACGTGAAACAAAACATTTCACTGCACTAAGCTACACGTAATAATAAAGTATCATTGAATCATTGAATCAATGTAAATCAAACGTCCACATGTGCAAGTCACAAAAAACAGATAAAGAAATCAAA
Organism: Leucoraja erinaceus; assembly: GCF_028641065.1. Taxonomy (NCBI): domain Eukaryota; kingdom Metazoa; phylum Chordata; class Chondrichthyes; order Rajiformes; family Rajidae; genus Leucoraja; species Leucoraja erinaceus. The sequence goes on along the minus strand of NC_073384.1, from coordinate 57,988,152 downwards.
CGTAACAGTAAATTAAATCATTCTTTGCAGTAAGGCTGTACCCTATCTCTACTCTACACAAGGGACAAATGTCAATGTCTGAGAACTGCACTGAATTCAAAGTAAATTGAGAAAGTGGCAGGTATCTTAAACATGGTGTTTTTCGTTAGTCCTTATTACTCAGTAGTTTTATTTTTAATGCATTTCAGACCATTGCACTAATACCACAAAACCAGCTATGGTTTCAGTACAGTTTTTTGAGACTAAAGAAATTCCAAAGACGACAAGATCTGGGCACTCAGAGTTATGTGCAGGATCTCAGCAATTTTTAACCATTTCACCAACATTAATATCTCCTGAATGTTTCTCTTTCTACAGTTACAGATGCTCCATAAGGCACTGGTCAGGCATCATTTGGACTACTGTGAGCGTTTAGGCCCCATATCTGAGGAAGGATGTGCTGGCTCTGGAGAGGGTCCAGAGGAGTGTTAGCATATGAATAGCGTTTGACAGCACTGAGCCTCTATTCGCTGGAGTTTAGAAGGTTGAGGGGGGACGTCATTGAAACTTACAGAATAATGAAAGGCTTGGATAGAGTGGATGTGGAGAGGATGTTTCCACTGGTGGAAGAGTCTAGGACCAGAGGTCATCGCCTCAGAATTAAAGAGCGCTCTTTTAGAAAGAAAATGAGGAGAAATGTATTTAGTTAAAGGGTAGTTAATCTGTGGAACTCATTGGCACAGAGGGCTGTGGAGGCCAAGTCAGTGGATATTTTAGACAAATTAGAACAGGTGTCAAGGGTTACAGGAAGAAGGCAGGAAAATGGGATTAGGAGGCAGAGATCTAGGTATGTTGCAAAGCCTGCCTGAAGCGTCGCTGAAAATCTGTCCCAGCCCGTGTGCGCGATTTTGGCGCCGTTTAGAGGGGGGCGTGTTTAAAACGCGATTTTTCACTAGGCTGTTCAAATCGAGGATGTTCAGCCTAGTTAATTATTAACGGAAAATCGCTGGAAGATTCTGTTGCTTTAGCTATTTTTAGTTTTAAAGGCTTTATATAATTGTTATAGTAGGTTAAAGTTTAACCTCTAAACCCCCAACCACCGGCAACCCGCAGGGTCTCATACAGCAGACAACAGAAGGTAGGCTGTTTATTTTTACATTAAAAAGGGCTTCTTAAGATCCCTTTATACAAAGTTTAATGTTGCGAGTAGCTCATTTTGGGCCCATTATATCCCGCAGTATTTTTCTGGGCATTTGAGGGCACAAATCCACCGCAATGTGAACTTTCTAAACCAGCGCGTTCACAGGATCCCACTAGAAAGCTGATTTAAATTGACTTTAATTTACAGCAATTGAACACTAAATTCCTTCCATTTGGCATATAAATTAATGTAAATTAGATTTAAAAATCATGTTTTATTGTGAATTATTTGTGAATATTATTTAGACACTTAGGCTATTTAAAAATGTTAATCATTTATTAAGAAATAGATAGATGTTTAGATCTAGTAATTGAAGTTTGAAATTAGCTCCAATTGGGTAACTAACTAATTATATGCTTTAATTTCAGGTCATCCAAGTAAGATTGATTTATATTTGCTTCAGAATGCTTCAATCTATGATAACTGAAAATTTCATTCAGTTCTCTTAATTTTTAAGAAAGGTATGGGCTTTTGACTGTCCACGATCACAGCTTTTTTGTTATGTCCATAGAAAATCAATAGGGAACAAGATGCTAATTTCCGAGTATGAAAATGGCCATAACTTTTTAAATATTTGAGATATGAAAGTGAATTAGGTGTCAAATTAAACTTATTTTTATGCTTTATCTGATGGGATAAATTGCAGACTTGATTTTTTAAATCTCAAAATTTTAGTAACATTGCTAAGAGATCAGCCATGATTGAATAGTGGAGTGGACTTGATGGACCGAATGGCCTAATTCTACTATAACTTGTGAACCTGTGAATACCTCCTGAGCTGATGCGTAATTTCAGTATTTTGCTTTTGGTTTCAGGAATAGCAACAATTCTAACCTGCATTTCATATACATGTCCCTTTGTTCTCTCTCACTCACTCACTCACTCACTCACTCACTCACTCACTCACTCACTCACTCACTCACACTCACTCACTCACACTCAATTCAAGTCAATTTTAATTTTAAATCTTTATTGGCATGATAAATAATACATTGTTATATTGCAAAAGTATAAAACATGACATACATATTTAAGATGCATAAGTATAAATACAAGTATACAGTGCATGGATAGATATGTCCCTGTACATAAACTAACAATAGGCCTATTGCCCTTTATTGATTGCTACACATTCTTGCAGCTGTAAGTAGTACAACACAATAGCAAGTTTAGCAATTCAATATTAATTTCTTAGTGTCAGTTAATGTCAATTAGTGTGTGCGTACATATGTGCATGTTGGTCATTCACCGTCTCTCAGGTTGTGGCATGCGGTTACGTCTAACCACTCTCTCTCTCTCTCTCTCTCTCTCTCTCTCTCTCTCTCTCTCTCTCTCTCTCTCTCTCTCTCTCTCTCTCTCTCTCTCTCTCTCTCTCTCTCTCTCTCTCTCTCTCTCTCTCTCTCTCTCTCTCTCTCTCTCTCTCCCTCTCCCTCTCTCTCCCCCTCTCTCTCTCCTCCCTCTCTCTCCTCTCTCTATATATCTCTCTCTACCTCTCTCTCTCAATCTCTCTCTCCCTCTCTCTCTCCCCTCCCCCTCTCCCTCTCTCTCTCCCTCCTTCTCTCCCTCTCCCTCCCCCTCTCTCTCCCTCTCTCTCTCCCTCTCCCCCCCCCTCGCTCTCACTCTCTCTCTTTCTCCCTCTCTCTCAAGTAAGGAGTAACCAATTTACATATTTCACTATTGTTGATTGATGGATTGCTATTAGCAGGGATATCGGGAAGAGGACTCTCATGCTAAAATGTAATTGTTAAGAAATTATTTTTTTCCTTTCAATCCTGCACTCTTGAATCTAGTCACATTGCTTCACACACTCAATATTTGTACTATTAAGACGGAAGTCTTTAGATAGCAGCAAAGAAAAATCATCAAAGTGTTCATCAGACTGAAGAAGGGTTTCGGCCCGAAACGTTGCATATTTCCTTCGTTCCATAGCTGCTGCTGCACCCGCTGAGTTTCTCCAGCACTTTTGTTTACCTTCGATTTTCCTGCATCTGCAGTTCCTTCTTGAACAAAGTGTTCAATTCCAACACAAAATTGTGTGTCTATCTCAGGCTGTGAAGAAGGATCTCGACCCAAAACGTCACTGATCCTTTGTCTCCAGTGATGCTGCCTGTCCCACTGAGTTACTCCAGTGCTTTGTATCTATCTTGACCCACTGAGTTACTCCAGCACTTTGTATCTTCTTGGCATAAACCAGCATCTGCAGTTCCCTTCTACACAACCAGATAGCACGAGATCCCAGAGAAAAATAGGAATACGAGGAGGAATAGATAAGAACAAAAAGCTGGAGTAACTCAGCAGGACCGGCAGCATCTCTGGAGAGAAAGAATGGGTGACGTTTCAGGTCAAGACCCGTCTTCAGACAAGGAGGAATGTTTGTTTCCAGCTGACAGGAAATGAAAATACTCAGAGAGGACGACTTCAGATAACGGAGCTGCTTTTCCTTTGTACCTTCAACAATGCTGCATTGTTCAATGCTTCTTCTCATTAAACCTCCCGTATGCACAAACGCCAGATGATCTATTTCAATTGTAACAAATCATCTCAAAGCAGGATTCTCAGTCCCAATTATTAGTTATTTAACTATGCAGTATAAACAGAGGTACTTTTTTTGCAGTTTGGAAGAATGAGAGGAGTTCTTTATCTCCAAATAGCAGCTGTAATTTTGAAATTAGAGGGGTCTCTAACAGAGTAATACAGCAATCGTAGGAGTGATAGTCTGGATGAATCATATTTGCTGTAATAGTTTGACTCAAATTGATTCTAGTTCTACATCATCATCATCACCAAGATCATTTCTCGCCAAAGCCAAACACTCTATTTCCCTTTTGCTGTCCTTCCTAAATGTGGGTGAGGGTCAGCAGTTGCAGTGGAGGTGGCAGACGCGGTCTGGAAGTGGGCGTGGAAGCTCTGTGGGCCTGCTCTCAACGAGATCCATTATACATTTCTCGGTTAGAGTTGACAATTGGCAATAAGGGACACTATTCCCCCCCTACAGTCCGTTATGACAAGGGTTTACTGTATTTTGTTCACTTGGTTGTAAAGGTACGCATTCAAATACATGATCAAAGGCCTCTCAAAATCTAAATATTCACCGCTCATCCACCATTTATCAGTTACATCCTCAAAAGGCTCAGTACGTTTTTTAAACCCACTTTACCTTTTCTAAAGCCACGTTTCTCTTCCCATTGATATTTTCTGGTGTACTGTTATTGCGTTAATAGACTTTGAACATTTTCCGTAGCACTGACCTGCTCCTTGATCTCCCTCATTTATTGGCCTCTTCTGTTCAGCAGGTTCTGTTCCACAATCTGTAGAATTTCACACGATGACAGCCAATTCATGCACTGCTTCCATGATTATTTCTTTAGCACTCTTTGTTGCAAGATAACAGGGCCTCGGGTTTTATTGAATTTCACTCACATTAATTTCTGCGGCACTATTTTTAAACTAATATTAACATCAATGACAGGCTGTACACTACAATAAAGTCACTTTGACGCTGCATCAGAATCAAAGCAAGGGTAGGTTAAGGACAAATAGAACACAAGTAGAAGCAGGGGTTACTATTTGGTCACTTCTACCTACTTCATCATTCATTAAGATGACGGCTGATCTTTTCCTTCAATGCCACATCCCTGCATCAACCACACCTCGGAAGATAGACACAAAATGTGGAGTAACCCAGCGAGACAAGCAGCGTCTCTCGATAGAAGGAATGGGTGACGTTTCGGGTCAACCTGAGTTCTGAGTTCTGATTTACTCCAGCATTTTGTGTCTATCTTCAATGTAAACCAGCATCTGCAGTTCCTTTCTGAACACTTAACCACATATCCCTTGTTTCCCTTATGCTGAATAAAAAAGTCAATCTGTGTCTTGATCATATTCAGCAGCCGACCCTTCACAGCAGACTGGCTAGAAGGTCCTCTGGATGAACAATTATTTCTGATATCTTTTCTGAATGGGAAGTCCCTTATCTTGAGTCTGGGACCACTGGTCCTAGACATTCTATTCAGGGGAAACATTATCCCTTACTCCATCCACCATGCCACGTTTACCGAGGCTCATCCATACCGATTCCTGCTCCCATTTTTGGGAGCTTCATAATTTAAACCCTGCATCCTCCAAGTTAGGTCTATTATTGTGTGTTTGTGCAATTGTTGTCTGCTCTCTGTGACTGTGTGCCCTGCCTTGGTGCTTAGCTTGGCTGGTGTTACATTGTCACAGAGTATTGGGAAAAGAGGCCCTACTGAAGAAGGGTCTCAACCCGAAACATCAGTCTGAAGAAGCATCTCGACCCGAAACGTCACCCGTTCCTTCTCTCCAGGGATGCTGCCTGTTCTGCTGAGTTACTTCAGCATTTTGTGTCTCATCAGGAAAAGATTATTGAGAAATTTAGTCAAGGTACAATAGTAAAATACGACAGATTTTGGGAATTAAAAAATAAAATTAAAATCAAACAGGCAGCATTGATGAAGAGAAAAACACAGACTTGACGTTGGAGCATTTTTGTAAAAAACTGCAAATTGTTAGAGATAAAATAAGTTTTAAGTTGCAGGAAAAGTGAGGAAAGATGAGAAAACAAAAGGGAAGGCGTGTCACGTGGTGGAAGACAGGGGTGATTGAGTAATGGTGAGGTTGATACTGTAAGGTGAAATACATGCTCATGGCTTCAGTGGATAAGAACAGATTGGATTGGGACAAGTTGAATAATGATCTGAAATTACCAGAAGAAAAATAACAATAAGCAGTGGAAATGTGAAAATCAAATTCTAGAATAATTAATTTTAACTAAAAATATGAATTCAGTAATAAAAAAAAAGGAAGTGCTTGAAATATTCAGCAGGTCAGGCAGTGTCCCATGAAAAGTGAAAGAGTGTTAACATGTAAAGTACAAAAAAGACACAGAATGTTAGAGTAACTCAGACTGTTATATTCCCTACAGAACATGGATAGGTGACATTTAGGGTCGTGACCCTTTCTCAGGCTCAGATTAACTTTTAAGGTAATTAACCCCTCATTGGCTTAAAATACATTTGGACAAGCACATGGGTAGGAAAGATTTACAGGGATATGGGGAGTAGCTTAGATAAGGATTCTTGGTCAACATTGACGAGTTGGGCCAAAGGACCTGTTTCCATGTTGTATGACTCTATATGACTCTTCATCAGAATTCAGTGTGGAATTTGTAAGGCTGTAGTCAATGCCCTGTCAGATGAGATGAGATGAGATTTTATTAACAACATTAGCTAAGAGTTTACCAGGTGAGTTAAACACAGTTCCTGCCTTCCTCCTGCAGGATTCCTTAAGAAAGGTTTGTTAAGAAGACGCTACACTCTAATTTTCATTTACTCATCAGATGATACCCATACTCCCAGGGATTTATGGCAATCTTCATCCCTATAGATCTAGGAAACTCTCTTGTAAATATCTTTCCAGAGCACCAATGGATACTTACTTCTCTATTGGTACAAGGATAGAAAGCAAATAAGAAGGAAATGTGCCCCTATTTTCTGTGGTCAAAGAGGGCAAGAATTGCTCTGGGTAGACTAACTGTAATTGCATTCTTTTCGGATCCTCTTCTGATGTTGCACCATCAAACCAGAGCAGTTGATTTTGCAATCGCAATGCTATGATTAGGCAGGCATACATTCTGCATTGCTTCCACACATGATTTCAGGATAGAACTAGATAACAATTCAGCAGGGAAAGAATTGTACCCTGTACATTAACGATGCTTGAAAGCTAAAAGATCCCCAGACTTAAAAATGTCCAACTTTTAGAAACCCCAGCGCCCCCTCAAATACTGGAAGCTGCAAGTTACAATAGAAAATGAAAGATGAACACAAAGAAAAAGGAAGCGGTGAATCCCCAAAAGTAGATTGCTCACGGACTCTGATAGTGAAAATGAATATACTGATGTTGAAACACCTCCTCTAACTATTTGAGTACTGAATACTATTTTCCAATGTTCTACATTTACGTAGATGCATACATTTCATTGCATGCATTTCCTAATTGCTAATTCAAGATTTCCAAGTGTATGAATACACTGGGAAGGATATTGGAAAAAGTAATGTTTCTCACTCCAGCCTGCCCCTTCCCTTGATGAATTTAAATACTATCAAATTGCACAGTTAACTCCTCATTAAAACTGCAAAGATGTTTTCATGTTTATTTTGTTCTTTTGCAGTAACAATAAAGCTGGTAACAAATATTTTCTTTTTAGTTTAGTTTGGAGATACATTGTGGAAACAGGCCCGACAGCCCACTCAGTCTGCGCTGACCAGCGACCCCCACACACTAATGCTATACTACACACTAGGGACAATTTACAATTATACCAAGCCAAATAAACTTGGACATCTTTGGAGTGTGGGAGGAATCCAGAGATCCCGGCGAACACCCACGCAGGACACGGGGTGAAGGTACAAACTCCATACAGACAGCACCCGTAGTCAGGATCGAACCCGCATCTCTGGCGCCGTAAGACAGCAACTCTACCACTGCGCCACAGTGCTGCCCTAATCATCTAAGACAATGTTTAGGTCGCTTTTTGAATTCTGCATCAAGATTTTGTTCCCTCATAAACAAAGTTATGTAGTAACTTCAGAAGAGATCTGGAAGAGGCCCAGGAAAAACATTTCCGTCTTAAATACTAGTCCTCTGAAAAATATAAGTTTGGCTTCTTCAGAAGTTGGCAGACATGGGATAATTCAATAGAGGCAAACAAAATAATGGAACGTTGATTATATTCCAACAGTGGATAAATTGCATTCACATCTTGAGTTGCACAATGATAGGGATAGATTATTTTTCCACAGCCTGAAACTCGTTGCTGGCTAATGAGGTGTGCAGTGATTTAGCCGGGTGCTAAAAAAAAAACTAGGCTGGACAGATCTTAGGTGGACTGAGGATCAGAGGATTAAAGTTTATCCCATAGTTATTTGTGCTAAATGTGCAATTTAAAACTTGTTGCTATTCTTAGAAATTGAAATTGGACTTAACTTGGTGAGTAAGTATGTTGTGTATTTAGTTTGAGCGGCTAAGAAATAATTTCTACCCAAAATGGTCTTGCATGAGCTGCCAAATATAGGGGCAGTTTTGAGTGAGGTTCCCAAGCTTTCTCCACAATTCCCCAAAGTTGTCAATGATATATGTTTGCATCTTTTTAGCTTTTGTTGTAACCAAATAAATAAACTTCTACAATTTTCATCTGTCTTTCTAATTACACAAAAGTTTGCCTTAACGATGCATGTTATCTTTTTCTGACGTATATTCGATCACATAATGATATTGCGATAGGCAAAGTGTCTACTTTAATCTTCTTGATTCAGCCTTTTCTGACAGGACTCCAATTGACTGCTCCTATTCTGTAGTTCACAGCATCACACGGTACTCTTTACTCACTCTCCTCTTTATTGATCGTATTTGGTTGATCGATCTGGATATGCGTCTTTGCCTGCAATGGAGCAATCACCTCACATGACCATTCACTGACTATTTAACTATATTTTTGCTTTGAAGTCATTCTACCCTTCACTATTGTTGCTGGTGTACATGCTATTGAAGACTAATTATCCATTTGTTCTCATTGGCCTTTATACTGTGCAGACTTCCTCTTCGTAGCTTCTTGTTGTGATAACACCTTCTATGCAATGAAAACACACTCTTTAAATGCTTTGGTTAACTATCTTGAATTCAGATATGCACGCAGAGGATATATGTTTTTTACATTAAAAACATTTGCCATTTTATTGATGCGAACGTGTTCTATGGCTTATGTTACATCCATAAGAGCAATTCATACAAGTTTAATTAACCTACTTTGCATTCTGTTTTGGAATCTATCCTTCATGGGATTAAAGAGTCAGAAACAGACTATTTGACCCAGCATTAAATATCCATCTATACAATTCCCATGTACCAACACTTATAACCATATAACCATACAACAATTACAGCACAGAAACAGGCCATCTCGACCCTTCTAGTCCGTGCCGAACACGTATTCTCCCCTAGTCCCATACACCTGCGCTCAGACCATAACCCTCCATACCTTTCCCGTCCAAATAACCATCCAATTTATTTTTAAATGATAAAAATGAACCTGCCTCCACCACCTTCACTGGAAGCTCATTCCACACAGCCACCACTCTCTGAGTAAAGAAGTTCCCCCTCATGTTACCCCTAAACTTCTGTCCCTTAATTCTCAAGTCATGTCCCCTTGTTTGAATCTTCCCTACTCTCAGTGGGAAAAGCTTATCCACGTCAACTCTGTCTACCCCTCTCATCATTTTAAAGACCGCTATCAAGTCCCCCCTTAACCTTCTGCGCTCCAAAGAATAAAGCCCTAACTTGTTCAACCTTTCTCTGTAACTTAGTTGCTGAAACCCAGGCAACATTCTAGTAATAATTCTTAGTCCAATTCCTGTTCCATGACGACAAAGCTATCTTAGTGTTTGTACCTTGGACAATATCCTATAACATTCTTCATCATCAACTCTGTAGACTCCGAGGAAGGAGTTTCCGGTGGGCGGCGCGACTCTTGTCAGCAGCGGCCTCTGCAGCCCGTCCGCGTTTTATTATTTTCTGTCTATGTTTTTATGTAGTTTTTGTTATTTTTTGTTGGGGTGTGTGTGTGGGAGGGAGGGGGAAACTTTTAAATCTCTCCCTGCACGGGAGACCCGACCTTTTCTCGTCGGGTCTACGTTATCGTTGGGGCTGCAACGAGGAGCGGCCTCCAACAGGAAGAGACTGGGGACTCTGGTGCCGACGACTCACCTCACCGTCGCGGAGCTGGCCGAGTCCGGAGCGGGTGGAGCGGTGGAGGAGCGCTGCTGCTGCTGCTGCTGCTGCGGCCCGAACGGAGAGTCGGAGGCTTCAACTGCAGGTCTGCGGACGGCGGCACCGGGAGCCCGTGGGTCCCTGGAGGGAGACCGCTTTTCAGGGCTCTCGCAACGGCGACTTCTCCCGCCCGAGTTGCGGGGTCGAAGAGCTCCTAGAGCGGGGCCTAACATCACCGCCCCACGCGGCTTGGAATGGCCGCGGGACTCTGCGAGCGCACGCCGGGGGCTCTAACACCAAGACCTGGTGTGCTACCTCGCACCACCCGGCGTGGCTTTAATGGCCGCGGGACAATTGCCATCGCCAGCCGGGGGCTTTGACTTTGACTCTGACATCGGGGGGGGAGAGTGCAGTGGAGAGATAAGTTTATTTAGCCTTCCATCACAGCGATGTGATGGATGTTTATGTAAATTATGTTGTGTCTTGGGTCTATTTGTTTGTAATGTATGGCTGCAGAAACGGCATTTCGTTTGGACCTCAAGGGGTCCAAATGACAATTAAATGTATCTTGTATCTTGTATCTTGTATCTTGTAATGTTGTCTGCACGGATAGGGTAGACAGTCAGAATCATTTTCCCAGGGTGGAAATGGCCAACACTGGAGGGCATAACTATAAGGTGAGAGGGGAAAGGTTTAATGGAGATGTGCAGGGCATGTTTTTTACACACAGTGGTGGGAGCCTGGAACTCACTGCCAGCGGTGGTGGTGGAGGAAGATACTATAGTGGTGTTTAAGAGGCTTTTAGATAGTCACATGGAAGTGCAAGGAATAGAGGGATATGGATCATGTACAGGCAGATGTGATCAGTTTAACTTGGCGTCCTGTTCAGCAAAATCATTGTGGGCTGAAGGGCCCGTTCCTGTACTGTACTCTTCTATGTTCTATGTTCTAATGTGGCTTATAGTTTTGACTGAATTTGTTCATTAAAACACTAACAAAATTGTCATACAGTGCCCTGTCCGAAAAATCTGCCCAAGGCAGGCCCTTCATTGAGACAATGTGACCATTGATTTTTGATTTTGGATTCCAAATTGCAAATCTCTAGCTATCCACAATTTTTTTTTAACAGATTTGGATTAAAGGACTATTACTTTATACAAGATTTGTACAAGTACAAGATTCATACTAGTACAAGATTTGTACTACTTATCTAAACAAAACAACTTTTGGTTTTAGTGTCATTAAAAGATTTGTTAAGAAACTATAGCTTTGGAAACAGTTAGAAGATTCACTTTTCTGTGCACCAAAATCTTCATTCTGAACCAGTTTCACTTGGCTGGGAACCACTGTGCTAAGCTAACAATGTTCTGGGGGTTTTGTCTTGCCAATTAGTTAGAAATTAGAAGGTCTATGTTCAATTTCAGTACAACTCAATTCTTTATTGGATTAGCCTGAGAGCAGCTAAAACCTAACAAAAACCATTACAAAGACATTGCCAGGAATCGAAGACCTGAACTATAGGGAGAGGTTGAGCAGGCTAGGGCTTTATTCCTGGGCGTGCAGGAGGATGAGGGACACTCATATGGAGGTGTACAAAATCATGAGAGGAATGCACAGAGTGTTTTTCTCCAGAGATGCTGCCTGACCCGCTGAGTTACTGCAGGGGATGAATTACCGCCAACAGGATTTAATTCCACAGCTCTTCTTTAAGGTAATATTATTTTGCCATTTTGTATTTTTTTCTTGTCTGGGCATGTAGTGCTTCAGTTTAGTCTCTGCTCTGAAAGATACGTAGTTCCTTAAAACAGTGCTTCTTAGACTATTTCCGTGTCATTCACCCTTGAGTTTCTATCACAAAATTTAATTCGCCCTCTAAATTTTCTTATGTTTTTTGGTAATTTTGGTAAAGGATATAATTATATATAATTTATTTTGTCACATGAGCAAAAAAACAAAAATGGACTCATTTCTTGTTTATTTTATTCAACCTTTTGAACATCCTCTCTGGAATTCTCTGCCGCAGAAGGTAGTTGAGGCCAGTTCATTGGCTATATTTAAGAGGGAGTTAGATGTGGCCCTTGTGGCTAAAGGGATCAGGGGGTATGGAGAGAAGGCACGTACATGATACTGAGTTGGATGATCAGCCATGATCATATTGAATGGCGGTGCAGGCTCGAAGGGCCGAATGGCCTACTCCTGCACCTATTTTCTATGTTTCAATGTTTCTAAAAATATGTAAAGAAAACAGAGTGAAAAAAAGTTTAATTGCCACTGGAGTTGAAAAAATCATTCTATCAGAATGATAAAAATACCATTCCAACATCTAAACACTGGGGTTCAGCCCCTTCCTACCTTTTTGGGCTTTGATTACTGCAGTTTGTTTTTTGGAAAACTAGCTCGAAAAACCATGGAGTACGTAAATTGGCAACACAAAGTAAAGTTACGGTTCAACAGTTGCCTACAGCGATCCTCCAGTGTTGCCATTAATAAATGTATGATCCCACTAGCTCGTCTGGTTTTCCCAAAAAGGTTATATTACTGTAAATTTGGGAAATGTTCTGCTACTTTGAAATTAGAAAACTATAGGTAGCGAGAATAAAACATCAAATTTTCAGCTCCACAGCCATTAAAACCAATAAGAGCTTACTAACCACTTTAATGGCAATGCCTTTTTTAAATATAGAAAAAAATATATAAATATCTGAATAAATTAAGTAATTCACCCTTCATTCACCCCTCTAGTTTAATTCACCCCAAAATAATTTCATTCGCCCTTGGGTGAGCCATTCACCAGTTTAAGAAGCACTGCCTGAAAGCTATAGATCTGTGTCTGCCTGAATTTTAGAGGCCTAACTTAAGCAGTGAGTTTTGAACAAGAATGCTACCATTTGGGTCTGATAAGTGCAAATTAATATATGGGTTTGGAATACACAAGGAACATCAAAAAATCCCCAATTGGTTTCAATAGCCATCTGTTCACAGTTCAGACTTGAACATTTGGAGCCCCCGGTTTAACATTTTTTTCTCTATTGTATTCAGGGAGAATGTTTTCTTTAGTTGCTCATGCCAAATACATGAATATCAATCCCAGTTGTTCCCATCTCTGCATATTCAAAACCATTGAATTCAATGCAGCTGAATGTACAGGGGTCAATACATGGACATGTATTTCGATTGAGCGACAGAATTTCTACTCCAAGAAAATATTTCTTCTGAACTGTATGTTTTACTTGTTGAAAAAGCTCTATTGGAGCAGGTAGAAATGAACATTACTGATTTTTTTTGTCTCAATGATCCCTGCATTGGGCACCAAAAAAGCTGATTTACAGTCTGAAGAAGGGACTCGACCCAAAACAGTACCTATCCCTTTTATCTAGAAATGCTGTCTGACCCACTGAGTGATGCCAGCCTTTTGTGTCTATCTTCGGTTTAAACCAGCATCTGCAGTTCCTCCCTACACAAGCTGATTTACTGGTTTGATTATATAACACGTAAACAAAAGCTTATCCTTGTACCTCGGTACACCTGACGATAGTAAACCAAAACATCACAGTGCTTTATAAAGCTCAAGAAAGAACTGCAGATGCTGGAAAAATCGAAGGTAGACAGAAATGCTGGAGGAACTCTGCGCGTGAGGCTTTGTCTATGGAGAGAAGGAATAGGTGACCCAAAACGTTGCATATTCCTTCTCCCCATAGAACTCACCCGCTGAGTTCCTCCAGCATTTTTGTCTACCTTTCAAAAGTTCAAAATCAGATTGACAAGGATACTTTGTTAGGCTAATGAAAATTATGAATCTGTGCTTGAGACAAAGGTCCCTTAGTGGTGGAGCAGTGGACGGATACCCCTAGTAATGCTGCTTTTAAAATTATAACTGGCTTGAAGTATACAAGTCAAATACTTTGGAATTTATTCTCAGAATAGTAAGTTTCTCTTCTGCTATTTTGAGTAGTTTTTCTAAAGATTGTGAAACTATTCTTTGATTTAAATAACTTTACTCGTCATTTAGTTCCAAATTTGTGAATGCTTTGTTAAATAAAGATCATTATTCTGATTGTGTGGAGAGCAGTTATTAACTCCTGGTGAAAGCCTTCAAATTAAAATAGGAGAACAAATAGAAATAGAGTCATGGAGTCATACATGCCAACCAAGATGCTCATCTCAGCTAGTTCCAGTTGTCCACATGTGGTCCATATCCCTCTAAACCTTTCCCATTTATTTACATGTCTATACCTCTCAACTACCTCCTCTGGCAGCTCATTCCATATACCCACCTCCCTCTGAGTGAAAAACTTGCCTCTCAGAGTTTTATACTTCTTCAATACGCTATGATGGCACAGCGGTAGTGTTGCTGCCTTACAGCGAATGCAGCGCCGGAGACCCGTGTTTGATCCTGACTACGGGTGCTGTCTGTACGGAGTTTGTACGTTCTCACCGTGACCGGCATGGGTTTTCTCTGAGATCTTCGGTTTTCCTCCCACACTCCAAAGACGTACAGATTTGTAGGTTAATTGACTTGGTAAATGTAAAAATTGTCCCTAGTGGGTATAGGATAGTGTTAATGTGCGGTGATCGCTGGTCGGCGCGGACCCAGTGGGCCAAAGGGCCTGTTTCCGCGCTGCATTTCTAAACTAAACTAAACCCCTACTTCTTCAGAAGACTACAAAAATCCAGCTTAGTTCCATTGACTCAAACCAATTTTTTTACAGTTGCAGTATAGAAAGCATCTAATCGAGATTCATCACTGATGAATTAGACTATTGAAAAGAGTTTCATAAATTAAGGGTGGATTCTTAATCTCCCAATCTACTTTAGGCAGACCTGCTGGGTTAATTCAGCACTTTGTAGGTTTTATTTGTAAAGCAGCTTCTGCAATCCCTCGTGTCTCTTAATCAAACTCGTTGTGACCCTTGCATGTTTCTTTTGCACTAAATTTGTACGTGTGGCTTGATTGTACGCTAGATTTACTGCAAAACAAATTTTTATCTTGGTATATTTGCATAAACCAATCTGTTTATTCCTTTCTCCAGTTACTCAGCATTTTTTGCAGACTACGCTCCCCTCCATTTGTCTGTACGTGTCTGCGGAGGGGCTTGATTCTACGACTGTTTTGATCCTACCATCCGGGAGGCGCTACAGGTTTCCATTGCCGAACACAAAACAAAGCTTCTTTTTTCGGCTGTATCTTGGTATATATGACAATACCAAACCAATACAAAATGGTCTCGACCCGAAACGTCACCCATTCCTTCTCTCCAGTTACTCAGCATTTTGTGTCTACCTTCGAGTTAAACCAGCATCTGCAGTTCGTTCCTACACAAAGGTTTATTACATTGCCACAAAAATATGGTAGCTATTTGACTATAGAGTAAACCCATGGAGGCTCAAGAAGATCAAGCTTGCCTTCATAAAGGGACTGTCCCACTTGGGCATCATTTGCACGTAATTTACGCGACATCATTTACGCGTCACGACGCACGACACGCGCACCATGACGCGGTGCCGTAGGCAGTGACGTGTGGTCGCGCGGTGCCCCAGGATTTCGGGATGTACAAAATCTTTGCGCCCCATCTGCGTGACGCCCAAGTGGGACAGGCCCTTTAGGGTGTTAAAAATCATTCTCTCCAATAGCTTCTCCAGAAGAAAAGCAAAAAACAAACGCTGGATGAACTCAGCAGAATTAGACTTAAGGAAGCGTCCCGGCCCAGAATGTTACCTGTCCATTTCCCTCCACAGATGCTGCCCGGCCCGTTGCATCACTCCAGCATTTGTTTTTTTTAGTCAATGTTCCAGCACTGGCAGTTTTGTGTATCTCTCATCTTCAGGGGACTACACATCCACCAGTAGGCGTCTACTTCATGGTACTGGTGAAAGCTCGGGGCCCGCATACCATCCCCGCAAGCCTTTCGAGACAGGACCCAGAGCGGGCCCCATGGAACATGCGCCACCCCCCAACAACACCACCCAGACAGACAAGGAACCAGAAACCGAAGAAATAAACACACCACCAAACAACAGTGGAGGTAGGTGGGTCTGGTTCCTACCATCACATAAAAGGTGAGGGGATAGTGCTAACAGAGGGGGAAACTACACCTGTTTTTGGAAGCATGAAGAACTACCACACTTGGTAGTTATATACCAAAAAGTATTCAAGGATAAAAATTGAATTTAAGAAAAACTTGCCACCAGTTCAGCATGCACCCCAAAGGGGTTTTTACCCTCTCACGAAAAAGAAAACATGAGGGACAAGCTGAACTGGAGAAGTTACATACAAAGGGGTCATAAAGAAGTCTAAATATGAACCTTTGGAATTCGTATTAAATTTACTAAAACCAAAAAAGATGGTGAATGTCGCACCATCATTGACTTAACCACATTGAATGCTTTCGCCAGGTATACACACTTTAATGGAAAATATTTGTAACTGCCAAACAATGGATTTCCTAAGGATACTTTATGGTAGGCATCGACTTAAAAGATGCATACTATTCAGTACCTATGCATAAAGATTATCGGAGATACCTAAAAATTTACCTGGATGGGGTAACTATGGCAGTACAAATTATTGACTAATGGACTAATACGAGCCAAAACTGTTTTCCAAGATATTTAAACCAGCCCTGACACTATTAAGGAAACATATTGTCATGGCATATCTCAATGATATTTAACAATAGACAAAACCATGGAATTGGCTAATTCAGCAGCATTAGCTACAAAAAACTTATTTAACCTTGGGCTTTGTCATACATCAGGAATAAATCTACATTGACACCATCCACAACTATGAACTATCTGGTATTCAATTAACTCAGTTCACATGTCTATAACGTTGCCAAAAGAAAAATCAGCAGAATTGGCACAAACCTGTAACAAATTAATGGTTAACAATCAACCAGTGCAAATTAGTAGCAGCATTACCAGCTACTTAACTTGGACCAACTGGTATCTTAGTTCTCCTTATCTGTACTATGTTTATTTCAATTATTGTGGTTTCTGTGATTCCACACCGCTGCTTTGAAGTATGTCGCGCATGAGTGCTGGACGGGGTCTTCACGTAATCCCTCATCGTAACTCCTCATAAAATACAGATCAAACTTCAAACTGGTAAATTCTCGTTTAATCTTACTATTTTACACTTCATCTGGTTTGGTTGTCTCTGTCCCGATTATGCATTTATACTACATTGAAACAAGTATAAACTCATCTGAAAGAGTTTGTCAGACAAATCAGATTCTTGTACAAGTACAATGTTTCAAGTACTGATTTTCTACAGGATGGAGAACAATATTATTGAAATCCAAATAGAATGAATGGTTCTGAACAGAAAGAAAGCAGTCTGAAGAAGGGCCTGACCCAAAATGTCACCTATCCATTTTCTCCAGAGATACTGCCTGACCTGCTGAGTTATGCCAGCGTTTTGTGTATATCTTTGACGTAAATCTGCAGTTCCTTGCTATTATATTATAAACATAATGGTTATATTGGAAGTTTTCCGTTTAGATCCTCTTGAAAGAGTGTGGAAATGTGGCAAATTTCCAACAAATATCTTTGATTAATTAGACTCCTCTAGGAGTGATTCAAGGAATAACAACAATATAACTTAAAAAGTCTACAAAGCATTAGGATGTTGTCCTTTTTGTCATTTGTTGCTTGATGAGGTAGATGAAAGTATACCTTCTGCCTGGTATACTGTCGTTGTTCTCCATTTGTTTATAACCATATAACATATAACAATTACAGCACGGAAACAGGCCGTCTCGGCCCTACAAGTCCGTGCCGAACAACTTTTTTCCCTTAGTCCCACCTGCCTGCACTCATACCATAACCCTCCATTCCCTTCTCATCCATATGCCTATCCAATTTATTTTTAAATGATACCAACGAACCTGCCGCCACCACTTCCACTGGAAGCTCATTCCACACCGCTACCACTCTCTGAGTAAAGAAGTTCCCCCTCATGTTACCCCTAAACTTCTGTCCCTTAATTCTGAAGTCATGTCCTCTTGTTTGAATCTTCCCTATTCACAAAGGGAAAAGCTTGTCCACATCAACTCTGTCTATCCCTCTCATCATTTTAAAAACCTCTATCAAGTCCCCCCTTAACCTTCTGCGCTCCATAGAATAAAGACCTAACTTATTCAACCTATCTCTGTAACTTAGTTGTTGAAACCCAGGCAACATTCTAGTAAATCTCCTCTGTACTCTCTCTATTTTGTTGACATCCTTCCTATAATTGGGCGACCAAAATTGTACACCATACTCCAGATTTGGTCTCACCAATGCATTGTACAATTTTAACATTACATCCCAGCTTCTATACTCAATGCTCTGATTTATAAAGGCTAGCATACCAAAAGCTTTCTTTACCACCCTATCTATATGAGATTCCACCTTCAAGGAACTATGCACGGTTATTCCCAGATCCCTCTGTTCAACTGTATTCTTCAATTCCCTACCATTTACCATGTACGTCCTATTTTGATTTGTCCTGCCAAGGTGTAGCACCTCACATTTATCAGCATTAAACTCCATCTGCCATCTTTCAGCCCATTTTTCCAAATGGCCTAAATCACTCTGTAGACTTTGGAAATCCTCTTCATTATCCTTGATATTTTAACCCAGCATAAACCTTCTCTATCAAACCATTGTTTGAAGTGCATTTTAACGGAAAACCTACTGAAATCGCAAGGCACAGATAAGCATTTGAAGATTTGGTGAGCTGGAACTGATGAAAATAATTTAAGGTACAAGAGCATACAGCGTAAAAGTTAGAAATGACACAACACTTCAGGAAATCTTTGTAGGATACAAAATGAAATAATATTATTACAATACCAATGACTATGTTAAATATTACAATGCTCTACAAAACCATTTCCTAGGATTAGTTTTTTTCAAAAGTTACAGTGTGGAAACAGCCGCATTAGCCCACCGAGTCCACACCACTCATCGATCGCCCATTCCCACTAGTTCTATGTTATTTCAGTTTATCATCCATTCCCAATTTCCAGAGGCAGATTAACCTACAAACCCACATGTTTTGGGGTTAGTGGGAGCAAACAAGATCACCCAGAAGAAACCCAAATGGCCACAGTAAGAACATGAAAATTCCACACAGACAGCACCCAAACTCAGGATTAAACCAGTCACTGGCAATGTGAGAGAGCAAATCTACCAGCCACGCCACTGTGCTGTCCTTAATGACAGCATCAGTTCCAGGTTTTAGAATTCTCCTTGAATTACATGTAAACATGGCAAAAATATTCCATCCGATCAAATGAATTAATTAATCACCTAATTTTCAATTTTTGGAAGCTGCAAAAACTGACTGCCAGCGAGTCCATTGAAAAAACTCTGAAAACAGTGCAATATCAATTTCACAAGCAGTGAACACAAGCTAAGGCCATACTACAATTCTTGAAATTAAGATGCATAATATGCAATCAACCCTTTTCTGTTGCTCTCGCTGCAGGCTAGGCCCAACTTTGAGCTATCTGCTCATCTACCTCCTTGTCTTGTGCATTCATTGTCATCTGGTCTAGTTCATTGGTCTCATCAAGGATCCAATTTCACAAGCAGTGTCCACAAGCTAAAGCCATACTGCAGTTCTTGAAATCAAGGTGCATTGAAGCTCAGATTCAGATTCAATTTTAACAGAAGGTAGTTGAGGCCAGTTCATTGGCTATATTTAAGAGGGAGTTAGATGTGGCCCTTGTGGCTAAAGGGATCGGGGGTATGGAGAGAAGGCAGGTACAGGATACTGAGTTACTATATACTAAGTAACTGAGTTACTATATACTAAGTAAGGAAACTAAGCTGCAACATGTTACAGCAGATATTTGGTGCACATGTTGCTATTCAAAAAGGGATTCAATGGAGAAATCAAGAGATGCATTGGCTTCTTTGGTGCAGGAGATAGAGAGATGACCTATACCTGCAGGGAACCAGGAGGCCCTCCTAACAAACACTGCAAAGACGCTGGGAAGACACAATTATTGTGGCTATTGCATGAGGTAAAGCCTGGAAGCAGTGCAACAGGAAATTCCTTTGTATATCAGCAGTGAAGGGCAGTGGGTGGAGCTTCAACACTACACTCCAGCGCACCAACAACCTCAGGCATTGCCCAATGCATTCATGAGAAACATGATCCTTAGCCTAGGAACTAGAAATTGAACAAAAAACCACAGGCAATTTTCTTATTGGTAGTTAGCCCATTTTAATGATGGAAGTGCTTGCAGTTGTCCTTTAGTTTAGTTAGAAACATAGAAACATAGAAAATAGGTGCAGGCGTAGAGGCCATTCGGCCCTTCGAGCCTGCACCGCCATTCAATATGATCACGGCTGATCATCCAACTCAGTATCCTGTACCTGCCTTCTCTCCATACCCCCTGATCCCTTTAGCCACAAGGGCCACATCTAACTCCCTCTTAAATATAGCCAATGAACTGGCCTCGACTACCTTCTGTGGCAGAGAATTCCAGTGATTCACCACTCTCTGTGTGAAAAATGTTTTCCTCATCTCGGTCCTAAAAGATTTCCCCCTCATCCTTAAACTGTGACCCCTTGTTCTGGACTTCCCCAACATCGGGAACAATCTTCCTGCATCTAGCCTGTCTAACCCCTTAAGAATTTTGTACGTTTCTATAAGAGTTCAGAGATGCAGTGCAGAAACAGGCCCTTCGGCCCAACGAGTCCGTACCGACCAGTGATCCCCGCACACTAACGCTATCCTACACACACTAGGGACAATTTACAATTTTACTGAATCCAATTAACCTACAAACCTGAACATAGACAAAAAATGCTGGAGTAACTCAGCGGGATAGGCAGCATCTCCGGATAGAAGGAATGGGTGACAGTTTGGATCGAGACCCTTCTACAGACTTCTTCAGGCTTCAGTCAGAAGAAGAGTCTCAACCCAAAATTTCACAGATTCCTTCCATCCAGAGATGCTGCCTATCCTCCTGAGTTACTCCAGCATTTCATGTCTATCTTCAGTGTAAACCAGCATCTGCAGTTCCTTCCTACACACTTAAACTACAAACCTGTAAGTCTTTTAAGTGTGGAAAGAATCTGGAGCACCTGAAGAAAACCTACGTAGGTCACGGAGAGAACGTACTAGTTTACAAACAGCACTTGTGGTCAGGATCAAACCTGGGTCTCTGGCACTGTAAGGCAGATACTCTACCGCTGTGCTATCGTGTTGCCCAATTATCCAGTGAAACATTTGCATTGACTTTAACATCTGGTGCAAAGCACTCTCTTTTAATGTAAATGACTACTTTCATTATAATAGAATTAGGACTCCTCAATTATTGAATACTGTTTTGCGCTTAGTGATAGCAAAAACATCCAATTGCAAAGCTCTCTCTCAGGCTCCGTCCTCTCTGTTGTTCACAAACCTTGTTTTTTTGCTCTCGTTCAATAGCTTTACAAGTTTTGAATTTGCCAGTTCAGAAAGTAACATGTGCAGGAAAGAACTGCAGATGCTGGTTTAAATTGAAGATAGGCACAAAATGCTGGAGTAACTCAGCGGAACAGGCAGCATCTCTGGAGAGAAGGAATGGGTGACGTTTCAGGTCGAGACCCATCGGGTCTGAAGAAGGGTCTCGACCCAAAACGCCACCCATTCCTTCTCTCCAGAGATGCTGCCTGTACCGCTGTTACTTCATGAAAGTAACATGTTCAAGAGTCAGCAACGTATTCTTGTCATATCTCTCAAAATTGAACAATGATATTCTTACTGTAGAAGAACAAAAGATGTGTAAACATAGTATTCTGTAAAACCCATGATAAACGACAACTAAATAAACAGTAATGGTGCAAAGTCAATAATAGTCTATTTACGTAGTTCAGAGCTTGTTTTGGTTGTAGTCTTTAATAGTCTGATGGTTGTAGGGAGGAAGCTGCTGAATCTGGAATTTTAGTCTTTGATCAGGCTCCGATACCTTCATTGCAAGCAGCACATGTTGGGAATTCAGGAAAACTTAAGATAGGGTAAAATGGTTTATCGCAAACAAATCGCATATATATTTCTCAAGCCGTGATATATGTAAAGTGATTTAATTTGTTCTTCTCCCTGCAACTTTTCCAATGACACAGTATTAATTATATGACTGCTGAGGTATTTCACAGAAGACTGAGTCACTGCCATTTATGAATCAGAGCTGATGCAACATCCCAGAAGTCAGAATGCTGGAAGAATTACCTCTTCAAGTGTTTCCAATTAAGTATAAGAAAAATTAGCTTGCATGTCTACATATCTGAGTGTGCTCAGACATCTATGAGTAATAAACTCATGAAATAACTTTCTTTCTTCATGTTTCCCACAGGAATATGTGGCAAGAAACAGACGTAGCTCATATCTGCTTCCTTTATGAGTGTGGAGGGGTATTCGGGGACATGTTGTTCCCCTGAAATGGCGTATAGTAAATCTATTTATTTTTATTTTAATGCAAGAGCAGAATATGAGTAGTAAAATGTGGATGTGCAAGAGATTGAAAAGGAGGAAGAAATTAACAAAATAACAGTAAAGTTCCTCCACAGATTGGCACAAAGTGCTGGAGTTAATCGGCAGGTCAGGCAGCATCTCTGGAGGACATAGATAGACAACATTTTGGGTCTGGACCCTTCTTCAAACTATTCATTAATGACAGACATTACTCCAGAGATTAATAGTGACCAAAATGCCAGTGACTGAGCTCTTGATTTTTGATGCAGTACTCGGGATACCCGCTAAATACTTTACTCCAGATTAAGTCATCTGATTTTCAGATGTGTGTTGGTCTATGAAAGTGGACTCAAATGCACCCATTTTGCGAATTACAGATGCTATCCCATTTAAATCTAATGCATGTTACCAAGCTTCAACGTTGCCTTGGGGAAATGTTTAATTTGTTATTATTGTCACATGTACTGAAGTACAGTGAATAGCTTTTTGTTTGCATGCTGTCCAGTCAAAGAAAACAGTACACATTAGCGGAAGCAGAAATGACAACCGAGTTTTCTGAACGGTTTTATTTACACAAACGCTCCTTGGCAAAAGGGTCTCTGCAAACATGGCTGATCACAACGATGGTCAGCAAAACAACTGTGGCGCAAAAGGGAAACCGCGCGAAAGCAGCAGCCCCTCCCGAGTCACGTGACCGCGGCTTCCGAACGCCGGGTTCGATATCTGCGTACGCCAGCAGGCGCCGCTACAATACACAAATACAATCAAGCCGTCCATGGTGCACAGGTAAAGGATAAAGGGTACAGATTTTAGTGCAAGAAATAACATTGAGGTGTGGCAGCTCCTAAGGGTCGTGCCATTATACTGCCGAACCCCTCGGCACAGGAGTGGTGCAGTCCGGAGGCGGCCCTCAGCCGGAGGGTTTAAAAGGCAGGATTTGGGTGCCATCTTCCTCTGGTTTCGTCTTCCCTTCAACCGGGAGGAATATAATAAAGGTGCTTCTCAAAACACTGGACTTCGTGCCTCCTTTCGAGAGCCACGCACCACAGAGGTCTGATAAAGTTTGATTAAAGATAGTTCAAAGGTTTCCAATTAAGTAGATTTGAGGTCAGAACTACATTCGAGCTGATGAGAGGACCGTTCAGTTGCCTGATATCAGCTGGGAAGAAACTGTTCCTGAATCTGGAGGTGTACATTTTCAAACTTCTGTACCTCTTGCTTGATGGGGGATGGGTGTAGAGGAAGTGACCTGGGTGAGATGTAGATGAGGCCAGAGACAATGAAAGGTGCACTTGCAGAACAGGGAACAGAGGGTGATGAATGGCTGATCAGGTGGATATGTTAAGCATTATTTGATATGATTTTCGGTCAAAAGCACTTTGTGTTGTTTGTTGTTCTGAGCGGGAAGATCTGAAGATTTTCAGAGTCTGTACATAATCAGTGCAGCTTTGTGCAGCTTGTAAGCTGAGTTTCTATGTAGACAGACAGTGACTTCCTCCCTCTCTTAAACTCTCTGGACTTTGCTCATCGTTTTCTTGTGCAGGATTCTCCTTCACGTGCTCTCCTATCCCTCCGGGTGATTCACTCAAGCAAGATGTTTCTGCGCTAATGTTTGTGGGATGACTCTATCCTGTGCTTCTTGCTGTTACCAGCATCACAATCATAAAGAACAATTATCATTCCAATAAGCATTCAGAACATCTCGCAGCAGATAGCCACTGATAGCATCCTTTTATCACTGGCTTCATTTCAAGTGCTGGCAAGGACACAAAGTTGAAGTTACCATCTGCATTATCAGGCTGGCATGAAACCATCAAGATCCTCGTTCATTCTCTCAATGACCTCTTCATCATTTACTTGATCATTTCACCCTCATTCCATGGTCTCTCTTGTTTGTTAATATAATAGGAAGCATTAAAAGCTAAATATATGCACTGGTAAGTATGTGAATTTGCACAGGGAACTTGCCTGTAAGTCCTTCCTATTTACTACAGCTAGGTTCTCAAGGGATTAATAATGCATAGACCATGTTGCAAACATCTGACATGTCTTTCATCAGGATTTGTTTATTACATTTAATCTCACTGAATCACAGAAGTAAGTTACTCAACTCTTAAATGTTTCAAGTTAAAACATAAAAATACCAAAGGTATGACAAATGAAGGAGAAATGTTTATTTAGAACAAATGAATAACTACCAATTCCTCCAGGGCTCTGGCAAGATAATATTCATACCACATGGATCATAATTTGAAGGCTGTGAGAAGCTGAAATATTTCCTGCACTGATTTTCATTTTGTACAAAGGTTCCACTGTATGTAGGGAAATTATTGATTTGGTGATGTGGTACACTGTCACTCCCATACATTGTTTAAACGGAGTGATTTAGCTGACCTACACATAAATAGTCCTTGACCCAGAAATTGGGGAGAAGAACAGAATAAAATAGTAGGATTAAACGAGAACTTACCAGTTTGAAGTTTGATCTTGATTTTATGAGGAGTTACGATGAGTGATTACGTGAAGGGCCGTCCGTCTGCGTGCGCGTCAATCTTCAAAGCAGCGGTGTTAAATCACAGATAAAAAGAAGACCAGAGAATAGTAAGATTGAAGAAACTAGAACTTCCATGTGACCTTGATAGTATGAGGGTGGGAGCGGTGGGCACGTAATCGCTCATCGTAACTCCTCATAAAATCAAGATCAAACTTCAAACTGGTAAGTTCTCGTTTAATCTTACTATTTTACTTCGGAGTCACGTGAGTGACTATGTGAAGATTTCAAAGCTCTGTGATTTTACGCCGGTTACGAATCCAGGCGTCACACACTGAATGGATTGACCATGGATGCGTGTAATCATTAAAGCATTCAGACATTACGTAGTTAAGAAAAGACACTGATGCTTAAAATGAAAGAAAGTTTAAAAAAAACTTGTTCCCCCTCCCAACCTTGGGGGTAAACCAAGGGACAGAACTTAAAATGGTACGTGCAAACACCCCCAGTCTGGTAATAGGTTTGTTATCAAACCGGTGGACCGTTATTTCATTCGTCCATCCTGCAGCCACTAGGATGTCGTCAAGAGGCACGTCCATTGCTCTTGCTGCCGACGTAGATGCAGCCCTGGTGGAGTGAGATTTAACCATATAAATGTTCACTCTTTTACCGCCATTACCCCCTTTGACCATCTCGAGATGGTTTGTGTTAACACCTTCTGGTCTGTTCTGAACCTCTGTGGTTCTCCGTAACTCTCAGATACTGGTGTTAGTATGTTACCACACACACAACCGTAGGTCCTCTGGATATGCCAAGAACTGGATCTCCATCCCTGGCATTCCTGGCCTGCTATGTTTTATCAGATTCCTGATTAGGAATGTTATGTTGTTCATATTGGTTGTCATGTGGTCCAACCGTAGCTTCTGCAGTGTCTGGACTCTTTGTCAGCATACCACCTTCAGGGTTAGTTATAGGCAGTCCCCACTGTCAAAGTAGGGTTAGTACCACGCTCACATCCCATGTGTCCGTGTACCTTAGTCTTAGAGGTATTAAATTGTAAATTCCCTTCATGAACTTAGTTGTAAAGGGGTGCGTTCCTATCGAACCGTGCCCTGCTTCCAGCATCAGGTAGGAGAAGAGTGCACCTCTGACACTATAGATTGCACTATAACTTTGTTTATAGTTGTAGTACAGAGTTGATAGGAAACTCCAAGACATCTGTTATCCGAACTGTGTTGTATTTGTTCGGACAGTCCTATGCCTTGAAATGGCCTCCTCAGAATCTGTAGACCAACAAGTTAATACGTTCATGTAGTGGATGATTACTCCCTGTAACTGGGTTCACTAGGAGGTCCCTGCTCTTGGGTACAGCCATAACTGGCTGGACTATAGTTCCTAAAATTTTGGAACCAGGCTTGAGTAGGCCAATCTGGCACTACCAATATGCCTGTGGCTTAGTCTTGCTTGATTTTGGTCAAGCATCGGTTTGTGAGACAAATTTGTGGAAAGCATGCATAAACAATCCTCCCCAATTGAGGGAGAAAGCATCCACTGCCTTTGCTCCTGGATCCTGCTTGCAGGACACATATCTGGGTAACTGATGGTTTAGTCTAGATGCAAATAGATCAATATCTGGTATGTCAAATCGTGTATTTATTTCATTAAATACTGCCTGATTCAACATCCATTCTGTGTTGTTATTAAACATTCGTGATCCAGCATCTGTCACCGTGTTATATCTACCTCGTAGATTTCCCAAATATTCCTCTCGATACACCAGTGCCAAATGAGGTTCGACAATCTGTCGTAAGATACAGATTTTACACCACCCTTGTTAATGGATATGTGCCACCACAGTGGTGTTATCAATCTGAATTTGAACAAGCACCGGTTGTATATTGCTACAGAAACCCTTGAGTCCAAATTGTGCCCCCAACAATTCTGGGTAATCGATTCCATATGTTGGGGAATTACAGACTCCTGCTCATTCCATCTGCCCCCACAGCTCTGGATTGTGTTGGTGGCTCCCCATCCTTAGCCGCTTGCATAGGTCTGAAGAACCCTCGATGGCTTTCAAGCAAAATTTACTTTTAGTTTCCTTACGTTCGTTATCCACCATAGTTATTCAACAATGGCCTCTGCTGGTAATCCATAGTTTGCCAATTTGGCCTGCATGGAATCTGAGTGTTCGTTCCTTTGCTCGCTGTAAATTCTGGTAATGCGAAGGCCCGTACGTTCTGCTGGGAATGCAGTTACTATTTGCCAATTATACTCGCTGTTTGCCTGATAGATGGCTAGTATTTGACTATCAGGTCATAGCAGGCTTGATTAATATTGTTGTTTGCCCCTAGGCAAAGTCACCAACATATTTACTGTTTTTGATAGTAAATTCTAGGTAATCAATTACCCCTGTAGGTGTCAATTTTGATTTAACTGGATGGATGAGGTAACCAATTCTATCAAATACGGTTTTGGTTTGCTTTAACTGATGCTTCTGCCAATTCTTGGTGACTCCAAAATGAAATAGTCCAAATATGCCATTACTATATGATTCTGAGACCTTTGTAGGCCCAGAATTGATTTCTTTAGTTTTGTCAATAGTCTAGGAGCTGATGTCAACCCATTTGGCAGATCCATACCATCCAGTTAAACTTCAAATATCTCCTGTTCTTAGTGAATAGACACCGAATAGTATGCATCTTTGAGGTCGATGCATGCCATGTGACCATTTTATAGGAAGCTCCTATAAAACAGTAGTTAGCCCGTAACAAAATTATTGTTTCTAAAAGTTTGTACTGCACAAATGAGTTAAACCTGGATGAAGTGACATCCTCCATCTGTCACATGTCCTGAATGGCAGTCCTGCCCAAAAATACTGGGCCTGCCTTGATGACACTTCCAGTCCAAGTTCCAAGTCTGCTTGGAACCTGTGTATGTTGTGCAGTAAAAATTATCACGTTATTATCTGTTTTAAAACCAGTTCTGAAAATTCATGTTATTGTCATTTTGAACAAGAACATAAGTGTAAATTACCAACATGTAACTGCTCCACAATCCCTTGTTTCAGTAAACCCAGACCCACCTACCTCCATGGCTACCGGTGGTCTTGTGGTAAGCCCAAAGGCCCCTGATGCGGGTTCCTTTTCTCTCCTTGATTGGGAGTAGGACTGGTAAGGAAGTGTGGATTCCATGTTTCTCCTTCTACAGTCGGCGCTAATGTCGGGAACAAGACCGTCGCCCGCTATTTGGAAAGTTGCGGTCTTCGGCAGCCGACATCCCCGCAGGCCGTCTCCTCGACATCTGGGCTCTGAAAAAAACTTCAAGCCCGAAAGAACGCAGGTAGGTAGTTCAACTTTCCTTACCTGCTCATCCCGACGGCTGGGAGGCCACGGTGCCTGCCGGTCCGTCGCGCCCGTTGCGTTCAGACGTAATGACGCACACGCAGACGGACGGCCCTTCTTCACGTAGTCACTCACGTGACTCCGAAGTAAAATTCACAACATTGCTTAGATTCAGTTGGAAAATCAATGTGATAAGCGATCACCTTTCCATGTTTGCTTTGTTCTTATAAACTAGGTGGGTAAAAATGTGCCTACGTCACCATGCGCATGGTGCGTGGTGATGTAGGCAGTGACGCGCGGGCGGCAGTGACCACGCACCACGGCGCCCCTGTGATTTTGGGATTCACAAAATCTTCACGCGCCATCTGCGTGACGCACAAATGACGCCCAAGTGGGACAGGCCCTTTACATTGGACTTTAGATACGTTGTTGCAGAACATTCTTTGGGACAGGATATTCGTTCACTTTCAAAGGTAGTGGCTGATTTTGTGCAGAAGACGTTATTTTTCACAAATATAATTAAGTTTACCTGCTGTATCTCTAAACTAAAACTAGACTAGGCTGAAGAAGGGTCTCGACCTGAAACATCACCCATTCCTAATCCCCAGAGATGCTGCCTGTCCCACTGAGTTACTTCAGGTTTTGGTGTCTATTTAAACTAATGTAAACATCTGTGAGCTAATGCATTTTGGAAAGTTAAATACTGGTAGGACATATCGAGTAAATGGCAGGGATCTGAGGAGCATTAATGGGCAGAGGAACCTTGAGCTGTAAGTCCACATATAGTTCACTGAAAGTCATGACAAGGCTGGATGGGGTAATGAAGAAGACATTTGGTATGCTTGTCTTGATAGGCCATGCCATTGTGTGTAAAAGATGTGATATCATGTTGCGACTGTACAAAGCATTTGGTTAGAACACACTTGGAGTATTGGCATGCTGGTCCACAGGACCCATTTCTGTGCTGCACAGTGCTTCAATTTTACAACTGTCTGTGACTCAGAATTGACATTTGTAGACTTTGGGCACTTGTTTCATAGAAACATAAAAACATAGAAAATAGGTGCAGGAGTAGGCCATACGGCCCTTCGAGCCTGCACTGCCATTCAAAGTTCAAAGTTCAAAGTTCAAAGTAAACTTTATTGTCAATTCAAATAAATTGGATTGAAATTACGTTTCCCCATACTCCAAATGTGCAAGTAATATTTATAACACAGACAGACAATCTACCAATAAGATAGACAATATACATTATTTAAAATATTCACAGTGTGAATAGTAAATTTTCGAGGTATGTTATTAAGGTGCAATAATAAAAGGTGCAATATAGAAAAGTGCAAATAGCATACTGCAGACATTGAGTTAAAATTATTTTGACAGACAGTTGGTCTTTGTTTATGTAATGTTCATGGAATTTTCTTGAGTGTGTTGAGTAGTCTGATTGCCTGAGAGAAAAAGCTGTTTTTGAATCTGGTGGTTTTGCTCCTCATGCTGCGGTAGCGCTTGCCAGATGGTAGGAGAGTGAACAATTTGAACATTCAATATGATCATGGCTGATCATCCAACTCAGTATCCTGTACCTGCATTCTCTCCATACCCCCTGATCCCTTTAGCCTCAAGGGCCACATCTAACTCCCTCTTAAATATAGCCAATGAACTGGCCTCAACTATCTTCTGTGGCAGAGAATTCCTGAGATTCACCACTCTCTGTGTGAAAACTGTTTTTCTCATCTCGGTCCTAAAAGATTTCCCCCTTATCCTTAAACTGTGACCCCTTGTTCTGGACTTCCCCAACATTGGGAACAATCTTCCTGCATCTAGACTGACCAACCACTTAAGAATTTTGTAAATTTCTATAAAATCCCCCCTCAATCTTCTAAATTCTAGCGAGTACAAGCCGAGTCTATCTAGTCTTTCTTCATATGAAAGTCCTGACATCCCAGGAATCAGTCTAGTGAACCTTCTCTGTACTCCCTCTATGGCAAGAATGTCTTTCCTCAAATTAGGAGACCAAAACTGTACGCAATACTCCAGGTGTGGTCTCACCAAGACCCTGTACAACTGCAGTAGAACCTCCCTGCTCAGATGCTCAAATCCTTTTGCTATGCCTTTTGCTATGCCGTTTCCTTGCCCTTTTAATCAGGAAATTACATTGGGCTCAAAAGAGGAAGTAAAGGCACTTTCTAGAGTATTTTGGACGCCACATAGAGCAGCCATTTTATCCAATGATATCCAATGGTCAGGTGGGCTGCCTGGAGCCAGCTACATTGCTGGGCCATGTCTGATACTAAAAGGAGTCCGAATGGAGGTGAACACAGGTAGAACACAGCCTTGGTTGATCTCAGGCACACACGAGTCAGGACAGGTTTTAGTTTGGTAATGCTGCTTCTCACTAGAACATGTCTTGACAAAACCCACAGTCAAGGATCACCGGTTGACTATGGAGGGCAGGTGGTAGCCAGGAAA
Organism: Leucoraja erinaceus; assembly: GCF_028641065.1. Classification (NCBI taxonomy): domain Eukaryota; kingdom Metazoa; phylum Chordata; class Chondrichthyes; order Rajiformes; family Rajidae; genus Leucoraja; species Leucoraja erinaceus. Next base: position 57,957,436 of record NC_073384.1, on the reverse strand, counting down.
CAGATATCGGCAGATATCAGAACAACGCTGAGATCTGAAGATCAAACGATTACAAGCTAGAAATTCTCTTGAGTAGTGCAATGATTTTATGCTCACAAGTTCACGTTATAGAAATAGAATTACGCCATTCGGCCCATCAGATCTACTCCACCATTCAATCATGGCTGACCTCTGCCTCCTAATCCCATTTACCTGCCTTCTCCTCATAACCCGTGACACCAGTTCTTAGCAAGAATTTGTCTATCTCTGCCAGACACATAGCAATTCAAACTACTTCTTGGCATCAAGCATATTTGAGGCTGATGAATGATGTGGGCCATACACTGAAGCAGAGCTTGCATGAAGAGTTGAAGCTTGCTTTGATATTAGTTATAGGGAGCAATGCATATCTGACTTAGTCATCTTCTGAGTAGGTCTTCTGTTAATTTTATTACCTGGCATTTTGTCCCACCCCTGCTCCTTTACTGCTCATGTTATTATGACTGCTAGTCTGAACCACCCCTGCCCCAACCATTTCTCTGAAGATCTCTCTATCAGTCAAATTCACGTAATCCTCCCATCAGCACGGAGCCAATCCACCAAGGCCCTTCCATGCTCCAGAGCCACTCTTACCCATGATTTCCCTTTTCCAATGTTCTTGACCCCCAACTCTTTGCCTTGTTCCTCCCCGACATACACAACCATTCTTTCGCTAATCTCTTCCTTATCTTCACAATCCGTGGACCACATAATCTTCTCCAATGCAGAAAAAGCCTTTGTTTGCAATCAAAGCTACTAAAATGGCGGACTGCAGGAGTGGACCGCCGTTGTGTATTGCAGTTCTTCCTGCAGTCCGCCCTTTCACTCTTTTTATTTTTATTTTTTGTCCTGTTAAAAAACAAAATGTTAGTTTGAGGTCTACTCTTATATGGGGGGTGGGGGGAGGGGAAGGGGGAAACTTTATTTCTTAGTCCCCTACCTGGTCAGAGAGGCGGCTTCCCTCCGAGCTATTTCTTCGCCCCTTGCTCGCGGCCTACCATCGGACTGGAGCGGCATTTCCTGTCGGGACTGGCCGGGTTACAGCTTCGGCGGCGGCACAGAGCTGGGACTCCATCACGGAGCGGGCGATGGCTTACCGGGTCGCCGTGCGGTAAGCTCCGGAGTGCTGTGATCGCCGACTCCAACATCGAGGAACTGTGGCTGCGGAGCGTCCAGCCGCAGGTGGGCGGCGCTGGATTTAAAACACCATGGAGCCTGGGATCTCTTGCCGAGATCGCCAGAGTCGGAGTTCCAGCCAGCGCGGCCTGTCGACCTCTGGTGCTGCAGTCTCCGGGGAGGGAGCGGCCACTCCAGGCATTTCCAAGCCGCTGAGGAGTGTTCACCCGACGCCGGAGTTCCAGCTTTCCGGCAAGAGGGCCTGAAAACATCGGACTGGCTGCGGAGGCCACAAATAGGCCCCGACCTCGGGTGATTCACAGAGGAAGAGGACTAAACTTTTTGATGCCTTTTCCCACAGTGGAAAATTTTGATTCTGTTGTGGGGGGACGTTCATGTTGAATTCTATAATGTGTTGTGTCATTTTACTTATTTTAATTTTTCTATGGATGTACGGAAACTTAATTATTTATTTTATGCAAAGCACTTTGGTTTCAATGCGAGTTGATTTAAACGTGCTATATAAATAACATTGACTTACTTACTTACTGGTTATTTAAGGTCCATTCTATTGCTGCAAGTAAGAATTTCATTGTTCTATCTGGGACATATGACAAGAATAGACTCTTGACTCTTGACAAAAATTTAGGATTGGTGTTCAATGGAATTTTGCTGCCAAGGGGCTTTGCAAAATCCTGGCACTATGCTCTTTGTGGTGTATGCTGATTGGTACCAAAAATCAAAAGAATTTCTCCATTCACATTAGTCTAGTGAGCAATAAAACAGGAAAAAAAATCAAGAACTGATGAAATATGGAAATATATTAAATCAATAGTGAAGGGTCTGAAGTAGGGTCTCGACCCGAAATGTCACCCATTCCTTTGCTCCATAGATGCTGCCTCACCCGCTGAGTTTCTTCACCTTTTTTTGTCTACCTTTGATTTTTCCAGCATCTGCAGTTCCTTCTTAAACTTGGTTTATTCATGATCATTAACAATCCCCCGACACAAAGGTGGCGCTATTACAACTCCTCGCACCTTAATGAAAAAGTTAGCGCCTTGTTGACATTTAAAAAAGAAAAATATCATACAAGTGTATGGCTTATACCAGCAAACAGCATATAATTCAAACTATGTCACCATTAACACAATTTCAACTTCTAATATGTGTAATGGTTTGTTTCATACCTTCTTAAAATAAAATCACATACCAAATTGGTATCATGTTATCTAACGATAACACAAGTGTAATAATCATAACTCACTACCCATGAGATATCATGTTCTTCATGTCACCAGAATATAACAAAACGGTATGAATTTATTACAATCTTGTCTGATAGTTTACTTGTATATAACCTAAATATAATGAGGGCATCATGCATATATGTTGCATATACAATGATATGTGCATTTCACAAATTAAACTTAACCGCTGGGTTTCTCCTTCTTACTGGATATCTTCCCTGACCAAAAGTTTCTGACTGTTTAGAACCACATGGACTCATTTGTGATTGAGTCAAGTCTTCCTTTTGACCTACATTCATAGATTCCAGTCCATCAGTCAATTTTGTTTGACTGTCAACCATATTTGGCCCTCTATTTTCAGGCTGGTTCAAACTCTCGCTATCTTGTGTACCTTCTCGCACCATTTCTGGTTCATCCGTTGGTACCTGTACTTGAGTGGTAACCATATTATCTGACTCGTCTAATTGATCTGGTTGCAAACCTGACTGTGCTTGCATCGGCATGACATGGTCCATGTGTACTTTTCTCACCTTCCCACTTCCAAACATCTTGGCCAAGTATGTCCGTGGTCCACACTTTCTCACTAGTCTTCCAGGTAACCACTTCACCCACTTGTGATGATGGCTTTTCACCTTTACCTTCTGCTACAACTCAACACTCCTTTCCTTTACTCCACTTCTGTCATGATTTGCTTTTTGTTTCCCCTGTTTCTCTTCTACTGTTTGAGCCAAGTTTGGTTTCAACAGTGAAAACCTTCTTCTTGGTTTTCTCTTCAAGAACAGTTCAGCTGGCGTTCGACCAGTAGTGGTGTGAAGTGTGTTTTGATATGTAATCAGAAAATTAGCCAGTTTGTGAGACAGAGACAACTGTCTTTTCTTTGGATGTGGATCCAGCAGTTGTTTGACTAATGCATGCATCACAATTTGTACTGTGCGTTCTGCTGCTCCATTTGAAGCGGGATGGTATGGAGCGATTCTAGTGTGTTTTACACCATTCCCTTTCATGAAATGTGCAAACTCTTGTGAACAGAATTGACGTCCGTTATCAGACACAATATCCTCTGGAAATCCATAGGATGCAAACAATCCTTGCAAAATGTCTATCGTTTTGCTGGATGTCGTTGTGTTCATTGGAAACACTTCAACACACTTGGAGTGACTATCACTCACAATGAACAATTGTTGTCCATCTATCTCTGCAAAGTCAACGTGTAATCTTTGCCACACTCTAGCCGGCCATTTCCATGGCTGTATCGGTACTGTTGGTGGATTCTTTCCAACTGCTTGACATGTGCAACACTCTTTCACCGTTTATTCTATGTCCTTATCTAGACCAGGCCACCATAGATAGCTTCCAGCTAGGCTCTTTGTTAGACACATTCCCAAATGCTGATCATGAAGATCTCCTGGCAATTTGACTCCGTATCTTTCAGAGATTACAACTCTTGCTCCCCACATGACACACCCTTGGTCTACTGAGAGTTAATTCCTACATACAAAGAATGGTTTCAGTTCTGCCTCTGAATCCGGCAATTTGTTTGGCCATCCATTTGTAACATACTCCTGCACTCTTGACAAAAGTCTGTCAGTGCGAGTAGCCTTTCGAATGTCCCCTGATGTGATAGGTAACTCATCTACATGAGAGAAATAAAACACGTCCTGTCTGTTTGTGGTAACCTCCGATTCCAAAGGTAATCTAGACATGGCGTCAGCATTGCTGTGCTCTGCTGACTTACCATACTGAATATCATACTGGTATGCAGACAATATCAGTGCTCATCTTTGCATTCTGGCTGCTGCCAGAGTTGGTATGTGTGCTTTGGATTTAGGATCACGGCTTGTGATCGGTGTCGATTACAAACCTTCTACCATACAAGTATTTGTGAAACCTAACGCCAAAAATCAATGTAAGAGCCTCTCGCTCTATTTGCGCATTTCTCTCACTGGCATTGAGTGTTCTAGACACAAATGCTATTGGCCTCTCCTCTCCATTTTCTAGCACATGAGAGATCACAGCACCAACACCATATGGTGAAACATCACATGCTAACTTCACTGGCTTATTGACATCATAATGAACAACATTGTACTCTCTGCCAACTGAGCTTTACATGACTTGAAAGTTTGGTCAAATTCACGTGTTCACTTCCATGGCACATCTTTTCTCAAGAGCTCATTCAAGGGATGTAAACAGGTGGACAGATTTGGCATGAACTTCGCATTAATAGTTCACTAATCCTAAAAAGGATCGGAGCTCAGAGATGTTTCTGGGAGTGGGCGCGTTCTTGATTGTGTCAACTTTACCCTTGGTGGGGTGTAGACCATCCTTGTCTATCTTATGACCCAAATATTCTACCAAGTTCTGAAAGAACTTACACTTCTGTGCCTTA